>NW_023339707.1:11290546-11295271 GCF_004916995.1 Morone saxatilis
CACACACAACACACACCACACACACTACCACCATTCCACAAAACCCATGCATCTTTTCCGAAGTTAGTGATGTGCTCCAAGTAAGACTATAATGGCCAGGAATGACTACAGGGAGAAAGAGGCTCCAGGCAGGGGTCCTTCTGTCTGTGCAAAGGTCACCCACGGGGCAAGGTCAAACACCAGGTTCCTGCTGAGCCCGCGCCCTCACCACACCTCCCAACTCTGACACATCCCAAATGGCACTATACATAACACCACGCTCCCAACTCCTCACTTTTTCACCCCGGTAAGACCACTTCACCCTCTAGACACGATCACACCGCATCCTCCTTACCGGCCTCCACCTTATATCAATAAATCAGAGCTATTTGATGTTGTTTAGGCTTACAAATTGCTCCCCTGGGAGAGTGTGTGTGTGTGGTTGTGTGTGTGTGGTGTGTGTGACCACGGAATGAGGAGTGTGTGCTGCGTCGACTGTTCACGGTCGCCTCTCCAGAGAACCGAGTCACCCCTGGGCCCGGTAGCACGCTGACCCTTGGTTTCTGCCCCTGCCCGGTCTCTGCCTCGCCCGCTGTTATAATGCATCAGAGCAGACGTGCTTCCCTCGGGGGCCCAGCGGGACAGGCCAGTGGCTATGCCGGGCTCCAGAGAGAGTGTGTGTGCGTATGTTGTCCAGGTGTCTCCAGAGAAGAGGCTGGATGTGCGGTGAGCTGCCCTTGGTTTTGCGGTTCTGCCTGCTGTATAATGCATCAGACAGGAAGTCTTCCTCGGGAGCCCAGGGGGACAGGCCCAGTGGCTATGCCGGCTCCACGACGGGCGCCCGGTTTCACGTCGCGTGAAGAAGATATGAATAATAGAGGATGGTGACCGGATTGTAGTGCTACAGAGGGGCATTGTCTTGCCAAAGTGTTCTTTCTCAAGGTCCATTATTTATGTTGTTCTCATGTCATATATAGAGGTAACAGTGTATATATTAGAAATGTACAGGGGCTATTATCTAAGACATTATTTAGATATTTTATATATATAGTTTATACTTATATTGTGTGCTGTTTGGAGGAGAGCAAACATAACCACCTCTGGTTTTCAGTTAAAGAGTCAGTTCACCCAAATCAGAGATATCATTGATGAGAACTGCTCAAAGTCAGGCCTGTTGATGGATCCGAGTAATGCAGATTGTACTGAAAGAACAGTTGCTGTAGAGTTTTCCAAATGTCGTTTTTCAATATTTAGAGCACTACACATTTTTTTTCTGGTGCTCAAAAAAATCCATCTTATTGGAGGAGCAGCAGAATCTCACAGATAAAACTCAGCAGCAATAACAAAAACAGCAAAACTGTCTTCATGGTCTATAGTGAGAATATACTATGTTTTGGTAATTTGGGCGTACTGAGCCTTTACAGACTCCTCCATTGTATGTGTGTGTGTGTGTGTGTATGCAGCTGTAAGTATGTAAGAGAGAGGAATGGGTTAATACAGAGACGGCATGGAACTGTCTCTTCAAATATGTGAGAAAGTAAGACTGTGCGTGAGCCTGCGTGCGTGTAATCCCATCACCACAGTAACCCGAACACACTGACCACCAGCAGCTAAATAATACTGCCTCATTTCTCCCTATTCTTTACCTGCAGCTTCACTTTAACGTTCAGTCATCCTGTCTTATTTCCTACAATTTTCACCCGTTTTACTCTCAGAAGATGCACCTCCGAGCACATCTGTAACATCACAACACACAAATACACTGCATGGTCTTACCTTTGGGGGATACGCTACGTGACTTCTTGCTGTCAGAGGGACACTCGCTGCTGCTGTTGGGAGAGAAGCTTCTCCTCTTGCCTAGAAGGTCATCTGTAAATACACACACACAAAGACAGAAAGAGAAGTCAGTTAAAAAAAAAAGACCAAAGTAAAAAGCTGTGGTACTGACGCTCTGCTCCACGTCTACCTGTATACATGGCAGCTGCTTTGGAAATGCAGAATTTGAAGAGAGGGAGAGCAAAAAAAGACCCAAAGAGAAAAAAGTGATAGGTGGAGAGAAAGAGAGAAACAGAGCGAGTGAAGCAAGCCACGGGCGTCTGGAGATGTGCCTGTTCTGTCAAAAATGAGAGGGGGCCTGCACCGCTGTGGATGACAGATCTGCCCGGCTCATTCACGTGTGTGTGTGCGTGTGTGTTTGTGTATTTGAGGGAGGGAGGAGGGCTTTGTCTCTCTGTGTCTCCTCAAACGTCTCTTTCCAACAGTCTGTCCTCAAGTGTTATCACTGTTCTTCCTCTCTCTCTTCTCTTCTTCCTTTACTTTTTCCAGATGTTGGCACAAAAGGCTCTGACTGAACTAAAGTGCTCGAGAGCCTTCAGCTGCTCAAGAAACTCCTCTCAGCCTACATTATGTCTATATCATGTTTTTAGTTTTTGTTTTTGTACCTCAACAACAGCCACTCCCCTCTCTTGTAGCTGTCCTCCCCTCATAAACACACTTCTGATCTTCTTGTCTCTACATCTGCTTCCTTCTCTTTCTCCTCTCCTCTAGGTGCATTTGAAACCTTCCTCCCATCAGGAGTTCTCTGTCTTTACTCCCATTAACACCCTCACTGCCTCCTCCTACTCCTCTTCCTCCCTGTTCTCCCCATACCTCCTCCCCTGCCACCAAAGTGGAGCATCTAGTGTACAATTACAGCACCCCCTACTGCCTTCCGCCTCCTCCTCCTCCTCCTCTCCTCCCCTCTCATCCCTCTCTTCCTTCCCACCCAATCGCCTCACCTCCACCCCCCTCAAACACACCTCAAATCAATACGGGCCTAATCAGAGAGGGAGGGGATGCAGAGCACACCGCACGCAGCGCCGGCAGGAAGGAAAAAGCCGTTTGTCATTGCTCTCTCTCTCTCTCTCTCTCTTTCTTTCTTTCTCTATTTCTATCTCATGCACCTCTGCTTTTTCTCTAACTCTGTTTCTTCCTCCACACAGACAGCCAACCCACAGCAGCAACTGCTTCCCTTCTTTCTCTTTTTTTCTCGCTTTCTTTCTCACTTCTCAGTGCGTATTTTTAGGGATGGGGGAGCGTTTTTTTTCTCTCCCTCAAGGAGAATGGTTCCTCTCTCCCTCTGTCTCTCTTTTTCAACAAAGCAATTTTTCATCATTTGCACAGCATGTGTAAACAGTACGGAGAAACAATGAACAGGAAGGAAGAAAATACAAACAAAACAACATAATTTCGTAGCAATACCCAAGCAAATAACATTTGGCGATTTCTGTCATGTGTCCACTCCTGATATTGTTGTTACCTTAGCAACGGGCAGACAGTCATCAACAGAGGAGTGAAGCTGGAGAGGAGTCTGACCTTTAACCCTTAACCTATCACCCAAACTTATGTTCTTTCTTCTCTATAACAAGACACAGAGAGACAGGGAGGGGAAAGAGACAGAAAGAGATTTAGACAGGACTCAGAGGATTTTGTTGGGCTGCCGAAGGAGCCCTGGTGTTGATGAGAGGGCGAGCAAGCCAACGAGAAAGAGAGGGAGAGGGAGGAGGTCCACTAATGATCCAGTGTTTGATGTTGCCTCTCAGGTCCTGAGGAGATCCACTCCCTATACCATCCTAAAGAGACTGAGAAGGGAGGGGGGAGCACTAATGGACAACTCGCGCGCACACACGCACACACGCACACACACACTGAATGTCTTTCACAATTTCTACTTTTTTTGCCACTTCTTTTATTATACCTCATTTGGTTTTTCTTCTCATTTTCAAATCACGTTCAGTGCATTTCTTTCACTGGTCTTTTTTTTCTGTTAAAAAAAAAATCCATCTATCCTATTAGTGGAATATTAACAAAGAGAGAGAGAGAGAGAACCCCCTTTTCTACCAAACAGACACACACACATGCTTACACCCACACCCAGAGCCTCTCATGATCAAACACACACACTTGAGTCGTCTCTTGAGCCGACCTCACTCAAGACACTGTGTCTCCTGAGCGAGTGCCCGAGGGCCAGAGATTTGAGGGCGGAAAGCTTTTAAAGCCAATTAAATGGGGCTTCTTAGAGCACCGGCACTCCCTTTTAATGCCCAACCCTAAGTTCTTGCTAGCGTCTATGCTAACCCTTTTACTCCCACTAACCCCGCTTACAGTCAAGTTTGCTACCCCGGGCATTTCCCATCACCTGCTTGTTAATATGGCTGAAGAATTAGTGGTTATGGAGTCAAGAGTTTTATTTCAGCTTCAAGGCTGTGATTTTAACCATCAAAAGAGTACAATATAGAGAAGTGAATATAGCACAAGCTGCTATGATATAGCCCCGTTTTTTTTTTTTTGCCTTCCCGGTCAGCAGTCTTTTTTTTCTA
The DNA here is from genome assembly GCF_004916995.1 of Morone saxatilis. Lineage (NCBI taxonomy): Eukaryota > Metazoa > Chordata > Actinopteri > Moronidae > Morone > Morone saxatilis. The sequence continues at coordinate 11,294,884 of NW_023339707.1, forward strand.
AGAAGTTGACCTAAACACACACTATTCTAGCCTCTGACTCAGTTCCTCCTTGCTAGTTAACCTCCTCGTTATCTGCTGCTCCTCCCACTGAGAGAAAAGAGGGATGAAAACTATGGGACAGATAGAGAAAGAGGAAACAGCAGGACCAAAACCACTTCTCTTTCATGTGACACCACCAGGGCAAACCATCAGGCAGGGAAGCATTCCTCTTTCTTTCTTACTCTCTGATTTCCTCTCCTCCCTCAAACTTTAGTCCTCTTCCTCCCCTCTCTCCATCCCATGGAGCGTGGTGACAGCTCAGACAGCCAGACTCCTTAATTCCTCTCTTACTCCGTTAATCTGTCATCTTTATCAGGCCGGGGAGGGGGGGGGCTGTGCGGAGAAAAGG
>NW_023339707.1:11295371-11296608 GCF_004916995.1 Morone saxatilis
GGGGGGGGGCTGTGCGGAGAAAAGGGGGGGAGTGACAGGCGGGGACGTGGGGTGGGCCGCCAGCCGCAGCCCCCCGATCAATCTCCACATTACAGCTGACAGAATGGTGCTAATAACTTATTGATCCCCCCACCGTGTGCCGGGGCCTCCGCCGGCCCTGAAAGCCCTGCCATTGATTGGCTTACAGGCCGATGCAGCTGGGAGAGGGAAGGGAGGAAGGGGGAGGGTGATGGAGATGGGGAGAGAGGCGCTTCTGCTCACGCTGAGGGGAGGATGCGCCACTGCCATCACGTGCACATGTACACACACAGTAACACTGCTCCACTGTTTGTCATGTCCTATGTCTTTTCATCAGGAAGAGAGGAATTAAGAGAGGTGAAGAGAGAAGAACAGGACTAAAGAAGTCACGGGAAGAGAAGACAGTGTAGTCAACTGACTAAAATATGGCTGACCTTAAAGTGAAAGCCTGTGACATTGTCATATAAATAAATGTCCCTTTTGCAACTCAGTATAGTTATGTAACACAATAAAAACTAAACCTGCAGGCTATTTATGCAAGCTTTTGTTTTTGTCGTTTTAAAGGCCTTCTGTTGGTTCCTTCCTGTAGAAATCGTCTGGTGCACAGGTGGCGATGTTTCCACAAGAACTGCAGTGGCTGGTTTGTTTAGAGTCCTGGTCTGTGACAGATAGCTACTTAAAAAAGTTTTAATATTGCTAATTACTTTGTCTTAATTATAATGGGATTTAGATATTCTCTAATAAAAGATTTATTTCTGGTCATAACTTACACCTCATAATGAAATATTGCCAATAAGGAAATTCTAAATAATAAAAATATATATTCCTTTTTTAATAAGCTGGTGTCCATTCTTAAATGCACTGCTTTCTTTGTCTAATCTTTCCATGTCAACCCAGCATTCATCTGTCTTCTTCCACTTCCACTGTAACTTTTTAGTATGCATATTAATATTCTTATCAATACAAGGCTCAAGTCACAGGTTATGAAAGGCTATTAAGGTTATAATGCAAGTTCACAAGTTTGCTTACTGATGTCAGTTCTGAGAATGTAACATTACATTATGTTAATTTTTATAAGAGTTTACCTGACACATCTAAATTATTAAATTACCTACCACAAACACAAAGTATTGCTAGTACTGTTAAACACTAAAGCTGGCACAGACACACACACAAAAGGACTTGAAACTTTCGCTTGGTCCAGTATGTAACATTTAGG
>NW_023339707.1:11296665-11312008 GCF_004916995.1 Morone saxatilis
ATAATCACCTGAAAATAAGCCTTTTAAATTAGCCTTTTACATCTACAGACGCCATGGGTCCCTCTCCATAGAGGCTGCCATGTTGAACCACCATGTTTCTACAGTAGCCCAGAACGGACAAACCAAACACTGGCTGTAGATAGAACCATTCATACATTTCGTGGCCACTGTAGTTTCTCCTTCTTGCTTGGAAGGGGAGGGTAAAGCAAGGAAGATGCAATCTGCAACTGTCCACTCTGGACCTTTAAGGGCTTATTTTCACTGTTTATTTTATCATTATCAGTCACCAGTGAATTTCATCTCTTGACAAATGCATTAGCATGTTTTTTTTTTATGAATAATAAGACAGAGAAGCCATTTTGTTATGGCCACACAATTACATACCTATTAAGCAATGGGTTTAAAAAACAACCCCCATTTCCCTTTTTGCTTCTGTATGACAGAGCTAATATCATCAGAAATCCTTGAGTGTTTACTTTTGTTTAGAAGTGCCTTTCTGTGCTAATCATGTAATAACTAGCTGGTAATACTTTAAAAGCAATTCTCACCACATCAGTTTGAAAAAAAGGTCTTGCACAAACACGCTTGGCTGTAGATTCACACGCAAGCAAACATCTAAAACCAGGCATTTAAAACCACACACAAAAAGGTGCACACACTCAAACACACACACACACACACACACACACACAAAAATGTGCTGAAGCCCCAAACCACTGCTACAACCCCCAACCACACACACACCGACAGGCTGTAACTGCCTCTGGGAGACTGAGTGCAGGGAGCAAAGGAGAGAGAGAGTGGCGGTCCAAAAACACCTTATCTGCCTGTTTGAGTCTCCGGTCTGACCGCAGAGCCACGGTTTACAGTCTCCACAGGCAGCCAGACTCTCAGCGTCGGCGCCCCTGCTCTCCCCCTCCCTCCTCCTTCCCCTCCACCTCTCACAGAGCCTCCGAATAGCCAGCGGCTGGGGAGCAAGCGAGCGACTGAGGGAGGGAGTGGAGAAGAGAAGGAGGGAGGCAGCCCTCCTGTCTGTCCCTCAGATTTAATTAACGGCCCACTCCGGCGCATAGACGACCCGGCAAGCCTGCTTCCCTTTCCTCCTGACCCACACACACACACAAACACACACAGCCGTCCGCCGCCATAGCTGCCGCCTGCCCTCCCCTGATACCACCACCGCACTCATTCATCTCTCTTTCCTCTGTCTCTGTATTTCCAAATGTTTCTTCCATCACTGCATCTCCGCCTCTCTGTTGCAGCCTTTCCTTAATTTCTCTCATGTCTAACTCCCTGTCTCTCCCTCTCTTTTGGAGGATAAGTCAAATAAGCAGAGCTGACTGACGGAGTGAATGCAATATCATAGACAGAGAGCTGTGTTAACCGTCTCATCCGTTTCATAACTCAAGTAATCCACCGCTCTGAACCTTCGTACACCCACCTATGTATTTGGACACAAATTTGAACCTGTGTTGATTTTGCGTGGGCATGCATCTGTATAACTATGTGTCATTTGTGTGTAATTGTGTGTTTGTGAACGTGTATGCGTCTAATTTCACTGGCAGACAGAATTAGAGCCGGTGGCTGATCGGATTGGACTTGTTTACAGACACGGAGCGAGCCGCTTAGGCAGCCTGTTAAATCTCCCTTTAATGGTCAAACGTACAGATTTTAGGACCTTGGACCCCCCTCTGGCTTTGGCCACACTGTGCTCACCCCTTCCTCCATCAACCAACACCCACCCACCTTTATCCCCTTGTGTCGTCCTCCATTAAGATAACTACTCAGGGCTCTGATTTCTCCATTAAGTTTAGCGGCTGATTAGGCCGGTATTTGGGCGGAAATCCGTGCCAAACCGGGGTTTAAGACACTGGCCGGGCTGGCTGTTGAGCAGTCTAATACCCCCCACCTTCCACCCACCCTGGCTGATATCACGGGCACCGTATGGACAATTAATCTGGCAGACAGAGGAGATGAGCACACAGAGAGAGAGGGTATGGAGGTGTTGAGTGTGGGTTGATTATGGCACTCGCTGTGCCTCTGGCTAATGGTATAAGAAGGGACAGGGTCAAACCGTGGAGCAAAGGTATGATCTTTACTGTTAAAAAGACAACTCATTCGTTAATTATGGGTAAATGTATTTGTTTGGATTTGCTGATGGAATGTATTAAATTCAGCTAATTCTCTTGTCATTATCAAAATTTTAGATAAATGTTTTTCCTGAAGGCACAGGTCAGCATAGAACATTTATAACTATTATTATAATACTTTACATTGATATTGATACATTGTATTTACTATAATTCATAGTAAACTGAGAGCACTGAGAAAACACAACCTCACAAACATTGGAATAAATAATATAAGAGCCTGCTACAACAGTGAAACATATTGTAAAATCACTCCCACAGTCAAAGTTGAGACAGAGTTCAGAGTCGTCAACAAAACTCAGGACCTGAGTGTTAAAACGGTTAAAGATTTTACATTTTTAATATGCAAAAATATAATAATGTGTTGACAATGCAAAGTTTGGGTTTCTGGTGTTGCATTGTTGTCTTTAATCATAACTTGTTGAGATACAGAACACTATACAATCATGTGTCACGAAAATGAGTACGACTAACCATCAAACATCCAGTATAGTAGGTTGATCGCTGAATACTGATATCTACAGAGGCTGTTTTACAAACATATGTCTTTGATGGCTGCACATTATCCCCATACAAGCTACTTGACAAATAGCTGTGATTAAATGTTGTCTGTGTTCTGTCTGTAAGCTGTAAGAAAAAGCTCTTAGCATACGCACACCATGGTTCCTTTGCTCACATGAAACTGGATTAATGGCAAACAAAGCTATTTATTCAGAGGTAATTTAAAACAGGGGGTTTAACAAAAATCCTGGAGTGCGGCAGAGAATGTGGGAAGAACATTAAGTAATCAACTTGAGAGCGACCTTCAGGAATGAGTAATAAGCTTACGTTAAATTCCCCCAATCACACAAATTAGGGTAAATTAAATGGGTTTACATATGTTACAGGAGATATATCAGGGCATATATCATCAGCCTGGATGCAAAGGAAGAAAGAGACAAAGAGATGAAAAAGGACAGAGAAAAAGGGAATACATCCTGACAAAACTTTAAACACACATACACACACATACACACACAGAGAGTATCACTGGGGGTCCTACCTGTGTGTCCAGTGCTGGAGTTGTGGTCAGAGGCTGACTGGCCCTCGGGCATGCCGTGCTGTCTGGTGTGGTGCAGGTTGGAGATGATTGTAGAGAGGTCACTGTCACGACTGTAATACACACACACACACACACACACAGGAAAGAGAGGATAAACACATTTAAAAGAAGCCCCGAACAAACTTAACTCCACAACACAATCCAAACCAGTACTGTATGGGATAAAGCGGCAGCGCATAAATTCATACTATTTCACACACTGCTTACCACAGAAATCCTCCATCCAGACAGCACTATCCCCTCTAAAATGCATACCTCCACACAGACTCAGCAGCTACAAGTGGCTGTCCTGTCAACTGGCTCTTAGCTCTGAGGTGTGTAATAACCTCTGACAGACTACCGCATCCAGCACTTTTGGGTCTCATCCCTACTCATCTTCCACACTAAGATGCATTAACGAACATATTCACAACTCATAAGTAGTTTAGCAGCTTAAAACCTGATTATGGCTCTTTTTAAATTCAGGCCGCCACCAGCTGTTTTACACAAATATGGCGATTGAAAAATGAGCGAAGACAGATGACGAATATTTAAGATTGAAAAAAACGTTTTAACTAATTACTTACTTATTAGGTATGTAATATTTAAAAGACAACACAATAGATCTGTGGTATATGACACTGGCTATTAAAAGAAAAGGTCTTCTTTTCTCTTGTCATGCCTACACTTCAACAGGAGGTCCTTCACAACTAAACTGTCCACAAGAGTCTCCTCAAACACCCTGTCCTGCCCTTCAGCAGCCAATGGAAGAGCAGGAGGAGGGTTTACAGATTAGGCCCAGATCTGGTTGGAGCCACTCTGCCCTTCCAAATGCTCCACCAGCCGCCTCTCTAACCTCCCCACACCAATGGACCCACACAACTGTGTCATGGAGGTATTTCATTTGCAATCTGATTACCATCCTGATCGCATTAAATGGCATAATGATGGGAAATAGGCACTTCGAGTTTGAGGGGAGTGTAGCAGCCGTGCAGTACGAGAGTAGTCACAGAGTAATGGTAAACAGCTTGTGTGGTGGGAGAGGTGCAGGGTTGCATAGTATACATCTTTTAGCTTACAGCCTAAATATCATTTACCATTAAAGGACTGTGACATATATGCTACAAGGAAGGTTCCAAAGCCCAAAAGAAGAGGAGCATTTATGCACACTGTCATTTTATCCACAAAATAAGCCTGAAAACATGCAGTATTTAGACATGTCAGTTTGATGGTATCGGCATCCTCTCGTGTCAGCAGGAATCTCGTTTATAGGCTTAACTGGTAACTTTATTGAAAGCAGAATCATCTATGAAGGGGGTCTGGTATGACACAGCAAGCACAGTTTATGGGACAGAAGCGGTGAATGGTTCTTAGCTGCCACCACTATGACGAGGCCACACTGTTTGTGGCTGCTGGATTTGGGTTTTTACAGTCCCATGATTACAGGCTCCTGCTGTAATGTCAGGCTGTCGGTCGCCAAGCTGTTTTCCACACGCTAACAGAAAAGATGAAGGAAAGCGTATAGGCCTAATGCTGGCCATCGCTGGCTTCACCAGTCACCTTTCAGTCACAGAGAACCAATGAGTCAGAAAACAGTCTCAGACAAAACAGTTACAACTGGTTGCTAAGCAAGGAGACGCTTGATTGGACTGTGACTGCAAACTTTTTAGACTAATGATAGACTTCTTTTTCAGAGTGTAACTTGCTAAAATTAGTAGCTATCTGTGTCTGAGAGCTCAATGGTTTCCTTCAAAAAGTAAATTAGATGCAGGGAAGGTTTTTTTAATTGTGCTTAAAGTCATATAATAATGTATCTGCGTCACCCAGTGACTCCAACAAAACACACATTACACATACTGCAGTTACACACTCCACTATGAGAAACTGCAGCCAAATCCATCAATCAACTGGCTGCGTTATAACACCACCCTCTGTCCATCATTTAAAGTGATCATGATAATGCCATCCTGAACTTCTCAGAGAGGTGATGGGGTTATTATCCTGTGGCGAAGTGGCCGCTCTAAGCCATGAACGGCAAGGACATTGTTAGTGGCGTAATTAGCGCACTTTTCCTGAGCTGTCCCGCCTCGGCTTGGTCTAATGAGGGCCTAGCCCTATCCCCACCCACCTCTGTCCTCCCCTCCATCCCCCCCCCTCTCTTTCTCTGGGTGGAGGCAAGGTCATACTCAAGCCCTGGACAATGAAGAGGGGGGTGGAGATGGTGTTTAAAACCCAGTCACCTGAGTCAGCGCTCCCTAAGGAGCTCCTAAGGCTGGGGTTAGCTGGGAAGGACGGGGGCCTCAGAGACGATTGGGAGGGGGATGGGGGTGCGGGGTGGAGGGTCTGATAGCTAAGAAGGACATGAGCTGCCTTCTTATCACCCAGGTGCATGCCGGAGACAATCATCTCATCCTCAGCTCATCCCCAAACTGGTCAATAGTCATCCCTGGCAACAGGACAGACAGACTGACCCAGACACTGGGATAACTAATATGAGTTAATACTCAAAGCCTGTTAAGTTTACTACTGATATCCAACATTACTGAGATGATACCGCAAATTGTGTATAAGTAATCAAGCAAATATATTGTGAAAAGTTATTAAGTGTTCCTTATTTAGGTCAGGAAATATCTGATCAAATTATTTTCTATACTATACTTTTGGATACCTGATGTTCCAGACATATTTCTGGCAATGCCCAGGCAGAATTTCTACTGCGGTTTTCTTTCAATGCTTCTAGTCTATGCATTTTAAATATACTAATCACTTAGCAGATCACTTATCATAGTCCCTACTACTCCAAATGACAATATGTGGAGAATTACTACATTCTCATAGTAATTTAAATTTTTATGCATATCTGAATCAAGCGTCTCCATAAAAAAGAAATAAAAATGTCATACAAAATGTCCAGGGTTCCAGCAAAAATTGATGTCTGCCAGATCAGTTGTTGGGGCTCTTTCTTTTGTTAAGAAAAGGTTGTGTTCCCTTCTACCATTACAATAAACCTTACTATTCAAAATGTTCAACAACATCAAGAGACTCTTCTCCTGGCACAGGGAGTCACCTCAGTATAAATGCCCAGTCGTGGCCTGCTGTGGCATTGGCACGCGGAGCTGAGGTGGCGGGGCTGGAGGTCACAGTGTGAGCTGGCAGAAGCTGGCGGCCCAGGCACCCTGACGCCATGTCTCACACCACCACTGGGAAAGTGCTGACAGACAGACAGCAGGGATGTGAAGGTGGAGGAGTGGAGGAGGAGAAAGAGAGAGAGAGCGAGAGAGACAGGTCGCAAGCGCTGTGTAACATCTGGTGCTCACAGGTTTATTGTGTGCTCTCCTCTGCTCTCAAGGCAACACACAGCCTACTCCAACCTGCACGGGTGGCCCACAGCAACATTCAAATACTACCAGGCAATATGTAATATTCAACAACCACTGCATAGCATGGACTTGGGCAAAATGCAGAGAAAAAGCGGGAATGAGTTAAGTTTTATCAGATGTTCCACAGGGAAAAGTCTTTCATTTAGGAATTACCTATACTTTAGGACACATAAAGCTTTAAAGCAGAAATGTGGATCGGTTCCGTATACATTTTATATTATGTCTGAATCCTTTGAGCAACGGAAACCCAATTGTCATGCTGCTCACAGTTGGCTCGAAAGGCAACCCGCAACTGGGAACCCTGCAAGCAGAGGGGGTAATGAATAAATACAGAAATAGATACATAAATAAGTAAGAGTAGCCCGGCTTCACTTCTCCTTGTTGTTCTTCTGCTGTACAAGCTGACATGAGGTCGATAAGGCAGCCAAGGGAGGAAAGAAAAGTAAGGGGGAAATAGAATATACGATAAGTCCGCCATGTTGCATTTAAGGTCTCCTGCACTGAGCCATGGACATGGTGCTGTTTTCACCGTTAATTTCACCTCTGGCTCACACTTTAGGAGCTTTCTCCTTTTTAAATTGTATCCTTTTTCTTGTAATTATTTTTCTAATTCTAGTTTTAAGGAACATTTTGATTGAAAAAGCCAATTATCCGTTATATTTACAGGGGGCAGAAATTTCAAAGAGCACACTGTTGTACTGCACGAGAGGCCAAAGCTCTTATTATCTTCAGCTGATGTCAACATACTGTATGACAGCACATGAATAGTAAACACTGTGTTCTTTACATGTGGAAATGATGAACCTCACGCTTCAAGCCAATGCCAAATCTGAGACTAAATTGCTGGAACACTGTTGACCATCTTTTTGTTGATCCTGTGTTTTGACAGGGAGTTGATAGACAAAATACTGCTCCATGTGAAAACAATGAGTGTCTTGCTGCTAGCCAACGCCCAATCAACTACTAAATTGCTGTGACTCTGTCGCCATGGTAAACGCGTTGTAAACAAGGCCAAAAATTCTTGAAGCGGAAAGCTCCTCTAGAAAGCTATAAAACCTCCAAGCTCACTAATTAGTGCTTTAGGGGAGAGCCATTTCCAGTAATTTCACACTGTCCGTGACCTCTTACTGGCATAAGGCAATGACACAGTTGTTCAATAAAGCCAGAGGACAAAATGTCAAATGCAATAGACATACAGTAGCTAACTCAGCATCAGTGTCTTTCACTCTCTGTGGTTATGATACAGATTGAATACAGCATCTCCATTAACAAATATGAGCCATGCTGCTCCATGAAAAGTTCCATTCTCATACAAAGATGTGGGCTGTAAAGGGAAACTGAGAAAACACTGAGATAGTAAGTAGTAATGTGAAATTTGTTTGAATGTTTATGTACTTGAGGATCCTCTGTTTGCTTCTAATTTCACTTATCAGCCTCTTATCAACTAGAACCTGCAGCAAACACTACAACAGCTCTGCTGTTTTCTCTCAATGAGCACTAAAGCGCATACTGCCTCAAGATTTCACTGGGGTAAAAACAACGTGTCAAGCAGACGGCAACAGTTCAAGGCTGTAATCAGGTCTATCGAAATCACGCCCACAATGACTTATGCTAGAACCTTGCAGCTGAAGACAGAAATACTGGTACAAAACCAATTAGATGCTGATGATGTTAGTGGGTTATGTTTAATTCAGTATGTTGCTCGTCTCAATCAGCTTTACTCCCTGCTGATTGGTTGAGCACAGGACTGGCTGGCTCTTGTATGAGGAGACCCAGTGTTCGCCCCCCGGACAGTCCGACTATGTTGAAAGAAAACCTCCCTCTTACTTCTTAATCTAGTCTGCACTGATACATATATCAAATATATATTTTTTGTAGATGGAAGCATTTACATATGTAAGTGATCGAGTAGCAAATAGCCTCATGTCTGATTGAAAAACTGAGAACCTGCTTTTGTTTGTTTTGGTGAACATTAATAATGGGTATGGTGGATTTTTTTCTTCTTCTACAGGGCACAGGCTGAAAGGCAGACGTCAGCGGGTGTAACTTATAAAATCCACGGTGGTTGCCGGGTAATTACCCAGACTCTCAGTCAGCACTTTTCAATCAAAGCCTTGTTATCTACGGCCAACTGAAACAAACGCTACAGTAGGCTTTGTTTTGCCCTTGAGTAAGACACTAAAATAAGTTACCGCCATCAAATATTTAGTCCCTGAGATGAAATCCATAAATCAGTGTTAACGAATCAAAGTCAGATACAAACAATCTGCAGCACTGATACCGAGGTGATAACAAAACTAGGTTTTGTTTCCACATTTCACTTCCTGAGTGGTTCACAGGAGCCACATGAAACTTTAGTTGTTATACCCCAAGGAGCTTCCGTACACACCTTATTGTGATAATGATTATTTGGCCGGCTCCGTGGCTTGGCTGCACTTCAGTCTCTAGATGCTCTGTGCTTATTCAGCAGGACGAGCTCAGATCTATGGAGCACCAAGTAAGCTAATTGTCTGTAAAGCAGGGAACTATTAATCTGGTTAAAAGAAGGTTGACCTGTTTATAATGAACCTGAGAAGCCGTCCGGATGAGAATAAAGGCAACACTTGTTGACACTGATAAACAAATCCTCTTATTGCACAGAAGACAGCCACTTTAACTTACCAAACAATCTACTCTTCAATTTTACAGAAATTTTAATAATATATAATTAACTATACACTGAAAAACAAGAATGGAGTGGAAAAATCAGTCTAAAGTATATCCTAATGCAATGCTCCCTTTAGTTAATTTGCTGCATGAGACATTATGTTAGGATAAAAAAAAATGGATAATTGACACATGCTGCTTGGATGTGTCCATGTAGATTCAAGTTACAGTAGGCAGGTTGCAGCAACCAAGTGGGTGTGACACAGTGCTGCCGCCAGCCTTGATGATGTGTGGATGAGACAGCACAGATACATCACACATGTATACAGAGGCCCTGTATTTTTCACATCCATTGGCCAAATCCAATTTGTTAAGACCCTTCTACGACTCACTTACGAAGCTGCGGTCAATGGAAATCACATTTCCGTGATTGGACATCCCATTATCCCGTTCGTCCAGACCCACACTGGGGGGATAAAGCAGGGCTGAGACGGATGCCCAGGACAGACCGGAGCTGCGGCTCCAGCGAGTCCGTCGCCTTTCAAAGGGTAAAAGCCTGACATATTAGTCATAAGTGTTCTTTAAATTCATTATCATCTTAACACGCCAGCGGCACAAGTGTCGGGGGAGGGGAAGCCCTCTTAAATGAGGTTAGTGGATCCATTTAAAGCTTCACAGTTGCTGTGCTGTCCGCCGTGTCACACGCAAGTCTCAAGACATGAAAAACATCCCCTCCTGTAATGAGGTTGCACAAGCTGCTTATAATGCAGCTGGGGACTTTCAGAGGTTAATCAATGAACGGCTTCTGCATTATATCTGTCCAGTCTGTCTGATTTCTGAATCATACAAATCTGTACATGTTCATATCACGTAATCGCAAATCCATGTAACGTTTATTTCAGATTCCAAATGTATTGATTTCTGTCATATTACATGCATCAAAGTACCTATTGTGAAAGTATATGTTTTAAATTATAATCCTATTTTTTTTAGTTTATGTTGCTGTGGTGACCATAACCCCACATGTGTGTTTGCATGTTTGAAGATGTGAACATGATTAATCACTTGAATCCAAACAGGCTTTTAGTAAATGTAGTCCACATTTTTATGACAAACCCAGTCTAATGTGTATACAACACACTGAGCACTCTTCTCCATCCATTATTGTGGAAATTTTTAGTTTTGACAATTAGTCAAACAGCCATTAACTGATTCACACTAAAATACGACATGTTTGATTTCACTAATAAACCACAGACATTTCTGAAAACATTTAAGCTGTATTCCTAATACATACCACTTGTGGTATTATTATTATTATTATCATGGTTTGATGCCAACCCTCAGAAATAACATACTGAAAATATACTGAAAATACTAAAAATATTCCTGTTAAGTAGTTTGCTTTCCTCTTGGTTTAATTAAAATAACAACTATAGTGTGACTACAGTGTGAAGGAAGAGGATCCAGATACTGACTGTGTATAGATACATGCTGGACTCCGCATTCAATATGATTGCAGATACTGAGGCTCTGTATTTCATAACTATGTCAAAACGTTCTTCACACTTAAGATGAATGTGAATGTTTTGTATGAAACGCTCTACGATCAAGCTCCCAAGCACAGCACAGGACGGGATGAAGCAGTGCGGTGACTCAGGTGATTCAGTCTTTCAATATCAAGTCAAGACAGATACACTGAGACTTGGCAGGAGCAACAAAATGCAAATCAACAAACCAATTAACACTTTCAAAGCACATCCATCCATTAGACTTCCGTAAGCAAAAGCCATGAGTATATTTTTGAAACACGGTTCTTTTGTCTGTTCGTCACAAAATGTGCCTTTAACACCTCAAAATTATCCTGAAATCACTTTTGATGGAAATACTACACACACGTCTAAGGTGCCACTTTTTTAAAAATAAAGTTCTCCTGAAGAGAAGCAAACAAAACAGAGGACTTATTACTGTTAATTATTTTTAACAAAAGAAACACCTCAGAGGCTAGCATGACATTTTCTTCCTGCAGTGACTTCACTACACATCCTATGCATTTTTAGGTGCAATAAAAGCAATTACACGCACAAAGAAGTAAAGAAAGAGCTAAAAAGTCTGGGATATTAACTGGTATCTAACATGCTTGAACTAGATTTAAGCCGTGGCTATAGAAGTCATAGGTGTCTCACCTCTTTCTCATGATACTGTAATGCAACTCGTCCTCCTGCTTGATGTGGGCATGATCCCCACTGGCCCGCTCACTGCCTTCACTGTCGTCACTGCTGAAGATGGAGGCCAGCTCCTTCTTGGGCACCCGGTTAGGAGGCAGGGGGATGGTACGTTTCTCAGCCAAGCGCCCACGGTTCTGCACAACAAGGCACAAAGTAAAAAGGAGACACTTTAGCAACAGAATTCATAGTAAGTTGTGAAATTGTTGAATGTGTGTCTCAATCTGCATCATTGTTTTAATACACTGCATTCTCTCTGCAAATGCACATATATGGTGAATTAAGACTCCAATGCAAAGGTATCCTAGCTTTATTTTGCAGTATTGAGTAGCATTGAGATTGCAATTTGATAAAACGTAAAAGATCTGACAGGCTGTGTATATGAGACAGAAAAACAGTTTGAACCCACTGCATTAAATCATTGAACACAAAATATTGTTTTAGACATCAGAACATACAATCATGCTTCCAGAGTAAAAAACAGTTCAACTGCAACGAAAGAAACCCATGAGCTACATTGAAACCACTGAATATAATCTGTAAGACTGACAGCCAGATATCATAAAGTCGTGCACTCTTTGTGAATAAATTATAAAGGAATAATGAACAAATCCTCAAGTACTCTGTTCAGTCAACTGGGTACGTCTGCAGTATTGGAGTAACATCCTTTTGAAATAAGGGGGTTTTCTTTCCTAGTACCAAACACAGAAGTCACGTTTACTATACTTTTCTACTCCTAAACCAAACTGATGGGGAGAAAAGTTGGCGGGTTAATTGAATTGTTTATTTTGCCCAAAAGCTGCCAGGAGTAAGCGGAGAAAAGAAGGGATAAAAAGGAGATTGTGGCCCTAGGGGCATTAGGAAGTAAAGCTGGGCGACCTTTAATGTGACCTGAAGAGGTCACTGCAGATTAACATGGTCCTATCACATAGAGAAGGAAGGAGGGGGTGGATAGGGGAGAGAAAGGAGGTGTAGAGATGGGAGGGGAGAGAGAGAGAGATGGAGAGAGTAGAAAAGACTGAGCCGGGGGAGGTAATTGGAGAAGAGCAAGGGAAGGGTAGGCTGAGGAGAAAAGTTAACAGGGGAGAGAGGGAGAGCGGATGTGGGTTTGTACAGGAGAGAGAAAAGGTGAGAGAAAATACAGAAATGAAAGAGAATGTGGGGAGTCAAAACATGAGAGAGAGAAAGCTCCACAGAAGTAAGGTCTGTCCGGTGTGGAGTGGACTTGGATTTGAAACTATATTCCCCCCTCTCTCTCTCTGTGCCTACATCTCTGCTCTTACTCCCGGACGCCTTCAAGCCCTCCAGCTATCCCTTCCACCACATGCAACCCCGCTCTCCACCACTCCTCCCCGCTCCCTCCTTCCCTCGCTCCTTCCATCCCAGGAGGTGCGGCAGCATGAGTGGCAGGCGGGGGCAGGAGGAGGGATTTGGGGGCTCCTAGCCAAGAGGCAAACAGGTGCAGCCCCTCTGGAGTCTCTCAAATGGCAGACATTAAAAAGAGTTGGGGGGGGAGGGAGACAGAGAAAGATGAAAACATCCCCCAGGATGAGCAGGCCACAGAGTTCTGCACATTTCTCTCCTTTCTCTTTTTTTTTTTTATCATGCCTTGCCAGAAAAGAGGTTTTTTCTTCCTTTCTTCTTTCCTGTCGGAGCTTTCTACAAGTTCTGCACCAGCGTTTGAGGACAGTGGATCACTTTCTGATACTTCTGCTACTTCCACACAAGGTCTAGGCTGTAGGAAGTTAGTGCTGGAGCTCCAAAGGGGCAGAAATGAGAGCTAAACATCACGTCAAAACAACAGTTTTCCATGGATGCAACCAGTTACATCTGTCAGACACACACATCTGCTAAATACAAATTCTCAACCTCCAACTCTCTTTACTGCCGTCTTCACATCATCCAGGAAAACACACAACTGCACATGCGCACTTCACTTCACCACCTACACACACGAAAGCGCACACACACACACACACCTGTTCCTGTTCCTTAGAATTCCCCTCCAAAGCAGGGGATTTTACTTGGAGCATGCCAGCAATATAGCGTATACAGGAATAGTTTGTCTAAGACCAGTCGTGACTGAGGCTGTGTATGAGTGTGTGTGTGTATGAGCGTGTAGACAACCACCCACATGGCCGTGACATACCCAGGCTGACAGCCCCCGTCACTCCCCCCACCCCCCTCCAGCCTCTTCTCTCCTCCCGGAAAGCCCCGATCCTTTCTTTAGTGGCACTGACGCAGAACTGGGGGTGAGCTCCCACTGCTTCCGGCAACACTTCCGCAGCACGGGGGAGGGCTCTCCGAAACAAAACACGGAGCAAAACACACCCCTGGCAGCCCACGTAGGAGCGCTCAAAGGAAGGGCGCCTGAGCACTCAGGCTCGAATGTGCACGCACAAACACACACGCATGTGCACAGAGCTGAGGCAACCTTACTGTGTGTGGTCAACCTCCTTTTCAGCCATGGAAAAAAGTCTCTCATAAAAAAAAGTCCCACTAAAAGCACCTCTATGAATATCACCTCCCACGCTTTCTGTCTGACAGTCAGGCAGCCAAGAAATATATCTGGGCTTCACATTTACACGCAAAAAAAGACACAAATACATACAGATACACACTGACCAACTTCTTACACAATCTAGACAGACAATTAAAATGGTCAGAAACACTCCTCATAAACACATAAATACCCTCATTCATTCACATTCATATAATACATGGACTCTACAATAAATAGTGAGAATAACACTAGAAGTTGAACTTGAACTGATAATGGTGAATTATTTCTGTAATTAATTACTTCAAGTTTGATACAGCGACTGAAACACAAAGGGCAAACAGTAGTGCAGGTGATCACTATAGTTACATAACATATTATAAAACAGCCATACTGACTTCTTGCCAGTACCCAAGAGTGTCTTTAGCACCATTCACTTCACTTAATGTTGAAAATGTGTGGAAAGTTCCATAATACAGGTATAGTAACAGCAAGGTTTCTCTTCATGCTCCACTGTTCAGGCCAATGGGCAGACACATTATGTTTAAATGTTTACAATGTACAGTTAAACAACTGACATTATAACCTTTCTGTTACTGTGTCCTTTTTTTAAATACAATGAAGTTGAATTTGACGGAAATTTGATATAATGGGCAATATTAAAGTGTTTTTAAGTCGATAAATATCAAGATGTTAGCTTTAGTGAATATTCACATAATTTTCACTGGCTACCAAATTTCAAGTAGAGACTTGAGTGGCAGTCAATGTCATTTAGCATGGCTGAAATTTAGTGAACTACTGGATATACTGTAATCTTGGCTCACACTAAATTTACTGACCCTCTTGAGAAATCGCAGGAAATCAAACTTCCATATGGTCTTTTGAAAAACATCATCTGCATATATTCTCATCTAATAGGTAGATATACGTGTTATAAAGCTTGAATATTTCAAAGAAAAACAGTGTGTTGATTGCATATGGTGAGTAATGTGCTTACATTAGCAGCCATATACGTTCCTGTAACTCATTTTGGTCGCGCCCTGAATTCATACATTTATATCAAGGGTTTGGTTAAAAAGCAACAAAATGCTCTTACAGTGAAAAACAACGCAGGCTAATATCACAGCTACATGTTGGCCAGCAAAGGCATTTAAATCCAAGCAGAAATTATAAGGCCATCTAATGTTTTCTCTCTAAATTTATTTCAGACTTTTAAATGAGCTCTTGGTGGAAAACAGGACTAATAAGTATGTTTTTTTTTTTTTCTTTCTCCTTGCGTTATTTCCTGAAAGGTGCAGTGCCCTGCCGCTGGCTCCAACCAGCATTAGCAAGCACACACCCACACACACACGCACACGCAC
>NW_023339707.1:11312108-11325862 GCF_004916995.1 Morone saxatilis
ACACACACGCACACACACACAGCGGTAGCCGCCCGTGACATTCCTGCAGCTGCGGCGCTCTCTCTCCCTCGCACGCGCCCCCCCAGCGATCTCCCTGGGGGACGAATGCCTAATGAGTCACGCGCCTGTCTGCCGTTACCTCGAAGCATGTGTGTGTGTGTGTGGAGGCGGGATGGCGGGCCGACTTGGCGCGAGCACTAGGGGAAAGGGGGAGGGGGAATGAGGAGACGACAGAGAAGGAGAGAGAGGAAAAATACGAGCGTGAGGAGGGTGGGAGGTGAAGCGGTCATTACCGTGCTCACATAAGAGCTCTGAAGCAAGGCTATAACAAACAATTTGTCTGCTGTGTGTTTGTGTGAGTCTTGAGATCACAAAAAATAATTTTTTTTTACTTTGTTTAGTCTCACCCCTCCTCATCTCTGACTCACCCGTCCTGACATTTTCACAGGTGCACCTATGAAAGGTGATGAGCTACAAATTTGTCAGCTTTCATCAAATTGAGAACGAAACCAGTAAAACCGGAATGATCAGATTAAAGTAATAGTTTAATTCCAGTGTTTACTGGTTGGCAGTAACCGGATTACACAGATAACCTAAAAGTTTATGTGATGTGTTTGATGGTCAGGATAATGTCTGTAAGGACAAACAAGAAGAACATGGATAGATTGAGTTGGTGTTTTCTTTAATAAATTCACAGAGCACCTTAATAAAAATAATATCTCTATTTTACTTCGTGTTAGCTGTGACAAAGCTGTTTGGTTGTCATCCCAAAATAATTTTTGGTGTTTTCTTTTTCATCCACCACACCATGACGCTGTTTTTAAAAATAAAAAAACCCATTTGCATCAACTGTACCCCATGAGCTTTCTGTTCGGAATCAAACCGGTGAAAGAAATCAGACAAAAGGCGCACTATACTGTAGAGGTCCCACATAAACCGACAAGCCTCGTATTTGGTTATGATCAAATTCTTATTGTGCACGTAAACAAACTTGGTATAATATCTGCAAGAACAGCAGAGATCAAGCGCCGCTGTGAGTAAATTTAAGATATGTAATTGGAAACATGTTGAACTCTTCTGGCAGAATATAATGCTCATACCGACACTTTTATTTACAGGAGGTAGAGGAATAAACACATTCCTCCACCACAAACACAAACATACACTCGCCAAAAGCACACAAACACACTTACTGACACACTGTATGATAATTTATACAGTGTCGTTATTTTTAACCTAACTTTTCTCGTTATTGTGCCAAACATACATTCATGTATATCTGTATGTAATAGGAAAGTATCACCTTTTTATAGCCTATAATGACGTCATTATTTGCGAGTACAGATTTCCTGTCACACCTAATCCAGTTAAAGCTGCGATGTGTCACATTTTGCAAGTTCCAACTAAAGCAAAGACAACACTACTTTAAAATTTGTGAATGGCTTTAGTCTTCTTGTTCTTTGATTGCAGTGAAAATATCAACCAACCAAGTAACATGAACACTAATCCATAGACTGTATTACTAAAAATGGATGTAGTCTCTGTGATGTCACCCATAGGTTTCTGAAGAGCCACTGTGAAGCTCTGGCCGCCGCCATCTCCGTCGGCTCCCATCTTAATGGGCAAAGACGAGGAGTGTGGGTGGAGCTAAGGCGGGCTCAATGAAGCCTGTTAATTGAAAACAGCCACCTGTGATGGCACCGACCTGTCACTCAAAGCAGCCGTGACCTTAATTATGCGTAGTTTTAGCCTTAATATAATTGAAAAGGGTTAGAAATTCACCCCACGTACAGATGTCATGAATGGGGAATTTAGCTATAGAGGCAAAAACCGCTGTGAACATGTTTATTTCTGCTGTAAAGTTCTAAAAGCATTTTAATATGGTGCCTTATGGAAATTGACTCACTTCTGCAGCCGGCCTCAAGTGGCCGTTCAAAGAACTGCAGTTTTTGTTACCTCTTTGTTAGATTCATATGCAGTATATAATTTTGTCATCGATGTGACAAACCAAATGTTTCATTTTTCAAAAGCGAAGGGAGTATGGACAGCATCTCCAGCCACAGGGAATGTTTCTCCACACTCTACTTACATATTAAAGATATATTATCACTACATGCTACAGTTTGAAGATACATTTTAGTTAGAGGAAGATATTTTGACTCAGGTAATGGTACATGTTTCCTTTAAGATTCTGGTTTGATGTTGCCACGAAATCAATCACCTGATCGAATAAAACTCCTTGCAAATGTACCAAAATAAATCAGATTCTGGATAACTGCTGTGTGTGTGTGTGGTGTGGTGGTGGGGTGGTGGGGTGGTGGTGTGTATGTGGTTTATGTACAGACTTTAGGCAACACTTGGCTGTTCAAGGCCGTGTGAGAGAAAGAGAAAAAAAGTGAGAAAGCACTGTAGGGCGGACAGGCATGCGTCGTCGTCGCCCCCCCCCCCCAATCACCACACCACACCACACATTCTGCACCACACACTCTCACACACACACGGCTCCATGCTCTCCTGCCACCCTCGGCCACGCCTTGAGCGAGCGGGGCTTGCCAGCCCAGTGGAGCGGCACGGGCAAGGGGAGGGGGGAGCAGGAGGGGGAGGGGGAGAGGTGCACAGAGGGCGAGGGGCGGTGACGTGGGGGGGGGGGGGGGAGAGTGCTGCTGGGGCAGCGCTGGGAGGTCAGTGGCGGTGCAGTCAAGCGTGCCAGCGTGCCTCTCGCTCGCCCGCTTCCCTCTAGTTTCTTTCTCTCCTTCCTCCTCCCTCATTCTCTGTGTGTTTGGATAGGCCCACTGAGGCTGCTGCAGGGGAGCTTTACGGACAGGTAACGAGCCTTTCTCTCCCCGCACAAACACAGGGGAAGCGGAGGCGTGCATTGAAGTTGTGGTTGGTAAATTCAACTGATGTTTTCTCTTGTGTTAAATATTCGATCCTGACAGTAATTAATAATCAAAACAGTTGCCAAAGAGGAGTAGTTTTAATGGTGTGGCAGTATATTTAATTTGTTGTTTCAGTGCATATAAAGCAACTATTTGCACTGAAACAACTAACTAAATATACTGCCACACTATTAAAAATACTCCTCTTTGATGTGTGAACATCCCCTTTGCTGAGGTTTGGACAAGTCACACACAACTTACCATTAATGAAATAATGGTATAGGTAATCTGATGAAGTCATATTGGGGAAGGAAAACCAAGATTAATTTAGATAACTCTCATTTATGCTCTCAAAATGTAATCTAGTTCAAAAGTTTAGGCTTTACCTGCATGACTTTTCAGCACATTTTTAGAAATAAACAAAATGAGTAAACAACAGACTTTGTTGACCTTTGTTTAAATACACAGTGTCATGTATACAGATTATGATGATCAACATATTCAGAGCTTTCTTACACCCACATTACTTACAAACTTAATAAAAACTAAATAATCTGATCTAAAAATCTGAACTAAAAAAACTGTACATATAACTGTACAATGTTAATTAACTGACTAGTAATCCTGTGCATATAAACAATATGTGTATGCTTGTTTGAGTGTATTGATTGCTGTATGAAAGTAAAACTATGCAAGGACAGTACTGTGTGCAAAGGCCTAATGTGACAGAGCAAGCCTGCAACTATCAGAGGAAATCACATGGCGAACAACAAACGCAAACACACTTGTGCACACACACACACACACACACACAGATGTTGGTAAGAGGGTTTTAGAAATATCGCCGTTGGCTTTGTCGTGATAAACTGCATGTGGCTGATAGACAGATGCTCCATCTTATTTTAGCTGCCTGTTAACAGGGTCCACACCCAAATACACATACATCCAGTCATATAGTGAGCAAATACGCACAACACAAGCTTACAGCATGTACTTACTTACATACATGCAACCACATACGATCAAGCTCTCTAGTAGTCTCTGCCATCTTGCCGAAGTAGAAGCTAAATGCTAATTTGACACAAGAGGCACAGAAGCGTTTTTGGAGATGTTTATATGAATGTTACTGTATTTCTATATTTGTGACACACATTCCAATTCATATTGATCTCTGTACACGAGATTAAGACCCGTGGTGAATGAACAGATCATTAGAGTCTCACTTGATCTCTAATTTGTCCAATACACGGAGAGAGAGAGACACACACACAGAAGTGCACAAATTCTCTCAACACAACCACAGTTGCTGCACACTTCTGGGCCAATGACCGATTCTGGTGTTACCATAGCGACGTAGCCTCAGCAACACATATGCAAGCACGTGCACAAACACACAAAACATAAACCAGAAGCTGTGTACAGTCAGTAGTTGATCTATGAAGTCGACTCCACATCACATAACAGCTCAACTACTATTATTTCACTCAATATGGCACACTTTAATTTTAATTATCTTTTCCCCATTAACCCTATTGGAAATGGCATTATGAAAACATAATGAGAATGACTGTAAGTTATAGGCAAAAGTGTGTATGTCTGTGTTTGTGCATAGATGCGTGTGAGCGTGTGTGTGTGTGTTTAATTCCACTTGCAAGAGGAGCCCTTGATTGGAGGAGGTCTTTACGAGCCGGAGGAGGGGAGTGTAATTTCCTCCCGGCCTCCGCCAGTTCCGCTGAAATAACAGAGCAGAGGAAGCCCAGCTCTCCCAGGAGGAGACACACGCACGCACACACACACACACATATACACACACACAGCAAACAGACAAGTGAGCCAGCCATAGCGGGTGTACAAATAATCACAGACACGCACGCATAAAGACACAGATACAAACTAACTATAGACTAAAACACCAACATAAAGAATAAACTTCTTCAGTATTACATTCTATACATGAAAAATAATGAAACACGGTCCCAGACACACTAAAATAAGCAGCATCTGACAACTTAAAGGTTGTGAAGAGAGAAATAATTTCATCAGCTGATCATCACACAGTAACAGGTTTAAAAGAAAGCTAACACACCTTTACAGCTAGTTATCAACAGAATATTGGAGTGTGGATAAACAACATTATCACCACATTCAAATTCAAAACTGTTGAGTGTAACAACAGTTCAGTTTGTGTCCTGTCGTTATAAACAGCTTGTGCCCGGGCCGACACAGCAAATTAACTTCCACGAGTTCTGAGCAGGCAGGTGAAAAGTCTTCCCACCAGCTGCTGCACTTTTCTTTTTTTTATGATCGTTTGCCTCATGCCTATAGCGAAACAAGATCACTCAAAGTTCAGCCGTCAAACTTTCAAAATAAATGACTGCATGAGGTAATTTGTGTCAGTAGGCAGGCATATAGCGTGCACTGTGTGTGTGTCTGTAAGTGAGAGAGAGAGAGAGAGAGAGCTCATCAGTGAGGGAGTGCTGGCTGCCATGCCCTGAGGGGAGTCAGTGGGGAGAGAGGGAGACGCCAGTACAGGCCATACAAGTCCCGCTGCCTTCCCTCCTCCGCCTAACCCTCACCGCCTCGCATGGAACTGCCAACATACTTATTGTGTGTCTGTGTGAGTGTGTGTGTGCGAAAGTGTCACGGTGGTATTCACTTGGTGGGTTAGACTTCAGGCTTCACCGCCAGGAAGGAAAGGGAGAGACAGAGAGGGAGAGTAGGCTACAACAACAACCTTAAGGCTCTCATATCCCTGCTTACGTCAATAAAGTTTTACTCCGTCACAGTTGTAATTGAAGTGAAACTGTACAAGTCCTTGCAAGCCAAAGGCCAATCACACTGATATCTGTAATAAGCCTAAACATAAGCAAACACGCTCGGATTCTCAAATCCTTCTGTAAAAAAATAAGACATGAACATTTCTACTGTCTGTTTTCTCTGCCCCCTACCGCCCTCAGGTAATTCATTTTGGGTGAACCCTATGTGTTAGGGGTACAGGTCTTCATTCTTGGCTGTGAAAAATGTCACCAGTTTACCTGTATCACTCAAACACCTCCGGCTTATCTAAACCGCCTTTGCCTTGCGTGCCTCGCACACAATAATCAGCAGTAGCCACGCTCAGTAGCTTGCTAAGCCTCTTACACCCTTCCCTCAAGATTAGTGCTTGGGAGCGACGACAGATGCGCTCCGTGGTGATAAAAACACACACACACACACATACACACACACAACCCACTGCACCTGTGTGAACAGATTTGGCGACGGTGAGCCGGCAGTGTGCTTGCTCAAAGCTGACACACACACACACACACACACACACAGACTCAGACAAACACACACACACAGTGGTGATGCTGTAATCGTGACACACCTGCAAGGCCTCAAGGTTTGGCATCGTGCCCCTGGCCGAGCCCGGAGGGAAGCACAAGGCAAACAAAAGTTCAACAGCCAGGTGAGGAAAATGATTCAATGGGGCAGAAGAGCCGACCAACGACACCTAACATCAAACTGAACAGACTCAACCGCTCAATGCTTCTGAATAAAAGGCTGTTTCATATTTTGCAGCAGTGAAAGTGGATTTGATATTAACGCTGAGAAAAATTAACATCAAAGTTGACATGTGTGCCTGTAGGGTCGTTCGCCATCAAGGTTACAAAGAAAGACAATGCTCCAATAAACACTCATACACACTTGCCTGCTGTTTTGTGTATGTAGAGCTGGGTGACACAAATATCCCAATAAAACATCAGTATGCCTAGTCCAAGCTAAACTAAACCAAATTATGGGCTATATGGTCTATGAGGAAAAAATAAATAAAAAGACAAAATATTAGTACCGTGGGAAGAGATTGTGTTTTTGGGCTATATAAAGGCATTATAAATAAAATTGACTTGACTTGATACAGCCAAGCAAGCACAATCATTTAACTGAGCAAAAACCATCAAAAACATCTGTATAACTTAACTACAAAAGAAGATATCATAACAACAAAAAACAGAGTTCCTCTAGTCTCTTAAAACAAATATTTCCATTATATCACTGTCTTCCAACTGCGTGCATTGTGCTCTTTGAGAATTACTGACCACCACAGTGAACAACCCAGCATCTTTTAACCCTTCATATTCTCATAGCTTCTCCTAGTTAACACATTGACTCCACACGGAAAGACGGTGCAGCAGTAACACCAGTGTGACAGAAGATGAGAAGAAGTAGTATTCTTACCACTGGAGATGAAATTCGACAACCAGGACAATCACAGATTGGAGGGTGCACCTGTAAGATTCCTTTGGACATAAGAGTCTTGAGACTTTTCCCTGGAAAAATAAAAGACAGAAACACATTTAGTGAATAGTACCAACCACATTGTCCAGCCAGTGAACTCCTCCATGACACTGCATGTGATAAAGAATGATCAACTTGCTTGAGAATGGGCCCTGTTCTTCATCCCATCATCTCAGGACTCAAAGTTTTCAAGACAAATCTCGCCAAAAATCAGCCAATAACGCAGGAAAAATATCTGAAGGAGTCAGCCTCTGCAGTCAAACTTGACTCATCTCTCAATATTTTTAGTCACTCAAAGTCTAATTCTACCAAGAGTCCAGTGTGATGAGCTAGAGAGACAGCAGCCTACTGTCATCTGTCTATAAGAATCGGTATATTAAACTATTAGGCTACCATTTCTGACCTGGGGGCGACATCCTCCCCCCACACATCTTAACGCGTGTCAGTTCTGCCTGAGTAACCTTGTATGTG
This sequence comes from Morone saxatilis, assembly GCF_004916995.1. Lineage (NCBI taxonomy): Eukaryota > Metazoa > Chordata > Actinopteri > Moronidae > Morone > Morone saxatilis. Next base: position 11,319,740 of record NW_023339707.1, read on the forward strand.
TGTGCGTGTGTGTGTGTGTGTGTGGTGATGGGGTGAGCGCACCATGCGTAATTATTGCATAAAATTACAACAAATCTCAACATAAAATATACCGGAACAGTACCCCAGATTGATGCTGTCAAGGATGTTGACAATCTAACAAAAACATATAAAATACGTTTACATAAAAGCAGCTATACATGTTCTATTCAGTCATATTTGGTTGAAATTAGCACAAATCCACACCGGCTGTAACGTTGAATGGAGAAACAAAACGCTAATTAAAAAAAAAAGAATCGCTTTAAAAGCAGCCACGCGATGCGTAAAAGTGCCACCAGCCATGCACAAGTGCAGCTGCACTCAACAGAACGATTCACCCCCCTAACGAGGAAAAACACATATCTGACCTGTCACATATTGAATTATCTATGTCTTAACTTTTCACCTCGGTCCCGGTGCAGCCTACTTCAAGTGCCCCGGTGTGGTGTGTGCTCGCAGCCCAAACTCTGTGTCAAAGCCTCGGCGGGTATGTGGAGGATATGCGCCTTTTCTCATCTGTCTCCTTACGCACTGACTGCTGTAACCCTTTCACTCCAAAACTCGGCACCGAACCGCCAGACTAAGTTTTGTGCCCAGAAAATAAGCAGCGTCTAAAAGTGTTTTATTGATGATGGAGGTGCCCCCTCTCCACCAACAAACCGATATGTTGTTCTTACCTTTGTGTCTAATACTCCGTTTCCAATCTTTGGCAGTCTCTCGTCCACTGACAAACTGGAACTCATTGGGGGTAAGCCACTCGCCCCTGTATTTAATTGAGGGTCCCTTACTGCCTTGACACAATTTATTGATATAAAGCAAAGCCTTGTTTTCGCCGCACTCCACCTCGATGCACGGCTCCCCGTTGTCGAAGAAGGGCTGAAAGTCGGGGATGGAGGAGAACCTCTCCAGCATTAAGTCGTCCGTGTGATGGTGGAGGTGCTGGTGATGCAGCGCCGAGTCGTGGAGCCCCAAGTACGCGCGGTGATGGGCGAAAATGTGGTCGTAGGGCGGCGGATGCGGGGTCACCACGGGGATCGCGGTGGCATTTAAAGGGGCCAGGTATTCGGACTGGTTGAACGCAGTCAATGCCATATCGTCTCCATCCAGCCTCTCCTTTTTGATGGCAGGCATGTTAGAGGGAGCCGAGCGCCGGTAACAAGTGAAAAGCTGCTCGTCCGATCCAACTTGAGCGTCCTCTCCGTCTGTGAGCGGGGCTGACCCAGACTTGGAGACGCGCCGCTTGGTTTTACGCAGAGCCCCCGTGTCGCCGTGAGACAGCGGTCTGGTGAAGTTGCCGGATAGATTCCCATTCAGTAGTTTCCAGCTCGCAGCGGCAGCAGCGCTCTCCGCCAGCCTCACAGCTCCTACCTCCCACATTTAATCACGCTCGCTCTGTTAATACCTGACATGCTGGCTAGCCCTGAGCCCCGGACATTATGCTACCTACGGTGATCATTACCACTCGCAGCTACGTCGTGTCTCTTATTTCTTTGCCTTTGGGGAACTTAGAAATAAGAGATTCTTTTTCGTTTTTGTTGTAATATTCACTGAGTAGAGTCAAAATCGAGAATCGGCCGTGCAATCTTTAAAAATAAAAAACAACAACGGCACATCGATTCAGCACCGGGGAGCTTTAATCTGGCCAATATACAATTTCACAGCCAGTGAAGGCAATAAAAAAAGAAATAGTACATTTCTCCTGTTCCTTAAACCAATGTGGCATATGGCATTAATCAGAAACATAAGCCAAACATATCGGGCTTGATATTCCTGAGTAATATTTGCGCAACATTAATACAGTTGAAAGTTTGGAAAGAGTTGTTTTTAACCCCTGTGTATGTCGTTGAAGTCACGCTGAAGTTCACAGACCCAGACCAAACAAGATTTGCACTCTCCGCCGCTTCTCAACTTGGCCCATTTAAACAGCGGAGGCTCAGCGAGAGCCGAGAGGAGGGGGGACTGCGAGGGACGGCGCTTCAGTGCGTAAAATGGAGGAACCGTCATTAGTGAGCTTGAGCAAGCCACTGAATCTGACTTCTAATCTTAACAGCTGTGCCTTCATATTCACGACAACCAACAACACTGCCTTCATTTATATTAACAGTTTCCTCCAAAATGATATGATTTATGATCATTTTAGGGCCCAATAATACCAGACCTAAATCAGGCCATTTTAGACCAATAGTTTCTACATCTTTGAAATTCCACTTAAATTAATAACTCCGTCATATATAATCATTTTAAAGCCAAACACGAGCAGCAGACTTTCATCAGACACAGAGAGATGATAACAGACGTCATAGGCCGCCACATCAACCCATGACAGTCAACTCACTGGCCGGTTTTTATGTTCTCCTTGTGTGTCTAAATTCAGCCATCTATTTGTTATACTCAACCTACTGTGACACCATCTCGCCCTCAGACTTACACTCACCTGCTGTGGCCGCTTCAGTGAGCCAGCGCTAAAACTGTTCAACAGCGTGTACAAAGCTGTCAGTGTTAAACCCCCTCCTTGAAATAACTTACTTAAAGCCGTACTTAAACTTAAAAGCTGTTATATATATATATATATATATATGAATGTGTGTGTGTGTGTGATGTTGTATTACAAAAACAAAATATTTTTAACTTTGAAACTTTGTGATTTGTGACCTCGGACCAACATTTTAGCTTAACCTTTATCAACATGTAAAGTTAAAACTTAACCAAAATCTAAGCCTTATCGATGTTCTTTTTAATGTTGGGTTGCAAGCAGGTGGAGCTCAGTTCAAAAGAACAGATCATCGAGATATGTGCAATCTTTGCTGTGAGCTTGCTGCTTTAACTGAAGTAAAAACTTCCTCAGCCTGGAAGCCAGTTTTCTGAGAGCTCTTTCTCTCCACGCTGTCTACAGGGCATGTTCCCCCGAGCTCCTGGAGCTCGTGAGCAGGGCCACATCTGACCCCCATCAGTGGAGAACCACCCAGGTGGATCCACCACCAACACATGGGATAGCCATTCCAGCAGCAGAGGTGGGGTCCAAAGCGCTGTGTGTCAGGGGCCTATAAATCAGGCCAAACTGCCTCTGACACACACAGGAAGGAGGCACGCCACACCGCAGGCGGAAGCAGTGCACGGGAAGGCCAGAGACCACAGTTTGGCCAGAACTGGTATAATGCCTACAGCCAGGACCAGGCAGGCAAACACACAGCAGACATTTACAAAAACCCAGATACCTCACCAAAGACGGTGACGGACCGTAGATTTGGAGCTGTGATGTCTGAAGGAAATGTAATGGAATTAGTGGGTTTGTGGATCAGTAAGAGACCAAAGCAGAGTTCATACACACAACTACAGAAAAAAGGGGGTGACCTGAAATAACTTGTCCAATAGTTACCTTTAAAGTAAACACAGTCTGAAAAATGAAATCGAAAGGCACATTTTTCAACTAAACAATAATGTCACTTCCCACATGTTGGTGAGTACACCAAGCGGTAGCACTGACATAAATCATGGGCTGCTGACATTTATGCTGTATGTTTAGAAAGCCATTTCAGGGAAGTGGAACACAACATTTCATATGAGAAGCTGTTTGATTCTCTTTATCAAACCAGCCTTCACCACATCGAAATGTTTCAATGGAAACCTTGCTGATGCTTGCGTTGGTGCTGAATGTTGCACCATCGGGAGAGCCCTGGTGAAACCAGTCATAAAGGGGACACCCATGGCCACTCTTACGCCCACGTCCGATCCCTGATCGTGACTCATTCTTAATGGTTCATCATGGAGGGGTTCCCCAAACTTGTACAGTGACGACACATCAACTTTCACATCCTCAAAATCATCGGTTCAGCGTTAACTGAGTCGATTTTTCCATCTGCCTTTGTGTCTCTATCATAAAAATGCTTGATGTGAAGGGGAAACCTTGTTTAACCTTTCTACCTCATTTAACCTTTACTTCTTGTTTCATTACAGTGTGGCAGAGTCCTGTGTATCTAAAAAGAAAAAATAACCACAGAAAAACCCACACCTGTTCTTACACCCCATGAATTTACAATGAATTAGGAAATCCCAATATCAGTAAATAACTATATTACAGTAAAAGGGTACCTTGCTTAGTCAATGGCCTCTTATCTCTGCTTACAGCACTCTCTCATGAGACAACTGAAAGGGTTTTTAATTTTAGTCCAAGACTTAAGTTACATTTTAGGCCAAATCAGAGCAGATAATATAGCAAGTTTTGTCATATTTAATACAGTACAATGATGACTCACAGGTGTGGTTTTAGATTTCACAGAAAAACTGTTAAACCTAAAAGGAAAATGCGACCCCTTTACCCAAAATGCGAAAACATTAGCTGCTCTTGAGGGAGACACTCATCTTACAGTTTCTCTCTCTCTATTACTAAATGCTGGTTCAAGTGTGATTAATCTGGTGAGTCTACAATACAAAACCCCCACTCATTGACTCTCAGCGCCTGATATCAAACTCATCAACAATTTAAACTGAGGAAACATTTTTAAGACACAATTTTTCTTTTTAGGAAGCTCAGATAAACAATATTGAGTTACATCATAGCCAACCAATGTGTTATTAATATTCTATGTTAAACTAATGCTATGTGATATAGATGTGTCGCACTGTCACCAATATCACAATACGTTGAGGAGTTTCCTTTGTATCTGCAGACATTTAAACTCCACTGTTCTTTCTTTCTTGCCAGTTTATGTCACTTCTGAATTAATTGTTTGGTATTTTCATTGATAAATGACTTAAATTATTAATCAAGAGTGAAAAAATCTGTTGACAGATAATTTTTCCTGCAGGCTTATATAATCAATTAGTTGAATAATTTTCTCAACATTAATGGTGACAGTGTAAGATTATGTGCTACTATACTTCTAGCCATACAATGCTTCAACAGTTTTAAAACAAAAACAAAAACTGGACACCAGTTCACTCCTGAGGCTTCTCCTCAGTCTGCAAACCATAAAGGATGTTTTACTGAAAACGTCAAGGACTGTAACTTCCGCCATATAATAGCACTGAAATTCTGTCCATCCACAAAATGCATTTCACGTCCATTCCTCTGCTGCCCGCCGTCCGTCGGGAACCCCCCTAAAGCGGCCCCCGCCTCTGCGCCGTTGTTGGCAGCGGCCCCGGGCCCCGCAGCGCTTGCGGGCGGGGGAAGAGAGGTAATAAATAACCCGGGAGAGCGAGCGGAGACCGCCGGGCGGTGCACCAGCCTGACCTGACAAAACTCACTGCAATAACCATCAGAGGCGAGAGCCCACCCCCTAGCCGCTTCTTTGGAGCCAGCCTTCAGACCATGAGCTGCAAAATTAGTATGGCCTTGCCCTACTGGAAAAAAAGAGAAAGGAAGACACAGAAGCGTCTCCCGTCCTCTCTCTCCCCCCCCATCTACATCCAGGAACACCACCGGAGACCATGCGGAGCTATTAACTATTTAAAGCGAGTATGAATTCTCTGAAAGGCTCGGCTTGCAGTATTGTCTTGGTCTCAAATTTTCCCCCATAGAAGTATGAGAAATGAATCAACTCACTGCGGAAGTTAAAGAGAAACAAAGGCCACGTTAAGTTTGCTCTAGGGGCTGTTCAGCCAAAAACTGGGGATTGAGCCCAATTAAACCCATGGGGTTCTTCTCTGAATACCTGTGTAAAAATTATCTTTCAGAGCCCACCTAAAACAGTAATACATATATGTGGTTAGTCACCTGCTCTGTGGATTCAGATTCTCAAGCTTTAAAACCATGCTAAGGCTGCCAGTTCACCCCCCAAATGGAGCCATTCATTCTCCTCTATCTCCCCAGTTGGTAAGGTGGAAATCAATTGCTTGCTGATCAACTCCACTTTTGCTCCCGTTGCCGGTCAAAGGAGTCGCTCACGTATGGTAGCTTTGTTAACATTTTTTCCCTGAAGCAATCGGGTCCTAGTGCAAATGTCCTGACACCAGAGTAAACAGGGAATACCTGTTTCAACAAACATTGATGTAGAATATCATTTTGAATGTGATGATTCACCCGCCGCTTAATATTGGCATGTTAGCAACAATCTCAAGTGTTTGGAAATCTCCCAAAAACTTGAGCAAATTAAAATCAAAACCTGA
>NW_023339707.1:11325962-11326160 GCF_004916995.1 Morone saxatilis
AAAATGCATTTCACGTCCATTCCTCTGCTGCCCGCCGTCCGTCGGGAACCCCCCTAAAGCGGCCCCCGCCTCTGCGCCGTTGTTGGCAGCGGCCCCGGAGCCGCAGCGCTGCCGGCGGGGGAGAGAGGTAATAAATAACCCGGGGAGAGGAGCGGAGACCGCCGGGCGGTGCACAGTCTGACCTGACAAATACTCACT
>NW_023339707.1:11326205-11348064 GCF_004916995.1 Morone saxatilis
TGGAAAACCATCAGAGAGCGAGAGCCCACCCCTAGCGCTTGGAGCCAGCCTTTCAGACATGAGCTGCAAAATATATAGGCCTGCCCCTACTGGAAAAAAAAGAAAGGAAGACAGACAGAAGCGTCTCCGTCTCTCTCCCCCCCATCTACATCCAGACACCACCGGAGACATGGCGAGAGTAATTAACTATTTAAAGCAGAGTATGAATTTCTTTAGAAAGCTCGTGCAGTATTGTCTTGTCTCAAATTTCCCCATAGAAATATGAGAAATGATCAACTCACTGAAGGAAGTTAAAGAGAAACAAAGCCACTTAAGTTTTGCTCTAGGTGTTCAGCCAAAAACTGGAGATTGAAGCCAATTTAACCCATGAGTTCTACTTCTGAATACCTGTGTAAAATATTACTTTTCAGAAGCCCACCTATACATATATACATATAGTGTGGTAGTCACCTGCTCTGGATCAGATTCCTCAGTTGTAAAACAATGGCTAAACGCCAGTTCCACCCCAAATGGAGACACATTCATTCCCCTCTATCCCTCCTAAAGTGGTAGGTGGAAATCAATTGCTTGCTGATGCAAACCCCCAACCTTTGCTCTGTTCCTTCAAAGAGTCAAAGCTCCACTATGTAGCCTTAGTTAACCTTTTTTCCCCTAGCTAACGGTCCTAGCAAATGTTCCTGACAATCGCAGAGTAACAGGGACATTGTTTCTAACAAAACATTGATGTTGGAATATCATTTTGAATGTGATGATTCACCGCCGTTATATTGGCATGTTAGCAACAAATCTCAAGTGTTGGAAATCTCAAAACTTGAGCAAATTAAATCAAAACTGCTGGTTTGTGACGGAACACAAACTGAACAAGACAAGCACCGCCGCCCACCAACCCGACCTCCACGCCCTTACTTTCACCTCACTACGCAAAGGAGACAACTTCCTGCAGCGGCAGAATGGAAATAATTCCAAAAGATAGAGATATTTACACAGGAGTCTGAACCAGTAATGTATACACATTACTAACCTACACATTACAGTGGACATCACCTTGATAATTCATGTTTTACCATTTTATCTTTCTCTCTTCTTTATACCACTTCTCATTTCTGTGCTATTTGATCAACCTCAATAAATAAATAGACAACACGTCTTGCTTCAGGTCAACCTTCTGTTGTAGTCATTAACAGTTGTTAAGTCTGTTGGCTCCTTTAAAATCGTGCTACCTTTTGCTGAGTCATTCTCATTTTATCTAGACATGAAACTTCTCAGGGGTCCTGGAGGGAGTTTAGCTCTCCAAAGTTGGAATTTGTGGAATTTAATATCAGAAAATGTTTCAGGGGATACAGTCTCAGGGCTTTAAGTGTACTATGTTAGTAGACACGGAGAAACATCATACATTAAAAGGGTAAAAATGTGGATCAGAGTGCTGAATTTCTGACAAGAGTCTTTGGAAAGCACTGAATTTGGCATTTCAATACCCTCCATCTGGTGGTAGTGCTAAACACGACATCATATTTCAAAACTTTTTTATTCTCAGTATGTGTCTCTAATTGCTCACCAGGCGGTGTTTTTGGCCACTGTGTGCAGTCTCACAACACCAGCAACCGCACAGGCCCCCTTTTCAATAAGGTTTAAGTAAAATTTCCTCTTCGTTTTGGGTTTCAAAACATTTTTAACAGTGTATGGCCCTGAAAAGCTTAGAGAGACCTCAGTGCTATTTTTGTGGTATAACCTAGGCCTTAAGCTAAATCTTCACAAACTGCTCGTCCAAAAACTCCCCCAAAATCAGGTTTAAAACTGAACTAGTGTGAGACCAACACAGTCCTGCAACTCCAGAATTTCAGAGTTGGCAAGCAGGCAGAGTAACATTAGACCCTGGTTGGGTGGGAGGGGGGAGTGAGGGGGGTTTATGCTGTCGTGCCGGCGCCCTTGGCCTCCCCCGGCGGATCTGGGGGGTCAGGCGGCTGTCTGTGATCCCACACAGCGGCTCTTCCACATGGGATTTATTTTCTTGCTGGATGGGCAGGCAGGCGGCCCAAGAGGATTCTCATTTTAGACCAGCGTCTGTAGCTGTCAACGCCAGCCGACAGAGGCAAGCGGACACCCGACCCTGAGTATCCTCCCTCAACACTCCCCTTTGGACTCCCTCCCCTCCTCCTCTTATTCCCTCTTCACACACAAAAACACAGCACATGGACAGCGCGCGCGCGCGCACACACACACACACACACACAGAAAATAATGATTTCACAGCCTCTTATTGTCTAAATAAAACTTTTACTTATATTATGATGAGGCTGGAAATTATAAAATTAAAAATTCTAAATGATTGTTTATTCTGTTTTCATTTCAGGAGTCCCTATCTTTGATTGTAAAGCTCTGTGGTGAACTCAAAGCTTCAACGAGCAATGAGCCAGGTCTATCTAGCAAAAAATGCACAGCGTCTCCCCTTCCTCCCCAGCGCCGTTAATAATTTGTGCAGTAAAAGATAGCGTGCCTCTCTGAGTTTGTGGGAGTTATTGGCACAGTATTCCCCACCATATTTGTGCGAGGCAGTGATAGGAACATAAATTATTTCTTATCTCTTCCGCAATCCATTTTTCAAAGGGCTCACTCTGTGTTTGAAGGGTAGCACACCAGCAGCCAAAGCCCAGATAGTAGGCTACATTAGCCTTCAAGAGATCCGACTTAATGATTTCAAACAATGGAATAAGAACAGAAACTCATTGATATGGGCAGTGCCAATTATGACCATAATTTAATACCAAATTAAGACCCTGGAATCCAACAAAAGATCAAAACAATGGCCAGAATTACCACAACTACAAAGGCAAACACTGTTGTGAGGTTATTCAGTTAAATGCACAGTGGTATAATTGTGGATCTAAGCAGTAAGGACTTGGATGTTAAATGATGTTTGAGAGATTCAGCAACATTTTGCAGTAGACCAAAGTGTGTGTACCAAACTTAAAGTTTAAAAGAATTTACAATATATCACTGCATTGTTTTCTTTTTGTTTTAAAAAAATAGGGAAAACTGTTGTTGCTGTTTCAGGAATTAAAAATATTCCTTTAGTGAGAATTGCTAAACTAGCCGTGTTCTGTCCACTAAACTGCAAAATGATTGCTTACTACAAAGTATTACCACCAATTTACACTGAAATAAAAACAGTCCGTACTGATACACTGATGGCTTTGGAAAAAGGCGAAAAGATTCAGCCCTCTGAATTGTGCGGTTCCGAAAGCACAAGCAAAGTCCTTGTAAATCACATGAGCCACTTTTCCATAACGAGGCCCCTTTGGTGCTTACCAGAGGTCAAGAGGGTTCCTCTCTGTCGAAAACATGCAAAAAGAAACAAGAAATGTTTTAAAGGGAAATTTGAAAAAGTCGCATTATGACTTGGCCTGGCCAGCCCTGCATACACTGTTCTGGATGTTGGCATTCAAACCACATTGTTTTTTGGAAACTGTTCACAAGCGGTATCAACTATCACTCTCAGCAATTTAGATATATTCTACGGCTCAGGCTGATCTGCAGAGACAAAATGACAAATGATAAATATCAAACCGTCCTCTGCAAAGCATTAATGTCTGCTTGCAAAGAATAAACCCTAGCTCTCCCAGCTTCTATTGATTTTTTTCCCTGTGTGATGTGAAACCAGCAATCAGCACTGCGGTTCGAAATAGCCCTGAAACTGGAGCCGAGACGTCGATGAGTCGCCAACACATTTCAATTAGCGAGCCGCCCTGGCCGATCTCTCCCCCGGGGCACAAAGCACAGAGGGTCGGGCACACCCAGCCCAAGTCCACATATGGTCCTGTGTTGGCTCAAATGAATCTGATAAGACACCGGGGGAGAATTTATACATGCCACAGCCAACTATTTGTCTATTTCTAGATCTTGATTTTGATTTTGATTCTGCAAAACAGAAATGTATGTATTTGCAGGTCAAACCAACCTCAGCCTCTGAAGGCCCACAAAGTGTGTGGTTTTTTTGACACGGGTTGTTTCCGGTGGAAAGACACAGACGGAAAAGTGGGACGAGACTTCACTGCTGCAATATGAGCCAGTAGCTGCTCACATCACATGATCTTGAGATGTAAAATAATGGTCTGTCAACTGTTTAACTTTTATTTATTTGAACAGCCCATCTAGAAAATGGTTTTCATTTATAGTGTGCCTATGGCAATACTATCTAATGCCTAGAGGAGGAGTGACTATTCACAGCTTAATGTTCTGTAGTGTACTTGTATGGATTTCCAGTGTCAGCTACTTTTATAACAACTTTTTTTATATACAACTTTTACTGTGTAAGGACATCTCACATTTATTAGTCCTGAGTTTAGCTTTGTTTATTAAGTATACAATCAAATTACAAAATAAAAGTGTGATGTTTGGAAGAGATAAACAAGTTTAAGTATTTCTGCAAGAAACAATTTTACCTTAGCACCATATAAAACAAGTCAAAATGTTTTTAGTTCTTATTCTACTTCACTTTTAGTAGTGAAGTAATTATAATTGGCCTTTACTTAGTCCTGCCATTTTTTGCTCTGTGCTCCAAAAACAGTTGAGTAAGCCTCAGAACCTCAACGAATCTCCTGATATGCTATGTGTGTCTGTTGAAAAGAAAACCAAATTTTGAAGATGGTTAAAAGATAAAAGAGAATATCTATATATAAACATCTTAAACTGGCTAATGTTTGCACAATGTACATTCGTCATTAGCTAGCTAGTTAGCTGGCTAGTTAGCCAGTATTTTGCTACAAAGCCAAACCCTAGCTAGCTAGCTAGCTAGCTATGTCATTTTTATATTTAAATTTTATTTTTAACCATATAAAAAAAGAATTTTAACACAAGCCTGGCACATAGCATAGCTAAAGTAGAAGAGGTTCCAAAAGGGGCGGGACGTAGGAAGGGTTAATTAGGCTACTTTGATCAGCTATATCAATAACTTAACATAGTATTGTTATGGAAGGTTTCATTGTTGTGTCAGAAAATCAACATTATGAAAAGAAAATAAAGCAAATGCAAAGACTGTTTTAAGTTTTTTTTGGCACTGAGTAATGATATTTTTTTTAGGCAAAGTTTGAGCACAACTGTTGGGCTGTTGTAAAACAAAAGAAAAAAGGTTTTGTACACGTTAGCCTATACATAGATTTCTCAAAGTAACAAATTGGATACAATATATTTGTACTAGTTACAAAAAATGTCAAATGATAAAGTCCTAAGAGTAACACAAGATAACTGGATAAAAAATGTTTTGTGAGTGTTTGTCTCTCTCTCTGTCTCTCTCACTCGTAGCCATGTTGTTTCACTCTCTGACAGCTCCCATCAACAACAGCAGACTGGTGCTGGCGTTGTGTGTGCATGCATGCGTGTTTGGGTGTGTGTACGTGCTGTACATTCTCCACTGAGGGGCCAGGGGGTTACGGTGGAGCCACGGGGCCACAGCGACAACTCGCTGCCCCCCTCTCTCAGCCCCCCCTCACCCCTCTGGCCCTTTGCTCCTCGCCTGGCTGGCAGCCCTGCATCAAGCAGACACACCACAGGCTCTGCCCCCCCACCAACACACACACACACACTCGCTCCACCACCAACCCCCCCGCTCTGGGCCGATCGATACAGCTCTTCGCCTTTCATCTGACCAGAGCTTTGGAGGAGCCGCACTTCCTGAAGAAAACCCAATACAGCACTCACTCTCAGGGTAGCTTATTCTGTGTGTGTGTGTGTGTGTGCACGTGTGTATGCCCTGATGTGTGTCTACATGTGTACATGTGTTTGTGAATGAGAACGTGTGGGTGTGAGAGACGGAGAAGTTGGCAGATGCTGTGATAAATCAATTAAAAGAGAAAAAACAAATGTAGGTTTTGTTGGGGTGTTTGTAAGAAAGACCTGTTGCTAAAATATATACACAAGCATGAAGTGATGTTATAGTGAGAGGAATAGTATTGTTTGATCAGTGTAATATGAGAGTTGTTCTGCCCATTTTGACCAGGACACAAGAGAAATTGGAAAAAAAACCCTACACGCTTACTTTATGGGTCAATTTTTTGCTTCCCTTAATGTTATCAAAATATGAATTCCTTAAAGCTTCAGTGGGTGAAATAAGTCCTACCTGGGCTGACACTCAAGTCTGTGAGAGGGAAGTTTTAGTCTTAGTGGAAGATCCTCATAAATACTTCAAAAGCAGGAGACGTAACATTCATTTTCTCTCTCTCTCTCAATTTCTCCTCTGCTTTTTCCGACAGCTTCCTGTGTTGTTTGAGGATTGGGAGTCTTAAGTCTTGCTCTCTCTCTCTCTCTGTCTCTTCTTTGCTTATCCTACAGATCTCTGTGTTGTTTGTAGACAGGGAATCCTAACTTCCTGTGTGGAAGAGGGAGAGACTGAACCTCCTCACTCAGCACCCAGGTGTTAAACAAGAGAGGCTGCTCAGGTCATGTAGAGGTCAGGTGAAAACACCACCTCCCGGGACGAAAACATACCACATGTGGAAAAATGTTTAGAAAGGCTGGTACTATTTTACAAAAAGGCAAAAAAACAAACAGGTTTATGACAGAGCTCTTCGTGGGTCCAAAGAATTGTCCAACCTGAACGGGGACCTGCACTTACCCAGTAAGTGTCAAGACTGATCTGGAAAACCTAAAACACAAACAACCTGATTCAAATGGGACCAAAATCTGAAAGAACTTATGTTGAACTGGACTTTATGTTGAGTTTTACTTCAGGTAGAAGAAAAGATAAATCACTCACTGCTCGCTGATGCACTGCCTCCAATGTGTTATAGTCCATGTTTCTGTCCTCTTCTTCGAACAGTAGCTGGGATAATCCCTGAATAAAAACAAATATACTTGCCTTGTAACCAGCAACATTCACAATTTTCCAGAGCCTGTGTTACTTCTGCATTACAGGAGTTACAAGACAGTTTTCTTCTTTGAACAGCAGCATTTATAATCTTCTGTGGCACATGACAGAGACTTTACAATATGTGTAATTATAAAGTATACTGAACTTTATTGGAAATGGCTCACATCAATGATACAGTGTTTACATGTACTTCTCTGCCAGAAAACTCATTGACCAAAATAAAACCAACCAGAGTATGTCTTTAAATTGTACATTATAGGTTGTATTTAAAGGAGCAACAAGAAACTTTTATTTGGGGTTGATTCTGGTGACCCGTGTGGACAAATGAAGTAGGGTTTCCACCCCCTTGTTTCATTGAAAAATTTAATTTTACCCATTAAGATTGAATCATTAGTTAGATTGTACCCCTATTTAACAATGTATGCCAAAACATTTACAAAACTCAATTTATTTGCATTTTATATCAAAATCCAATCATTTTGTCTATTATAAAACAGAATGTGACACATGCTTATGTAAGCATGAATTAACCAATTTCAACCAATAATATAATGACATTCACACGTTAATCATTCTTTAAGTCTTAGCGAGACAGAGCCAAGATTTATTAGCTAGCTAGCTAGCAACAGCATGGCTTTCTGCTGGAGTGGAGTGTCTCTGGTTGGCCGGACCTCACTTATTATTGTATAAAAACACAGCGTTATCACAGTGATTTGGGAGCTGCCGGACTGTGGGAACGTAACACATAGTGTTATTCCTAACTGCCTGTTTTTACAGAAAATGCAAGAATGTGCGGAAGTTAACAGCTCTTTAATTGCCGTTTCACCTGGACTTAACTATAACTATATAGAAATAGCCGATCTCCACTGATGGTCCCTTGTGCTTACGTGGGTGATATAGAAGAAGCAATTGAAACTTACATACCCAGTTAAAAACTTCTTGTAGAAGATAAACATAGTAATAAGTAACACTTTTATAGTGCACAGTAACAGAAACATCAGTTCCTGATAATGGAGTGTAATGGCACATTCAGCACTATTGGTCGAGATAGACAATACAGAACCAATGGTTTGCTGCACATTATTTTTAGTTTGGCTGAAAATAAAATATTTTCTTTTTTTTTAAGTTTTCTTATTCTTAGTCTTAATATTTTGTTGCAAACTGCAATAGCTGAATTACTCCATAAATGTACAGATACACATGGTAAGTATAGGGTCTGTAGGAAAATAAGTGAAACTAGAGTTCTGCGTAAGTTTGGATATCAGTCTGTCTGAGCTGTCACCCTCAGTCCTTGTTGTCACAGCAAACTGTCAGTCAGGGAACTTCTACATTCACTGCTTGTGGCCATAAGAGACATAGGCTGCAAAACCACTTCGGTGGTCAGAACGAGCCGAAAATCTACTTCACATTGAGTAGGATGGAGCTATATCTTGACGTGACCACTCAGAAACTCTGTGTGGGAGCCAATGACACTGCACTTCATTTTTCAGCTCCATATAGTTCATAAAGATGTTTTCTAATGTTACATATCATATTACAATATATTTGTTATAGGTGCTTTAGAGCTCAGTAATAAACCATAAAGGAAATATAATTTTATTTTAGTTTTGGTGTTATTTTGTCTTAAGTATGTTAAATCAGGAAGGACCCATAGACTGTTTGGTCTACTACCCTCTAGAAGAAGCTAAAGAGCATCTAGGTCAACAATCATTCATCAATTACTTATCAACATTCATAACTGAAGGCTTGATGAGTTTTTGTAAAGTGGAAAAACCCACAAACCTTCATAACTTAAAAGATTTTTCACTTCATAATAAGCCATCAAGCGTGCAGTTATGAGTGAGTCATTAATAAATGGTCCTTGGCCTTGATCGTCTGCAGCCATCTTTCATAAGTGTTAGAGGTTAGAGGCTCAAAAAGACAAAACAAGCTACACTGGCAGAAGACATTCACACACCAGCAACCTGAAGGGTTCCTGATATGTATGCATTGTAACTGGTTATTACTAAGCTATAAAGCATTGATAATTATCTATAAATCATGTCCATAGTGACAATCTATAAAATATTTTTGCAAACAAAAACAATAGAGGAAGCGTTGAATCCAGGAATGTATTGTGTAGATGGCACCCACTGGTTTGCATGACAATTGCTCCCCTGCACATTTTCTAGCTTCCTGGTGTGCGTCCGCATTGTGTGGCCCACTGCACATGTGTTTCTCACCCTGTTCACACCCGCTCTGCTAAAATATATATAACACATTTATGGGTTAAACATTTACAATACAAAGATGTTTGCTGTTCAAGGTGCCCTGTCAAAAGTTTTAGAGATGTTCCTTTTATAATGGGAGTCTATAGGGAAAATGCATTTTTTGGCCACAGGGATTTTTCTTTGCAGTTCCATTGTTGGCCACCAGGACAAATTGGCAGCAAATTTGGCGGTGCCTATCATACACATCAATGTTTAGATCTGACAATAATAAAACTCAGAGGTCTCGTTTTTAATCATGTAACTATGATAACAGAGGGTTTTTCACTGATATACTTTAACAAAGCAGTCTGCTTCAAACTTTTGATTGATGATGAATGAGTTCTACACTGTTCGCATCTGGTTTTATATGTCAATGAACCACTACAGATATAGAATGAAACACAGTAGAAATTCACTATTATAAAGGACCAATTTCCATTCACCTGGGGTGATTACAAGGCTATGAATGGCAGTAACAAATCTGGACTAATGTGTGGAAGTTCTCAAGTTGGAATAATGGTTTTCCCACTGCTGACTTTGTGTCTGTACAATAAATACATGTAAGTAAGCAGAGGCAACTGTCCAGTGTGCACATTGTCCATTAATTCCTGATAATGGAAACCTTGTTGGGCATTATCCCACTTATACCATGGTCATTTGCCAAAGAAAATATCATTATTTTATATTTTCATGCATTTTTCAATCAAAAAAGTTTTTTACAACCATAACTTTGTTCCCCTCATAACACCTGAGGTCCTTCCTAATATCTGGAATAATCATTACAGTCCAATAAGGTTCTAATGCAATGGAAACATGGTCCACTGCTTTAGTAAATAGGACAAACCAAAGATACCACTTGGCAACGAGAGATGTTTCTAGTTCCCTCTGCTCATAGAACACTTTGGCTCAGCTATGAGCCAGAGAGCTAATGTTATGCTAGCAGGATTTAAAGTCAATAATACAGCGTAAGGCTGAATAGCAGATAGATTTTGTTGTCATTCAATTTATTTCAGCACATTCATTTAGAACGGTGAACAGACAGTTTCACTGGAACTACTTAGTAGGTGTCCTACATCAGGAATTAATGGACACCCAGCAGCCAATCAGAATCGAGTATTCACCCAAACCATGGTATAAAAGTAGTGGGGCAACAGATTATAGTTGATCAGTGATCCATATGGATTGCACCGCACGGTTCCACACACATGTGAACGACGGGCTAAATTTAACCAAACAATATTACTGGTGTTGTTATCCTTCAAGTAATACTTCTATAAATCTCAAAGCGTAGTTGCAGTGAAATGTCAGACAAGACAGATGCATGCTGTGTTTTACTCTGAAGCACAATGAATGGAAGGGAAGAGTGACTGATTTAAACACAGTCACTTTCGCCTCCATTGGATGAAATCCTGAAGGCTGTGACTTTTAGCATTTTCACTGGTGTAACTGAGAAACTGGACATGGCTGTCATCATAGAAATAGATCACAAGATTGTGATGTTTACTCTAACTTTGGAAATATCTGCTGCCTTCCCCTCGACACAAAGCTCCGCTCACCAGAGCAGCTCCAGTCTCTGCCTGTCTGTGTGAAACAGCTTTCACTGTTGATAGGCTATTACTTGTGCATGTAACTAACCCGCTGAGTGAAATTACCAAATGTAGTATTATTATAGTGTATAGTGTATAATAATCTATTAGTTACAGTGTCATTTTTTTTTTTTTTTGGCTGATCCAAAAAAATTATCCAGTCTTTCTGTCAAAACAGTGATATGATCCAAACCGTGAGTTTGCCGAGTAGCCTGGGTCTCAGAACAAAACCAAACCTCACTGGTATTCAGAAAACTTTGATTTCCTTCCATTTTGCTGGACAAGGTGGGAGCCGTTTATATACAGGTACGTGTAGATACACATGCTCACACACCGCTCACCCGTCAGAGAAGCTCCAGTCAGGATGTTGTCCGAGATGTTTAGTCTGTCCTGAGGAGCCCGCTGCCCTTTTGTTTTTATTGGCCCTCGGATTCCACTGGCTTTCCACAGAAGCACCATTGCCTTGGTCACAATGTCTCCCCCAACCCGACCCACACAAACACGCGCAAAGCCTTTGAGGTAGAACGTTAAAGGGTGAAGGAGCAGGGAAGGGACAGAGGTTGGAAGCAAGCGAGCTGCTGCCAGATCCATGGGGCCGTGGACGGGGCCATATAAACATGACTGAGTGTGGCCACCAGGGAATGGTACATTGTCCCAGTGGAAACGTCTGGCCCTGGATGACTCAGCCTCTGACACTGCATAGGAGGAGTGGAGAGACACTGCTCTGTCCCAAACAGTTTCCAGACTATCCAAAATAGTCCTGTTAATCCCCGCCTGATGGTAACCAAATGTCAAGTGAAGGAAGAGAGTGTTTGTCAGTTCTAACATAATTTCCCAGTCAAGACAGAAAACTTCCAAACCCGCATTCTGGGCTGCAGCACATGACCAGAAGACATACATATGTAATGGGTCTGTTCATCCTGTAGATTGCCATGGAAATGGTACCTGGAGTACTTGAGTCAGGTGAATAATGGCATTTGATGTGTTTATGTGGGTGAATATCTTGCATGAGTGGGAACATTTCTAAACTCTGCATTCCTTACAATCAAATTCAAGAAAATCAGATTATACCATACAGAACTCATTTTGGTGTTCCTATAAAAAAAAAAACCCTGAAGGAAACCACAACTTTTCATGCATTTTTCCCTAGGAAGGTGTGCTCATTACACATGATAAATGAGTGCTAATCAGACACCCCAACACTGAGTTAAGTGCTGCCCTGCTCCCTGGTCTCTGTCAGGTGCGAGTTAAAGACACCCACTGTTATGGCTGCAGTCAGAGGGAAGGAGGACAGGAGTTGGGGCGGGAAGGAAGAGGGGAAGGGATCCAGGAATGCACGGCAGGGCAGCTGCCTTGGCAGGTAGATGAAGTGAGGATCACACGGGCCGGCGTAGGGGTGATTAATGCGCGGGGGAACTCACGGGAAGGAAAACAAAGCCATAAATCAGCCCCTGGGCCTCCATGCTAATTGTAATTGAAATGAATTTGTCTGGCCCATAGTGCAGGGAATTGCAATTGCTATTGACCAATAGGGCCCAAGTGGTCCAGGGGAAATGAAATGGGGAGAGCAGCATGTCCGTGCCAAGATCAATGCACAACCCAGCACTGGAATTTGTGTCCCGTAAATAAAGGTGGTTTTGGGGGTGGGGGCGGGGACATGTAACAGGTGAGTTATTGTGTTGACATCCGTGGTAACTTAAGTCAATGTGATGATTAGGCCGTTACTCAGTGTATAGGGTTCTCTGACTTTTGGCCACAATTTAGATGTGAGCTGGAATTGTTTAAAAAATAATGTGCAACACACAGAGGTAAGGCTACAGAGGGGAATCACTCCTGAGATTGCTTTAGCCTGACCCATGTTTTTTTCTATTGCCTCAAAATAAAAAGTGTGCAACATTTCCCTGAGTCTAAGAAAACTTGCCATACAGCCTCTATGTAGACTACTGTATTCTAAGACCACAGTGCTACAAAACCTCATGCATAAAATGTCGAGGAGTCAGCCTTCCGGCCCTTCTTTTTACCACCAACCCCCAGTCCACCTTCCACAGCCAAGCAGGTAGCTCCATTCATTAACCAAACTGCTCAGTAACTAATTAGGACATGCACAGACCTGCCTGTGTGTGTGTGTGTGTGTGTGTATTTTAAATGAATTTGAGGATATAGTATGATAGGAGAATAGGACACAACAAAGAAACAAAGGTTTTAATGTAAAACATTCTGTGCTGTTGAATCTAGCCCTTAAAAAGGATAACTGTAAATGTAGCAATGCTGATCGGCTTAAAAGCTTTTCACTCAACACTGTCCTGTATACAAAGGAGTTTCTACACTTTGAAGTCCACAACTGCCTTGTCTCATTCCAAATTATGCCATTATGAGACATTTGTAAATTTTTACAGACAGAATCATTGTCTTTGAAATGAGGTACCAATATATTTCTTATGAAATGAAACTAAATGAACAAAGCTAAAAGCAAAAGTAACCTTGGATAAGAGGGACCCATGTTGTGTTGAGCACCCAGCAGAGTTTTCCCTGTTCTCCTCGCTCTGGGATTTAGTCTCCATGTTGTGATCCAATATCGTTCCCCCATGAGACTACGGACAGCATCCCAATCTCGCTGCAGGAAAATAACATCCTCTTCCATTCATACACAAAGGAATACTGAGTTTCATAACATACCCTCATCAGGACACGCTTTAATGACACCATAACTACGCTGGCTACTCATTCAAACCATTTTCAGTATTGCCAACAGTGTGTTGCGTTACATATGTGGCGTTTCCCCGCTACATGTTTGAAATTGCTCCAACAAACTACACAAAAAGCATTCACCCCCGCAATTTACAGCTCTTTGAACCTTGTGGGTGCAACAAACAATAGGAACAAAGCATTGTTTTTCAATTGTCTTTGACAGTGTGGGCTGCTCAGCACAGAGGCCTTCGCCCTAACTACTGGGGCTGCGTTTGC
The DNA here is from genome assembly GCF_004916995.1 of Morone saxatilis. Classification (NCBI taxonomy): domain Eukaryota; kingdom Metazoa; phylum Chordata; class Actinopteri; family Moronidae; genus Morone; species Morone saxatilis. The sequence continues at coordinate 11,339,867 of NW_023339707.1, forward strand.
TAAACGAGGCAGAGCAACACGGCGGAGCCCACAAGGCTCCACGCTCCCTGATACGACCAGGGGCTTTTCTCTGCCTGCACACTCCCTCCACCACCTTACCTCCTTCCCCCCATCCTTCCCCTCCGTCAGGAATCTATATTTCATAAGCGAGCTGTGGAGCTCCAGTGCCCAATTATCAGCAGATAAGGCGCAGGAAGCCCTGGAGCGCCGGCACGGCTATTTAGACGGGGAGGGGGGAAGGAGCTGGAGAACGAAAGGCAGGCAGGCAGGCAGGGACCCAACCCCCCAGGGGCACTTCGCCTTCACCACGCTATTTTTTTTTCTTCCTTCTCTTTTTTTTTTTCCTTTTCTCTCCCTCGCTGACAGCCTCCTCCTCCCCCCTTACCTTAGCGGCAGGGTTCAATTAGTGCCGGCGGCGGCTAGCACCCGCAGCCCTGCTCAGCCCGGGAGCTGGAGCCTCTATCAGCACACACCAACAACACGCAAGGCTGAGTCCAACTAGCAAACTGACGTCAAGGCAAGTTCTGTGTTGGCCTCACATATACAGGCACATGCACATGTACGTATGTGTGTGCGCACACACAATATCTGTGAGGGTTTTAGTATCTCAGCCAGCCATGAGCACAACAGGGTCATCCATTTAAAATCTAAAGGAAAAACTTTCTCAAAACCACAACATGGAGGTAAGGATGATTCTTTTATAACCACAATGCCTCCATAAAGCTCCGTTACTGATATTAATTGATGCAGTTTTAGGATCACATAGAATCACTAATCTGGGGTAATACTTTGTACAATACTTGACCAGCTGTAAAATCATCAGCAACTGCACCAAGTATTTCCAGTCATTTCACCATTTGTCAGATACGTTGTTGTTGCCTCCTCAGACTGGCACATTTAAGTCAGGACTTTTCACACTCTTCCGAGGCCCCAGACCTCTATTAGCGAGGGGGTAAAACTGTATGTGCCTCTCACATTTTCAGACCCCAACAAAAAAAAAAAAAACCCACTCCAACCACCAATGCTGAGCAAGGTCGGCCAGGGGTCAGGCACAGCTCACGGATACGAGACGGATATCGATTCGCTGGGACAGGCCGCGAGCACACATACACACACTTTCTTTCCCCTCCTCTTTTTCTCTCTTTCTCCACAGTCACAGGGCAGGCATCAGCCAATAGATCAGCCAGGGGCAGGAAACGGCCTGGGTCAGAGGGGACAGTGTGTGTGTGTGTGTGTGTGTGTGTATGTGTGTGTGTGTGATGATAAGACTAACAGTCTGCTGAAAGCCGCTCTCACCCAGAGCTATGCTGGACCGGCAGTGCCGATTCACCTCGAAGAGGCGAGGAGAAAAAGAAAATAACTGACCAAACTAATGGAGTATTCATCTTACTGCCACTGATAGACATGCATCTACACGCACAAGCAAACTCTCAACACACTCTGGCAAGTGTTTATGAACTTCTGTAATCGTCGTCCTGTTTCAGAGTGCCACACAAGTTGTTGTTGTTTGTCAGTCTATCTATCAGTTGGAAGTTTATATTGTAGAACACTTGTCACCGCAGGAGAGTGTGTGGGTGTGTGTTGTTGTTGCTGTCGCCTAGTGGCCTGTGTTCGGGTATCTGCCAATGGCAAAAAAAAGAGTGGGGTAAGAACGAGGCTTCAGCAGCCCAGGGTAGACTGAAGGCTCAGCTGGAGTCATGCACATACAGCGTCAGCGGTGCATGGTTCGTCATGTGTGCACGTGCCATGTACGATTGCTGTGCATGAGTGAATAAGTTAAGTGTATGTCTGAGTGTGTGTACACTTGTGCTTAAATGCGTGCGTGTGTGTTTGTGTGTGTGTGTGAACTGTATATGTGAGAGAAAGTCAGGGGGCAGTGAAGCGGAGGAGGGCAGGCAATGCTCCCAGGCATAGAAAGCAGGCCAACTCCATCTCCCACTATGGAGAGCTTCAAAGAGATGGGGTAGTAAAACGAGAGATGGTAGAGTATGCCAGGTTATATCAGTAAAGTTGTGTGAGATGAGCTGTTATGATCTATTCAACCAATAACTGCAACACACACCAGCTCTCGAGTATAATCACATTTGTTTAGTTTCCCTCTTTAAATATGTTTAGTTTCGACAAAAGAATGGAAGGCGTGCCCTTTTTTGATTATGCAGGATCTGCAAAAAGAAAATGTATTTTCTCTTCCTCATGGCTATTTTATTCATCCCCTACTGCAGTCTTTCAGCTGCCTTAGCCTCAAACTACTGATAAATCAGGTAGTTTAGACAGAGAGAAGGAAACAAACAAGCCAAAGACAAAAGATTCAGAAATACAGACTGACAGAGGAGACAGCAAGACAGTCAAGGGGAAGCCAACTTCCCCCGCTGACGCTCTTGTTCCACGGTGAGAATCCCCCGGCCAGTAGCCTCAGACATCTGGTTCCAGTTAGCTCTCAGCGCGTTGACGCGTTTCCTGTGCTGCTGCTCCACGCAGCCATGGCCACGGTACAGCCCTCCCAACGCCACGACAGCCAAACTCTCTGGAGATAATGTACTGTAACTCATACACACGCACACACCCAAATACACAATCAACCACCCGTCTACTGTTTGCTGAAACAAGAGGAGGTTCAGGCTGTATTCAATATTTATTCATACCGTACTGTCATTGAGTGATGCTAAACAGCTTCTCAGAGGCATCCAACGGTTTGTTAGACATTGGTTGTGATATCATAACTAAAGTTACATTTCCAAATAAATGTAGTGCAGGATCCAGTCCTGTTTTGATGCCATCACATATTTATATGACAGAGAAATGAGTGATACTCAATTCACGAAACCTATTGTGTGTTTTTTCTAAGCAAAGTACCAACAATTTCCATGTATTAATGCTCTGGAAGAGAGAAGTGACTTGTTTTATTAGAGCAGCTTTAACGAAACAAAGACAGAGAAACAGATTGACTGTTCACAGGAAGCGTGCAAAGAAAGTGAAAACCAAACATAGATTGAACAGAAGTAACAGAAGAACATGTGATGTGACTGAGAAGTGATTTTACTCCGTTCTTGGTGGACTAGTAAATTTTGCTGTGAGTTATTAGCCCACATAAACCATTTTCACAGCAGACATTTTGACTTGTCATAGCAAAAAAAGCACAGGTGTTACTTATAACATTAACAATGGCTCAGTAAGCCACGACAATGAGCCAGCGTGCACAATACCAGGAACCTGAAACTGGGTCACCTAAATTGAATGCAGTCGTTATTAATGTTATTAATTACACCTGTGCTTTTCCTGCTATGACATGTCAAAATGTCTGCTGTGAAAACGCCTTGTTGAATAACTTATCACTGTGGGACAAATTGAAATTGAGTTTGTTAGATGGATAGGTATGTACTGCTATGCTATGTCTGTATTTGGCAGATGACTTTTCAGTTTTAGAGGACTGCTGTATTGGGTCTTTTTTCAATATTTTCAAAATAAAGTGAGTAATGTTAAGATATTGTTTCAATCACGTGTCTGCATTTTAAGACTTCGTAATTTCTTGTGAAGTAATAAGATGCCTTAAAAAGTGCCACGACAATGTGCCCCTTTAAATGTCAAATGTGTAACATTTAGGAAGATCTATTGGCAGAAATGGAATATAATATAAGAATTGTGTTTTTGTTATCTTAGAGTGAGCTGTTTTTACTACAGAAAGAAAGCCTCTTCCACACTTAAACTCTCTGTTTTCCTCTGAGACTTGTGTTTTTTGAAATTTGGAATCAATAGCTAGCCTAGCTAGGGACACTAAGAATAGTCGCCACCACTATTTAGGTTCAGTAAATATAGAGGAAAAGGTGCCAGGTCAGAATATAACATATGACGCACACTTTAGTTCAAATGTTGACACTTTTATTTTATTTTGTAATGGCTATAACAGTTAAATGAAAATGTACCCCAGTGAGAGGTTAAAGCGACACGAGGCTGCGGAGCGGTAGGTTGTCTAGCCCTGTCCTACACGCTTGGAAGGCGAGTGGTTATTCAGTTGTTTGCAGTCTGCAATTTCACCACTAAATGCCACTAAATCCTACACAGTGGTCCTTTAAACATGAGCATACAACACAATTAACTAGCCTGCTCTTACAGGAAATGTGTTTATTTATATGAATTGTCCCTCTTGCAACTCATACCTATACTATATTATTAAAATTGTGGATTAAATGAATTCAATCAGGCATTTTTAGCAATAAAAACTCAGGTAAAAGTATGTCAGATAATCTACCGCAACCATATCCAAAATACTGTTACCAAACATAAATAAACAAAACAAAAAAAATAGGGGAAAACTTAGATTCTGTACTTTCTTTGACATAGTAATGTAACAAAAAACTGGCTGTCACTTATTATAGGACCATATGACATTATACAATCCACTGTGAGAATCTATTGGATTATGACAGGAGCTGTGTACGGCATTGTACAGCAAATGTCTGCTGCTGTTTATGTTTCGTACCTGAGCCATACCTGAGGTAAATTCCTGTCATCTACGTTGTTGCACAGTAATAAGGATGCTCTGAGGCATACACTGTATTTTGACCTGTCAGTTTTTGGAACTAACAGCACAGCATGTCATGTCACTCATACTGTGGAAGCCTGTAACGTTTCAGTGCAACTACCTACTAAATCAACCACAATGCCTTTCAGTGAGGTGATTCCCTGTGTGGGGGAGTGGAAAAAGGGTGACCCCAGAATGGAGAAATACATATGAGAGGTACAAAAAAAAAAAAAAACATGAGCCCACACAGCCCTGCTGCTTAGCAGAGGAACACAGTAACCTCGTAGGCCACACCGGGGATTACGAGTAGTGAAAGTGAGAATGAGGGGGTGAGAGGAGAGAAAGAAACAAAAGTGCAATGAAGAGGAGGTGAAGAAACAGGAAGGAACTTCTCAAAGGCTTTCCTGCGTTGGAGGGACTCCCTACACCACGCAGATTCTCTATAAACACAGTACAAAAGAGTTTTCTCTGAAATCATCATGTGACTGGAAATTTACCAACGTCGTACTCACCTACTTCAATACAAAGGCCATGTCTGTTCACATCTAACTTTACTCGTGGTACTTAAAATATTCACACACAGCAATCTATACAATTCAATCTCTTTTCTTTTAACAGAAATGTATAATGTATTTGTATTTCTCTCAACTAGTAGGAAATGATAATAATGCATTCTTCCCTATCCAAATTCAGTTTAAGCTAAAAACATGTCTTTTTGGACTCGAAAAGCCCCACTTTAATTGCTCCCAATCGGGGGTGAGCTTGAGCAAACGAGGACAAATGAAAGTTTAAGGAGGCACTATTGATTTGTGTGGAGGTCAGGGGTAGGTCACCCCTATCAGAGAATCAACAAACAGCCGCCAGCACCTTCCTCAGCTAAGCCAATCACCTTCTGACCTGGTCCACCGTTGCCATGGCAAATGACCCTGAACCACACAGACCATATACTCTGCTCCTTACTGAGTGAAAGCAGCAAAGGGGAGCTCTGCAAAGATGGTGAAGCTACAACAAATTCCTAACTAAAGACTGTTAATTATGCTGTCCTTGGCATGAGCTATGTTTTTAAAATCCCACTTTTTGTATCACCCTCTTGGGCTCAAGATATTTCAATATTATTGTTTACTGACTTAAAGTGGTATCATATCGTGATGATTTGATCTTATTGTTTAATAAAATTTAGCAAATTCATGATTCTTAACTCTTTCACTAAACTGTAATTAAAAAACTAACAAATCAGAGTGAAGAGTTGCATTGGAACACACTTTATTACAATAAACATCCATTAAAATATTCAATGTGATTTTGTATACATTGGCCATTTTTTTTATATAGTACAGCATATATCACCATCAGAAAACATCTCAGATTCTTGCCTTCACCAAGTCTTTCCATCTTCCCCCCATACTCCTCCCTTCATCCCTCTCTCCCTCTTATACCCCTCCTTCCCTCAGAGGCAGGCAGGCGGTGGTGGTAACCAAGCCTCTGGCAGTGTGTTCCTATCCTGCAGGAGCCCTCAGGTTCCAACCTGTCAATATCCCAGGCAGCGTCTTGGCTCTGCTGTGGCTCAGTTAACCTCCTCACCCACTGCAACCGCACAAGGGGTTCCTGTCCCTCTGCCAGCCCAGAGACAAGCACGATCACCCCCCCCACCACCACACCAAACACCCCCCTTTACCCATCCTACTCCTCCTCCTCCCCCTCCCAAATCCAGCTCCCAAACCGCACACACCATGCTCACATCCGTAAAGGGCAGCACCCTGGCAGCAACAGCAAGCAATATGGCAGCTGACGGCAGTTTTCTGCTCGCTGACGTTTTAGATGTGTTGGATGACGGTCCCGTTGGAAGCTCACAGAGGGTAAAGAGAGAGAAGATATTGGAGAAAAGTCTAAAGCCTAGAGGAGAGCAAAGCCCAGTGACTCGAGTCGGTTACAAAGGTCCCATCATCTCGCCATCTGTATCAATTTCAGGGAGAGGAAGGGTCTTTGTGAAAAAGAATCAATGTAGAAACATGTTGCTGAAAGGAGTTTTAGAGTGATTTAGGGAATATATGTGTAAGTTGTGAGAAAGACAAAAATTAAAGGGGAGGTCTTAGTGTTGGTGTGTTTGTAATACACATGCACATAAGGCCTGATCCCAAGCGTGGTAACAAGCGTGTGGCAGCATGTCACCCGTCCCCCTACGCACACACACACAGATGCACACGCACACCCTTCCATGCCTGACTGCAAGGCACCGCGGCTGTCTGCTGGGAGCTCAGGTTACGGCCGACCGGCGGGACAGACTTTATGGAAGCCTCTCTCCCACACCCACTCTCCCCCTCCGCAGGGCTCCGGAGGAGGTATCAGGTTCCCGGTTCAGCGCCGGCCAGGCTTGGCGCTGGCGGCAGCTTGTGATCTTGGGTGCCTGTGTATGCGTGTGTTTTATCTCCCACTCTTTGAGGGTATCGACACACAACGCTGCTGTCTCCTCCAGGTATGTAGGTGTGATTTACAGTGTAGACGCTTCACACCCATGCGCACACACGCAAAATCTGACCTCTTGCTCTGCTCCAAAGCACCTTGAATATTCTATACTGCATAACACAGTCCTGTGTATAATAAGAGAATATGAGAAGTTTTAAACCCAAATTACAAAGAAACAAGTGTTCTCACTTACCGCTGGTTGTCTATCCATGCAGATATCTTTAGTTTTATTTTTATTTTGAAATAGCAGTCTTTGACATGTTTTCTCTTTTTCTAGTACAATAGAGGTGAATCATATATGACAAAGACAATATCTGGGACATTATCTCTGGAAAGTTGCCATTGAATGCCACAAACAAAATTCCATCCACCACCATTGTACTAAAAGCAGCAGAAATCTCAGTGAAAGATACCTGTAGTATCTGCATAAAAAGATACTACAAGAGGAAAGTGAAATGTATCTTTTATGTTTAGATTTTTGTAATTTAAGTGACTGTTTAAAACTCCAGTGAAAGGATGGTCAAAATCGATGCACCAAAGTCCGAGATATCTTGACTTTAGTCCCTAGTATGGGATAAACACACAAGACTGGGTCCTGCACTTCCCATAATGCTTTCTTTCTCAGATTGACAAAGCTCATTTAGAGCTACAGAGGACATAATACAACTATTAGGCAGACTGTAGCACTCCCTGTGAGAAGTTTAATTGACATGTAAAATTCCACTTTAAAAAAAAAAGCAATAGTTTCATGACTATTAAAATTATATGTACTAAACAAAAGACCATCAAAAATAGCATCTGTGTGGCTTCCAAATCCCATTATTGTCATCTGAGAGAGCAACTTGCAACTCTCCATCTCTGAAATGCTCGCTGTGGTCTATTTGCAGGAAGGAGTTGCAGGGAAGGTGCACTCGCAGGTCAGCGTGGAAGATATGCAAGGACCTTGTGACGGTTCTGCCACTGGCTCGCTTGCTAGCCCAGCATGGAACGGCACTCATGAATAATGTATGGGGACATCTGCCACCCCTGAATTATAGATCTGTGGAGGCCCAGCATATGGGAACGGCCCAGCAAGTGCTAATGGCTAACTCCCCACGACAAAATATGGGTTAGAGACACGTGAATGATAGTCGGGTCATGCAACCTTTCCGTTCATGTGAGTGTGAGGTGGATTGTAAATGTGATTATTTACATGTCTGCATGTGTGTGTGTGTGT
>NW_023339707.1:11348164-11354921 GCF_004916995.1 Morone saxatilis
GTGTGTGTGTGTGTGTGTCTGGAATGAGGGAAGGCCCAAATGGATAAACGAGGAGAATTTTGATGATATGACCAGTAAACAAGGATCCAAATTAGTGTGTTTGAGCAAGGCATTAAATCCCAACACATTTCAGGGATGTTGCTTTATAGCTGATGCTGACTTTTCAAGACCACAGTGACAAAATAATTTCCATACAGGGATCAAAAATAGTCACTGTTACATTACAAGAACAACAACCAACATGCTTTTTTTCTGCCAAATTCAGCTAAACCAGTGGATGTAGCTTTCAAAAAGCCTCAGAAACCCTCAGCCTATCGAGCAACGGCTAATGTCTTTGAGCCTCTTATGTAGGCTTCCTCCTGCTGAAGAGCAGCCTGCTTGAATATTCTATACTCTCTGGTTGCAAGTCCTGCTCTTTAAAGAAGCAGAGACGGGACGGGGGGTTGGAGGAGTGGGGGCACATTTTCTTCCAGCCTAGTCGAGCAGGAGGCCCGGTCTACCGGGGCCCAGTTCGATCTCCGCCTTTCTCTCCAGGATTATCCTCTTATCAGCACCGCAAAAGCCAGGCTAAGAAGCGCCAGCAATTAGCCTATCTTTAATTAACGAGCACCTCGCTCCAAAACCACCCACGGACCATGTAGGCTCCCACTTGGAAGGCAGTCAGCGCAGCGTAAAGATGAGCAGACTTAATCTTGTTTTTGTCTGAGTAAGAGAGAGTGAACGTGTAGAAAAGGGCAAAGTTCATTTTCAAGTACTTGGGGAGTCGCAGCATGCAAAACGTCCCTCATGCATGCGCGCTTGCAAACAAGCCTTTCTACACCGCAGGTTTCAAAGGGAATCCTACCACCCACCACTGTTCCACTTTGTTGTGCATGTGTGTGTTTGTGATGTGTCTGTGTGTTCATTTGAGTGTATATTCTAGTGTGTGGATGGATTACTGCACTCAAATTATGTTACCACTCACCATCACTCACAGAGAAGAAATTTCCAGGCTTACGAAAGCCTTCTTCGAAACGACAATGGAAACATATGTAGGAGAAGAAGAGGGACAGAAATCACCCCCATGAACCTCAATGAAGTTTGGAAGGTTGAAGGTTGACAACATCACTCTAGTTTCTGGAGAATCCTCTCTACTGGAGAGAGTAACATATACAGATTACATTTGAATACTTGCAATAAAGTGACATGGTTGATAATAAGACAAACTTATGCACCATTGGTCAACTAATTGTGTTAATAGAATCAGAGAGGACTGGGTCATCTGAAGGGGGGTGAGAGCAAGATGACGGCCTGCAGATGAAAAGAAAAAAGGGAGACAAGGAGAGAGAACGCCAATGGTGCCCTGGCCTGGCCTGGCTGTGGCACCACCAAGCAGGAGGGGCGGCAGCGGCCCCAGCATGCATACATTAGCAGTGCTTAGGCGCACTAATTGCTTCTCACTTAGACAAATCTCCTGCAAATCACGGCTGCGCCGCCAGCACTGCCCGTGCCCCCCGGGAAGGAGAGACGGCAGGCAGGCGGACGGAGCGAGAGGCAGAGGAGGAGGAGGAGGAGGAAGGGGGGGTGAGTGGAGCGTGTGTACCATAGGCGCCTCGGAGCAGGATGGAGGAGGAAGGAGAGATGGAGGAGGAGGAGGACGTGGGGGGAGCTCCCATGAGAATGGAGAGAAACGAAGAGAGAGAAAAAAGCTCCAACACTTCAAGAGTGCCTCTCTCTCTTTCTCTCTGCTCATCCATAGTCCAGGCTGAGTGCAGCCCCCCCCCCACCAACCTCTTACACCCCTACTCTCAGAAGCCCCACCGCTGCTCTGCTCCTCCAATGCTCCATCCCTCCATCCCCCTTCTTCTACAAGCTCTCAGATCTTTGCTCTGCCCCCTTGGTCGCCCCTCCTTTCTCTCTTGCACTCCCTCCCTTTCCATCGCTCTACAGAAAAGTGGAGGAAAGATGAAACTCTACAAAGAGGGGGAAAAAAATCAATAACACAGATGGATAGCTGGATAACAGGGTCCGGCATGCTTCGGCAGTGAGGCAATCCAGAGGGTGCCCACACAACTTCCACACAGGCGGAGAGACGGGCAAAAACAAGACGCTGGGATGAGGGTGGTAATCAGCCTCAGGAAGCCAACATCACCCGCAACACACAAGTACACACTCGTTAACACACAAGCACATACAACAATGTATGGCTACACTGACATAAAAACAGACAAACGGTACACAAGGACACGCACGCAAAATATAAACAAAAACATCCACAGAAGCACACATCCTATCCTCAGCCCCACGCAGCTAATTGAGGGAATACTACAAAATAATAATAGTTATCAGGTAACCTGAGGTGAAAAAGAATAGCTGCCTGGAGCAATAATATAGATATCATACAAAAGATCAATATTATTGCAGGGTCTACATTATTCTACTGTGGTTGTTTGAGATATTGGGTGGCTGAAGGCAAAACTTCTGTTAGTGGTGGTTTAATGTACCACAGGGCCTCATCAAGAGCAACGTACACAATATATGGAAAAACTTTGCCTGCATTTTAGCATTCATTATCAAGATTGGAAAGCAAGTACCATAGAAAGTACATGTCTGTATGACTTTCTACAGGTTGGTGTAGTTTTCACTCTTTCTTAACCTTTTTGCTTGGTTGGGTTTGGTTGAGTGCACAGCTCTGTAAACACTGACGGGTAAAAAGAGACGCAGTGGGCAGTTGCCATACCTTAATCCAATAAAAGTACATGCATTACAGATTACAGATGGAAATTTGCCTCTACTCAACCAGAAAACTAAATCAAAAGCCACAATTTCCAGGGATTTTCTACCTTAAAGACAATCAAATGAATACCTCAAGTTTTCCAAAGCTTTAACTGCACAAAATTAACTGTCACACTGTGACAGACTTCTGTGGCCCTTACGAGACAAATTTAGGTACGCAGGATTACATTATTTCAAAACCCTGATGATTATCATCACTACCTGTAGGCATTGCTTTTAGACTCAGTAGTGTTTTTTTATAATTAGATTAGCAAGAAAAATAAAACCTAGCATTTATAGTCAAACACCTGATTATATTCTAAATGAATGAACTTAAGGTTAATAGGTTAATATTTAAATTGAAAGTTAAATATGAAAATACAAAAATATGTACATAAAAAGGAGGAAGCCACTGCCTTTACATGTCTGTGATGTAAATTGAACTTTGAAGTTCAGATTTAATGAAGCAAAAGGTAGATATGATGTTAATCATGACTTTTTTTCACAAATTGTAAAATGTCAAATGGGAGCCAAAGATGCCGGAAGCTTCTAAGAAAGGGTCTTGTTTATTTGGATAAACCAGGCTGATATCTCATATTTAATGTAGTAATAAATCAGTTAGTGGTAACATTTATGCATATCAAGATCTAGCGTACTCTACCTTATGACAGCCATCTAGATTCTGACATCTTTAGGTTGAGGTTTCAGGTCTGTGTGATGTATATCTGCTTGGTCTTTCCTCCCACTGGAACCAGTTCAGATTTGGTGTGATGCTTATAGCAACTGCGAGAGAGGTGAAAGGGCGAAGACTTCATTATAATGAATGTCAATGATGACCCCCCCATCCCCCACACACACATTGCACATAAACATGCAGACACACACACATATCCCACCCCACTCTCCTCCTACAGTCCAATCTTTGTGGAAATTACTATAATCCTCTCTTGGGCATAGTGGTGATATTTTCTGACTCGGCAAAGAGCCATATGACTGTGAGGTGGCCATATTGAAATTTACCACTGAAAGCCAATGGATTATAATTTGTTTGAGACAAATATGTGATATTTTTTATATTGGTTGTAAACACATTTTGTTTACACATTAAATATAATTTCTTAATATAATAAGATTAAATTTAAAGACTCTTTTCATTCTGTGAAAAGGTCCGAGATGGGGCTACGGATTGGAATTGAATTCTATCAATTAAATTTATTTAATTTAAATTAAATATGAGAGATTAAACTTGAATTTTGTGCAGTAATAACAATCCAAATCATTAACAAGCCACTATAATAAATCATGGAGTGCACTGATTATGGAGGTGATAATGAAAACAATTGAAACCAACAAATTATAGTTAATTAATAGGAACATTTAAAGTATTTAAATTTTGCTTATTCATAGCTGAGATGTCCAATTATGTTGTTTTTAAATCACTAGCACCACCTACTGTATACTATAATGCTGGCCTTAGTGTTTCCTAGTTCTTATCTACACTGCAGCATTACTAACTCCAACAAATATGTGGTTACACCTCCATCTAGTGGGGAGAAACAGACATCTCATCCCCCAGCTGTCACATAAAGAATATACAACATACAATCTTTTAATTATACAACTATTTATAATTGCCAATTATACATACTGAATTGTTATTATTATGGATAAAAGCTCAAACATTCACAATAAACTGAAATATAGAACTATATATACAGTAATAGAATATCACCTGAAAATAGCTCTGAGTAGCAGTTCTTATCTACAGGGAGCAGGGCATCTTCCACCGCCATGTTGAACCTCAATGCTTCTACAGTAGCCCAGAATAGACAAACCAAACGCTTTTTTCACAGCCACCGTAGTTTCTCCTACACACTTTGAAGGCTGAACTGTATTCAGATGTTTGCAATCTGCAACGTCACTGTTAGATGCCACTAAATCCTACACACTGGTCCTTTAAGTATGAAGTTAATGAAGCTTCATTTAGGATTCTACAATGAATATGTCCATTAAAACCACTGAAAAAGTAGTTACAAGTTAGAGACATGTTGTAGGAATGACAAAGGCTTTTGTTTTGTTATGGATACTGAATTATAAAGATGTTAGGATGATACTTTGCCAATACTGTGTAACCACAGTAAAAAGTAAGAGAGCTGTGAAAACATTTGTCAATATGTATATATGTGTTGACCAAAAGATATGAGGATTCGTTTCATTATAATTTGAAGACAGCCCAGAATAGGAGTCCCAAACAAAACGCCAGTCCTTCCTCTGTAAAAATGGTGATTGTGCGCAGATATTTATTTTTATTTCATAACTATTTAAGGAGTTAAATGAACATTGTATGTACATCTGGAATAAACATTTGCCCTGAATTGGGTCAGAGTTTTTAGACAGGTAGAAGGAGGGTGGAGGAGTGACTCTGCCAGATTATATGTATTATTACAACATCCATAAGCTGGTGTTTTGGGTCCAGGAGGAGGTGGATAAAGAAAACCCTTCATGGGCAAACATGGAACAACACAACCCGGTATTACGGACCTCTCGGACTTGTGCCCTGCTGCCACTGAACAAGCTTTTTTTAGGAATCTTAAGATCTGAGGACAGTTCAGGATTCACTTTAACTGTAAACAGCTCTTTCTCAAGGCTCCTATTTCGGATCATTCACTGTTCTCTGCCTCCCTCATTAACTCCGCTTTCCAACTGTGGTTTAGAAAAGGTGTAACCTATGTGAAGGACCTCTCTAGAGATGGTAGTTTTGGTTAATTCCAACAATTGCAGGCAGAGTTTGGACAGAGGAATGTTTGGATATTGACTCATTGAAAAAGCATGGTGTCAAGTGCTTGCTCATGGTGGGAACTGTTGGGACTCTGTAAATAATATTATAAATACAGTCTAGACCTCCTCCTATATGAAAAAGTCCTGACATAACTTCTGTTATGATTTGGCGCTATACAAATAAAAAGGAATTGAATTGAATGTTTCATCGAGACAATCCATGCAGCTGCATCTCCTTCCTTAGATCACATTAAGCTGCTATGAGAAGGTGCTGGGCTATTAGAAATATCGGGTTAGCTGTTAGCTGGTCTGATTCATGCCTCATCAATATACATCAGGGTTGTGCTGCTACAGTTTACGGAGTACTTCACAGGCTCAATCTGACCAGCATTAAATTGGCTGTATGTTTTGGTCCTGTCGATGGCAGAAGGATTTTTGGACATGGTTATGATACCCTTAAAATGAGTTATTGATCCTAACGCTCTGATGGCCATATTCAGGATGGTCCCAGAGGAGTTAAAGATCACTGCTAATCAAGCCGTATTCACAGCCATCTCTACACTGCTATCTTGGCTGGACTATATAATGGCACACCTCAAACAAAGAGCATATTGTACAACTCAAGGCTCAACCAGAACATTTTATAAGACCTGGCATCCTTTTATGTTACATCTTCAAAAGTGGGTCAAGTAATGTGTTTCTATGCTTGTGTCCTTTTATTGTTGGTTTCTTATTGCTCTGGCGTTATGTATGTATACATGGGATGGCTGTGGACCGGGGTTGATATGGACAAATTGGTTATTGTTTGACTGTTGATTATTGTTGTGAAAACATTTGAATAATAAATATGTGAATAGTAGGGCTGCGTATTGGATACATATCACAATACAGCGGTTACGATTCAATATATTGCGATATATTGCGATACTGTAAGCAAGCTATAGATAAATATATTGTGATTTTTTATTTTTTTTAAATCTAATTTTAGGAAACTGTCATATATACATATGTGTGTGTGTCCAGAACAATGGGATCTGCATTTGTATTTATCACAGTCCAACATCATAGCCCTCAGTTTACAACACTGCTATCTAGTGGTAAAGAGTGACAGTATATGGTTTAAACACAAACATCAATACTGTGTTTTTGAGAATCGCTACAATATCACAAAACAAATTAAAGCTGCAAGCAGCATTGGGCGGGACCTCGCACTCCGCGCGACTCG
>NW_023339707.1:11355021-11358167 GCF_004916995.1 Morone saxatilis
CCCAGCTGTCACATAAAGAATATAACAAGTATATTACAATAGCTGCCTGGGGGAGTTTTTTAATTACACAGCTACTTCTAACTGCCAATATGCCTAACGTTATAATGCCTATAAAGAGTTGTTATTATTATGGATGAAAGCTCATTTATAGTAATCCTAATTATAGAAATATATACAGTAATAGAATAGCAGATAGTAATAAAAACTATATAAATTCTGGAATAAAAATCTTATTTTTTATTTGGATAATAAATATGTGAATAGTAATGTTATTAGCTACATAGCCTCCTGTAGTTGTAACGTTATGTAACGTTAGGTATATGTACCTAAGTGTCATAGTCTGTATTTCAAACTGTAACAAAGTTTAGATATCAGTTAGATAAAGTAACACCGGTCTTGTTGTTGTAATGTTGTAGTTTTGTGTTTTTACTAGAAGATTAAAAATACTGTGGCTGCGTTGTGATTCTGTCTCAGCTCAGTCTCCAGCTAACTGCAGCTAACGTCTAACAGCAGCTAACGTCTAACGGCAACTAACGTCTAACAGCAGCTAACGTCTAACGGCAACTAACGTCTAACGGCAACTAACGTCTAACGGCAGCTAACGTTCGCTAGCTAGCTAAAGATGATGTTAGTTGTTGGCGACAAACTGACGTTATTTTTACAGTTTTTTGGGTTGCTTCATGGTGGACAGTTATTATCGTGACTACTAATTTTAATGGTGAATGGCCTTGATTAGCATGGTTACTTACCAGTTGTTTGATAAAGTGTAATTCATTGTTAACTTCACTTCGCACCTGTTGTGATTGGCACCACCGCCCATTTATGGAATTCATATCTGGTCAGTTAATTAGTGTAACGTAAAATATGCATTTTTTATTGTTTTTAAATAATGAAAAACAACATGAAATAAATTATAAATAGGCAAATTACATGCTTTTAAATTCAAGGAAAAGTCAACATTGTTGATAGCGTAAATAAAACTTCCTTTTTAAATTATGGCTCTGCTGTGGACAACCTGTAATACAATTCTCTTGTATTGGTTACAATATACACTATTGTTGGGTAGGTTGATTTGATCAGATTTTATTTGATTGCTGGATCAAGTTTATGTCTATTTACTGGGGAATTTTAAAATACATTCTGGGGAAAATTACTTAGGAAATGAATACATTAAAGTACAAAATAACTGCTTGTAAAATAGCATTTTCAGATGCAATATAACTGAATAAAAGCATGACATGTTAAATGTTAATGTCATGTATTTAGGCATGTAGTATCGGTTGGACAGTAAAGTGAATAAAAGCAGAAGCTCTGTGATTCGATGCATCTCATATAGTATTAAAGGCGTAATCCTCATTTCCAGCTCTGTTTTGATTTGGGGAGTGGTTTTGTTTTTTGTTTTTAAATTCTTATTTATCCTATAATGGCCTTTTATGCAGCCCCTCAGTTTATTCTCTTGTGTTATGGTATTTCATTTGAATAAGTGATATACCATGTTAAATCATTTAATATATAAGCTACATAAATAGTTTAGCTACAAAATACAAATAAATAGCTGAACATCAGTAGTCAGTTGGCCAATATTGGCCAACCAATCGGTCGGGCTCTAATTATTAATATTTCACAGCACAAAATGCACGCTGGCTTTAGTGTGTATTGGCTTACATGCGGTCTAGGGGCACTTAAATTTTTTACTTACCCAAAAACAAATGGGAATTACAAGAGTACTGTTGAATCCACAAACTTTTTAAATTATTTACACACAAAATTAAACATCAAATCTACTTGTTCAAATGAAGAGAAAGAGATAGCAGGAGCCTGTAGTTGTACTATCAGTCGTTAATAAAGCAGGTTAAAGCAGACGCTCCATGACATGATTTGAGCTATCACTATCTAATTAAGTATTACAGTCGGCACACAACAGTTAACTTGTTTCAAAAATATTTGCAGTCAGACATGATTATTGCTAACTTACATTGCTCATCCTCCTCTGTCCCCTCTTTGTTAAATTACACACTTAAGTTGTCAGGAGTGTTTGCATGTTGATCCAGAACATTAAGACTTCTACCGACAAATGTGCATTGCTACATTTTTTCTCAGTTATTCAGTGCATGACTGTTTTTAATGAGGAGGCTGTACTAAACAAAGTATTTCCCAGTGTATATAAATAGTATAGGTTGCCAAAAGAGTATAAATAAGACTCAAAACTTTATACTAGAGAAATAAAATAAATTGGCTGAAAGACTGTTTCCCTACAGAGCTGAATGCAGCCTGTTGTTCCTCCTAGTTAGTTATACTGGAAGTGTTGGGCTGCCCAGTATATCCAACAAAAGCTGGGGGCTTTGTGAAGGGGTACCCCACTAAAACCCAGTATTTTCTATTGAGTGTCCACTAATGAGCGTACAATGAAGCAGCCAGAGTGAGAAGAGGAGGTTGGTGCTCTGGCACCCTCTGCTGGATCGTCAACACTGGCAACAGACAACAACAGCATTAGAAACAACACGGACTAAATCTACCCGTCACCTAACACTCCACTCCACAATACTGGAACTAATAATATTGTTCCTTGGACCTTATCTGTATTTTATTTTATTGTATAGTATTTAATTTTATTGTATTTTTATTGTATTTAAATGTACCTGGCTGCTATGACGACCCAATTTCCCTTCGGGATTAATAAAGTCTATCTATCTATCCTATCTATCTATCTATCTATCTATCAGGAGTCCGTATAACTGGAAAATAATATTCTGAAATGTGGCATGTGAGATTAAAGTATTAGTTTATGTATAAGTTGTTGAAGGTGGAAAGCTCTTTTAAAATAGTGACTTTATAAAGAAAAGTGTATGATTTACATCCTGTAGTGCCACAGTCTAATTCATCTACAAATGAGATGAGATACAGTAATTCTAAAATTAAGATATGACCTATGTAGACAGATTTATGTAACAGTACGGCCTTGTACTTGTGTATGCTGTATACTTTTAAATTTCACATGCTGGTTGATGACGTAACTGATGACTGCATACAGCACACTGACCACAGGTTGACCTCATCTTTTTCCAGACTAATATAAAATCATTATTACGTAATGATACTCTCTGTATTAATATAGAAATAGAAATATGATATAATATATAATATAA
>NW_023339707.1:11358267-11359218 GCF_004916995.1 Morone saxatilis
AATATGATATAATATATAATATAATAAACTGTATAACAGATTAACATAACATAGTACAGTATACTAGTATGGCGTATAAGATAAGATGTAGTTACATAGTATTACTTAATACATAATATAACACAGCAAACATAACATCAAATGTCAAATATATAGAATTGATTGTAGTAATACACAGTTTTAAACATTTCCCCACATTGTCTTTGCTGAATTTCTCTTCTAAAAACATATTTAATGTTCTATGGAGTCTAGCAGGCGTCAATTACCACAGTCTTGTGATCAACAGCTGACATTTGACTCTTGTAAGAGTAATATAATATATACTTGTAGACACACATCCTGTATTACTCTTGATAATAAATCAACAACACTAACTAAAAATACTGAAACATTTTTTTGGTTTTTCTCTCATTTTGTCAAAATGGATAAGAGATTCATTCATTTGTTGTTTATTCTGGTTAATGTAATTATATTTTAAAGCATTTTAGAAATGCAATGCATTTAAAAGAGAAGTCTGGTAATTCTACTAACAGCTATCGTCTGCATATAGACTGACATTTTATTGCTCTGTGCCATAGTTGCCACTGTTGTCTAAAAACACCAATAATTCACACTGTAGTGTTTATTATGTAGGAAATGGACATTGTAGTTTATTTTAGAGTTGATCCTATATATACTGTCCAAACAATCCCAATCTAAAGCTGAAAATATTTCCAAACAAATGCACTTTACTCCTGTTTACTGTTGTGCCCAGCCCTATTTCAGGAAATTATTATAAAAGTGAAAGTTCATGCATAAAGTTACATATTCAATTGGAACCCACCGATTACAAAAGCATTTTTGGTTTTGGTCTTTTTCCTGGATTTATTGATAATAACAAAAATGTTAAATGTGTAGGATTTAGTGGCATCTAGCGCTGAAGTTGCAAGTTGCAACCAACTGAATACCACT
>NW_023339707.1:11359310-11404235 GCF_004916995.1 Morone saxatilis
TACTGTAGAAACATGGCAGCCTCTGTAGAAGAGGACCCATTCTGTCTGTAGATAGAAACGTCTCATTCTAGGGTAACAGGTGATTATACTAATGAAAACATAAATATTATATTCCATTTCTGCAAAATAGATCCTCCTTAATGTTACACACTAGATCTTTAAGCTAGTGGCTAAATAATAATATTCATATAGTTTGTTTTGTGCTTCAATCTGAGTTGTAATTGCATCAAATCTACTAACTAGAATGGATTATAAAATAAAACACGCACACAGTTATACAATGCTGCAGTACAATAAATGTGATCTTCTTTTGGGACATTTTTTCCCCATGTAACCTATTTCTCTTCAGTTGCACGTCATGTTGTTGTTGCACTGTGAAGTAAGTGAGGAAGTGTTGCTGGTGGGTTGGTGTGGGGGCGAGAGGCTCGCAGACAAACAGAGTGTGACGGGTCCGCTCAGCCAAGTCGGGACAGAGGGTCACGCTTATAGCAGAGCTCGAGACAAGGTCAGCTATGATGAGACTGACAAGCAACACTGGTGGAGATTACACATGATAAGCCTTTGTTCACCCAGTGGCCTCTCGCTCGGTCTCATTTTCCCTTCCTTCCCCTTCTCAGACTGCCTTCATATCTCTTACACAGTGTCAAGTGTTTACCATTTTATTTTGTTCCACTGAAAGCTATTTGGTTTGTTTAAACATGTCTGCCTCCCTGCAGCAGAGCTAGTGCAAGGACATTTCTTGCTTTAATGAGGGCAAGCAGGCAAGGCAAGAGACAGCATTTACTACCTACTTTTATTCATACGCACCTACAGATGCACACAAACACACAAAGAGCAGCATCTTGATTTAGAGAGTATACTGTACTGTTACAAGCACAGACAGTTAGCAAACCTGCCACACTTGACTCCCACACAGTCACTGAGCTGTTTCTGTCAGCAGTGAGTGGGAGAACATGGCACCACAGCGTGTTTGCTAACAGTTAGGGAAACCGAGTAAAACACACACACACACACACTGCACAAACACAACATTATCACTGTTTACACATACTGCCTGTTGAAGCTCATATATGCACAGAGCAACTGTGCAAACTGCAATAAAACTTACATCAGCCTGTGTGTGTCCACAACAGCTGGTAATTGTGGGAGTAACCAGACTGCGTGGGCCAGATAAATGTGTAGTATCTGTAAGTATCTGTGCAATCTGTCAGATTGTACAGGAAATACTGCATACAATGTTTTAAAGAGATTAATAATGGGGGGCGGGGGCATCCTTTACTGCTCATTCTGCTCAACAAAACCTGAGGGTTGAGGATTACATATTTGCCAGAGATAATTAGTTTTCGGCTAATAATCTGATTGTATTTGCTGGCAGAAGTGGAGCACTTTGCCAAATCAAATAAAAACGCTCTAGGCTGAAAATTCAAATTAGCTCATTGTTCATCTGCCTGAAGAAATTTTGGTTTTGAAAATAAGTCAGAGTCAAACTTACATTGTCATTAATTTGATGCACATTTCAGCCAAAACTGTGTCTGTCTGCATGTTTTATTAAAAATAGCTGAACTTTTCCATATAGCCATTTTTGTGTATTTCCACTAGAGGACTCTCTGCACCACTTTCTAACCAAATAGAATCAGGAAGTGTTTGAGGGGTTACAGCTCTCCCTGAAGAGGGCGGCCTTGTCAAGTACCTTTAAAGAACCTTTGAAATACACCATCCTTTGCTCTCATTTCATAAATTAACAGCTGTGTGTAACTTACTTTACCACCTGGCACAATAACAAACATATACCTAAAAGGCTAAAAAAAAAAAAAAGAATTATAAACTGGGACGAAATGATCAAAAACACTAATAATGGTGCACAAAACCCAGAACAGAGCATTAACAAAAAGCCAGTCAAATAAAGTGAATGAACACACGCTGTAAAACAGTTTAATGGGTGACTGCAGCCCCTGTGGCAGCACTGTGTTCGGCTCAGGCAGTTGTAGCTCGTGTGGTGTGCTCGCTGCTCTTTGTTCTAACCAGAGCATATGCCACAAACCCTCACTGCTTTTCCTCAACAGCTGCTAAGCCCATTAAATCTGCAGCCAGCCACCGGAGTGGAGGGCTTACAGGGAGGGAGGAGGTCTCGACTACACCGTGCACTGTTCCACCATAACCCCAGGGGTTGCACCAGAGAAATGTTCAACATGAACATAGATAATCGGGATGAGCGGTGTGCATCCCTCTTGATGTGTCTGCTCTGTTTGCAATCGTAAACTGTTTTTCTAAAGCCATGTCTATTCATCACATTAAATTTAAATCAGATTATTATAATATAATGTCTGTCATATGCCTGGATCACATGATGGGATGATTATCTGGAGGGTGTAATGATATAGTTTAGACTAAAGAAAATGCAGTCAGTCTATTCTACAAGGTGCCTTTAAAGGAGAATTTATGAGCAGTGTGGTGATTATTCAGCATCATTTAGTGAACTAACACTCTGCCTGTTTGCTCTGCAGTCCTGCGCCTCAGGCTCTGGAGCTCAATGGCTCCCAGTGCTTCTATTTGCTGTGCTGCAGGATATCACAACACTATTCATTTCCAGGCTTCACATCACCTCATTAAACTGACCTGTCCCTCTGCACAGTATTAAAGCATAGCTTTATGAACACTTCCCTTTCTTAATAAAAAATACAGTATATACATCTTTTATTTCATCTCTGTTTGGCTCATTTCGAGGCTCAGTGATCTGCCTGGATTTGCCTCACACCTCCATCTCGAGGGGGCTTCAGTTTGTCCATAACCTCACTGCTCTCAGCTGGTGTAAAGCTCCACAGCCAAGGGATTAACCACAGCCTCTGATTAGCAACCCACTACTGCACCCGAAGGAGGATTTTATACTCAAATCACAAACACTGCCTACCAACCTGGCTCAAAAAAGCTACAAAAAATGCAACATTCATTTGTATCATTATAGAGATATCAGCTGTTTCATTACATTCAGTAATACAGGGTTACATGCATAATACAGCTGGATTGACAGCGACAGTATAAATGAGGCAGCCTGACCCCCTATCAGGTCAAATATGTAGCTCTGGATCATGTAAAACCGCATGTTCTCTATAGATTTTCGGTACTGTACCACTCTGTGGTAAGAACAAACATAGAGGCCTGTAAAGAAACAAATGACTCATTCACACAATTGTCATAAACAATTAATAGAAAATGTAACTTAATGTGTGCAACCATTAAATACTGCATTTTTGAGGTAATTATTTAAGACCTGTTGGACATGTTGATATGGAGCACAACTGACAGAGAGGAAATGGACAAAAGGCATTATTGGATAACAGATTATTGTGCTTTCCTTTACGGTTGAGCATATAATGCAGCTCTTGTGTAGCCTTTGTTTAACCAATCTTTATCACTAATGTGGCCAATTTGCATATACATTCAAACAGAATATAAAAAAAATAGCAGCACTAGATATGTTGATATGCTTAAAGCCATTTTAGCCCACAGCCTTATTATCTTGTGAAATGGAGCAGAAAACACTTGGTGAGGCAATAGGTAGAAAGAAACCAGGCCTCAGTATAATATATGTCATGGCTGTGCTGCTGGAGAGGGTCTATTACTGCTGAATCTTCCCAGAGATGCCATTTTCATCCAAGATGAATTGTACTCTGGAGCTGGGACAAATATTGTGCTGGCCGCGTCTTCTTTTGATAACCAAGGTGAGCGAGGAGGCCTGGAGCAGCATGCATTTAAACATCTTCTTTTGCCATCTCCTAGGTGGTGCTTGTCCTCGGGGTCTTCTACCCGCCCGCCGGTGAGTGTATCGGCCAGGAGCCCACAGTCGCAGAGCACTCTCTTCCATGGACTCGCACTAAAGATTAATTACACAGCGGAGGTGAGGGAAAAAACAAAGGCCAATCCATCTGCGTCAGGGTAAGTGGACAGCCCCATGCCGCAGTGGGTGAATGCACTGACAACGGCATCTATCACAGGAACAGCCAATATACAAACACAAGGTCAGGGTGCTACCTGTCTCTCCTAGCCCCTGAGCCACAGCATGGCAACCCCAGTTGCACCTCTAAGCCCCTGGCTGGCCCTCAGACCACCTTTTCGTTTTGCTGTCCTAGTACTTAGAACAACAGGAGGTGAGGCTAACCCGTTACCACACTGTAGAGAAAGCCAATACTGGGTTACTCCAAGGTAGAAGACAACTGACAGCATGCTATCAGTCCTGGCCCACAGACTGATGATAGCTGAGGAAATTGCTAAGGAGTAGAAGCCATTTACTGGCTGTGATTTATTTAGCTTTGGTTCTGTTGCTACCCTGAGACAGGCAGGCTTTATTAAGCCACCACAGTAAGGATGACAGGTCAGGGTCGAATCTGGGTTATCTGCATGACAGGAGACTGTGTGGAGCTGTTGACCTTTAGCATATTAGGTCAGTGAGTTAATGGCATTGGCGTTTGATCCCCAATCTTCCTCACATCTGTTGTGTTCCTCACTGAAATTAAAGGAACCTCAATGATAAACATCCAACACACAATATTAGTGCAGGGAACAGAAATTGTTGATTTGCAGAAAGCTAATTAAATTAAATGTTGAAGTAAGTTATTAAAGAATAGATTCACTTGTACCTTATTAAAATATTTTCCTGTAAATAATAATATAAATAATTGTAGAGAACCTCACTAATTTTGAGGGGAAAAAACTGTCTACTGTTGAACCACCATGTTTCTACAGTAGCCCAGAAGGAACAAACCAAACACTGGCTCTAGGCCTTTTTCACACATTTCATGGCCACCCCAGTTTCTGTTTCATACTTGGAAGGGGATGAAGCAAGGGAGTTGCAATCTGCTAGATGGCACAAACTCTTACACACTGGTGCTTTAAAAACAGGACTGATGTGGAATGGATTATATATGTGAATTACTGCTGAAATTGTGAGGATTTGCTGCTTTGCCCTTTATAAGTGTCTAAGCTGAAAATCTTTGGGTTTTGGACGAAAAAAAAAGCAATGTGAAGACGTCACCTTGGGCTCTGGGAAATTGTAATGGCCATTTTTCATTCCAAATGTTTAATCAATAATGAGAATAATCGTTTGTTACAGCCCTAATAAGAATAAGGAGTATGTATAAAGATAATATTTGGAGTCTAGATGATGAGATCACCGTACACCAAGCTCAGCACAGCAGAGACAATGATACACGATGATGAAAATATTTCCTCCAGAGAAACATACACACAGCTAGTCGCCATGTTGCCATTCCCCTGCTGGGCACCTCAGACCACAGGGGGAAAATGTTATCAAATACAAATACACACCTCCTATGTGTGGAACATGCACCATCCGTGTGGCTATTCCTCAACAAAGCACAGGCACATTTCAGGACATAAACAGTATGTTGTTGTCATTGAGATGGACAAATCTAAACCCAGAAATACACTAAAATACACCCTCAAAATAAATAGTTTGGAGCAACCAATTTCCTTTATGAAATGTTATGTAGAGCTGAAAAACAAAGCTCGTAGAACAAGAGCTCAGAAGTTCAGATGTAATTATGATATGAAGAAGAAGAAAGTAAGTAGCCACATAAGCCCATTGCTTTGAGTGAAAGTTTTTTAATATGCATGTGTGAGGAGGAAATGTGAATGTGACAATCTGGTGTTTGGCAAAAGCCCTGTTTAGTTTTACAGGGGAAATGATTGTGATAATGTGCTACGTGCTGAAGTACTATACAGTACACTGACTGACTTAAGATAGGATACTGTTTTTGCAGTTTATATACAAAGAAATGAACATATTCAACCATTTTTTACTAAAAGCTTATTATGAGCACCAAAGCATGTTTATCAGAATATCACCGCCAGCTTCACGAATAGACATTTGCCAAGTCTTTTGCCAAGAGGTTTTTGTTTTGGGTTTTATTTCCTTCAATTGATAGTGACAGCTGAAGAGTGACAAGAAAGGAGGGAGAGAGAGGAGATGACATGCAGCATGATGCAGCAAGGATTCTACCAGCTCTAGCAGGTGAGCTACCAGGGTTTAATAGCTATTGCTATTCCTGGAGCATCATCCACAATTAGCTTGAATTTTTTCCCATATCTGAGCAGCGCCTCCATTTCTTTTGTTTAATGCATTATGGCAACAGCACACTCTAAAATCAAGTGTTTGTTGTTGTTGTTGTTGTTCTGATACCAGTATAGAAAATTCTTCTGATACTGCCTAAAATGTGGTTATTGGTGAGTACGCGTATCTGTGCACCGATCTGGACTGACCTGAAACTGGACCCTGCTACTTCCCAGCAGTGTTCTGTTCACCTTTTCCCCCCCAGGGTTCTGCCAGAAGTCATGACCTGCCCTACTCTGACTCTGACAAAAGGTTTAACCTGAACCGGGCCATTTAACAATGATAGCAATCATAAAGGCTTAGTAGTTTACGCTTGTTACAAAATAATAATATAGAGTGTATCAGTGTTTTAATGGACAAATATCGTATCTTTACTTGTTATCGGCCAATACGCAAAGTTAAGGTATTGGAATCAGTATCGGGTAGGGAAAATGGTATTGAATATCTCTAGAGGTTTTCATATGCATACTGACTTTGTTGTGACCCTTTAACAGAAAATTCCTCTAAACTAGCGACAGACTGTGGTCCATAAATGTAATTTTCAAAAACAGGAAGCTCACAGTACTGTGAGGTATGTGTTCTTCTCATAAAAAGTGGGTCAAAATTATATCAGGTTTCACTGACTTTATTTCTCTGGGCTACTCTGCTCTGATGTCAAGACGCTGAATGAAGTCAATAAACCTGATAGAAAGCATTATTTTTGACCAACGTCTGACAATACTGTGAGCTTCCTGTTTATTATAATTAGATTTTACCTGGTTTTAGCAAACATTTCTCTTTTAAACATAAAAGACCTTCAAGGTAAAACAGGATTTGTGGAATAACTTGATGTTGTTATTCATCTAATCCATATATTATTTAATGTACTTTAATGATATAATTTTCTACGCTTCTCAACCTGTTTTGTGTGACTTTAGAGGAAATAATAGTAGCTTTCTTTAGCAAATATCTATGGCAGACAAGTTTTGTAAAAGGCACGGTTGATCTCAAACTCTGACCCAGAGTGGCGGAGATAGAGGTACTCAAGGGTAAAAAGCAACATGTTTAAATTTTTATTTTGTTCCAAGGGCAATAAATGGCCTACACTTTCACTGCTCAGCAGCACTTTATGAAGGCTACCATTACAATTGTTTGAGTTATTTTAACAAACAGATGCTGTTCACTGTAATGGTTAATGTCCCGTGTCCCCTTGTATGTGTTTTTGCCCTCTACTGTAAATCAAATTTCCCTTGAGGGACAATAAAGATCTGAACTGAACTGAACAGTTGTTTGTCGGTATGCATGGGATAAGTTGTTTAATATCTACAATAAATGAAGAAAAAACTTTCTTGATTGATCTTCAGACTTCAGAATTTCGCTCTCAAACCAGCAACTTAAATGAGAAAGTATAGAGGACCTAACCTTACTGTCATGGATAGCAGCTATGCCTCTAGTTGTTGTAAAACCATAGATTATGTTGAGTGCAAAGGAGCAAAGCAGAGGACAAAGATGACAATATAATGACAAAGTGTTAATTCAGACATTCCAGGCCAGTGCACTCAGATCCATTTTAGTTCAGTTTACTTGCTGCAAAATTGGTGGAGAAAAGAATAAAATGCCACCACCTGCCAGAGAAACAGAGCAAACTGAAGTGCATCAGGAGTGAATAAGTGTCGGATTGAGCAGATCCATGCTGCTATTTTTTGTCATGAAGTCCGTAATGTCAAACAGACTCCTGAATTGTATCATTAACCCAGTGTCTGTGCACGTTGGTTTGGGATTTATTATATACTGTATGGTTAAAGGACTAACATAATTTGTTTGTAAATGCAAAAGTAAAACAAATCTGTTTTTGAGTTATGAAACCCTCATGACTACACATTAAAGGGCTTAGGGGTAAGCCACATGGCAGTATGCAGTCTGATTCTTAAAATTCATGCTGGGTTTCTTTTCCCTTTAAGCGGAGGACAGAAAATCAGACAGCCTGAAGTCTTATTTTTATCTGAAAAATAAATTTGAAGGAGTGCACTGCCAAAAGAACCAATATCCCCCCACTGTCCTAATATTTTGAAATGACAGTAGAGGACATTTTTGTAGACTGCAGCCCTAACAGTCTCCTGATTTTTTCAGATTTTCCACTGGGTGAACGGTGAATTGAAAAGCTGTGCTGTGCAGAAGCTGAAATGTCAGGTCTATGTGACTCTGACAGTGCACAGACGCTGCAGAAAGAAACATGTACGAGGACAGTTGGAAGGGCAATACCCAGGGCTCAGTGTGCTGCAGCAGCACAGAGTCCCGCTGAACGTTAAGTCTCTGCCAGCTGCATGTTTTATGACAACACATTAAAGAGGAGCCTGGAAGTCTAGCGTGTGAGCCTTGCTTTGTCTATCCTCTGCCAGCGAGGAACCGAACCTGGCACGCTTTATTGAACAAAGAGTTCCTACAACTCTGGCTACAGGCTGTTCCCTTGAAATCTAACTCAAGACAATAGAAACAGAAGGGAGAACGAGTGTGGGAGAGCAAGAGGCAGTGTGTGTGAGGTTTGTGGTAGGCGTCGGCAAAGGCCTCCTAAGGGCGTCTCTGTGTGTGTGTGTGTTGGAAGTGGGTGAGGAATGCTCGGTCCGGGCCAGTGACTGCACTGGGTTGATCCGCTGGTGCAGACAAGGGGGAATCCAGATCGGCTATGACAGGAATGTGAGAGCAGGATATCATTAGACGTATGGGAGCTGCAGCTCAGGCCTCAAACACACAGCAGGCAGCAATACAAACAGATACACAGAGATAAACTGACACAGACACACACGCACTGGGAAAGTCATTACAGCAGCACACATGCAGGGATTGAACATTAGAGGGTGAATCAAAATGGCAGCCGACTCTTGGACATGAAATATTATGCTGTGGTATGCAGAGCTGCGGTATCCTCCCCTTCTTCGTGTATTTCTTTTTCTAAAATCTTTTCACTGGTGTCCAAAGATGTAATGTAGAGCTCCAGTGTTCTTGTGATGAGTTCTTGGAAACAAATTGAGAACTCCACCTCGAGCCTCAACTCCTAAACCGAGTGGCAGCGTTCAGATCTTTTACTTTAAGAAGAATACCTCTGATTTAAAGTCTGTTTACGACTCTTATAGAGTACTATCGCATATGTGAAAAACCATTGTATAAAGCCTTGCTTGGCTCAAGAGGGAGCTACATGAAATCTGATAAATGGCCTCAAGTGATGTCACTTGAGTCACAAGTTTAAAGATGAAATAATATTACGTGAGTTTCACATACCTCTGTCACCTGCTCCTCGCCTCTGCTTGAGACTAGCAGCTCAGGCTACATTAGCTGCTACTAGCAAAACTCACCCGCCTGAACTGTGTGTAGTGAAGATGCATTGTGGGTGATGTAGTCACTGTGTTTGACAAGGAAGTACAATTTATGGAATAGAAACAATATCTGCATCGATTTTGCTTAATCGACAGAGTACTCTTTTCTCTTAAGTAACTAGCAATACATATAATAAAATAATATAATATAATAATGTTACTACCAGCATCATTACTACTATTAGTATTTTACAAGCATGTTTACAGTATGTTTTCATTAGTAGATAATCACCTGAAAATAAGAATTATAATTAGCTGTTCTGTCTGCCATGTTTCTACAGTAGCCCAGAACAGACAAACCAGACACTGACTCTAAATACGTATTTAAAGTAAAAGTAGGAATACCAAATTACAAAAGTACTCAATTACAAATCCTGCATTTAAAATGTTACTTGACCAGCATGTAGGATTTAGTGGCATCTAGCAGTGAAGTTGCAGATTGCAGCCAACTGAATAACGCTCGCATGCGGGGAAACTACAGTGAAACCTAAAAAAAAAGGTTGGTTTGTCTGTCTGGGCTTCTGTAGAAACATGGTGGTTCAACATGGCAGCATCTGTAGAAGAGGACCTGCTCTGTCCGTAGATAAAAACGACTCATTCAAAGTAACAAAAACACGATGAGTCTTATTTTCAGGTGATTACACACTAATATAAACGTACAGGATTTCACATCCCTATGAATCCTCCTTAATGTTACACACTGGACCTTTAACTAAACCTTCTGTATTGTAGTATTAGCAACAAAATTTAAACTATCAAAAGTAAAATGAAATGTAGTGGATTAGAAGTAACAAAAATTACTCAAATTAAATACAGTGATTCCAAATAGTTTTTAAGTGCAGCACTTGAGTAAATGTTCATAGCTTTATTCCATCATTGTCAGCTATAAAAGATGAGTTCATAGATGAGAAAATATTTATAAAAAGTAAGAACACATAGTGGCTGATCCATGTATCAGAATGAACCGGACAGGAACAGAAAAGCTGTTACAGTATATTGTATGAAAAGTTTGCCAAAAGAGATCCCCAGACCATGAAATATTTCCTGCTAGATCTATTTAAAAAAAGCCCAACATCCTCTCCTGTTTCCTTTTCTTTTTAAAACCACAGTTAACTTCTGAACTCGCAGACAACACACTGGTGCACACTTCCTACTGTACAGACTTGAAGAGGAAACTCGACCTCGGATGAAGCTGTGAGCCATGTTTGGTGAGGAGGGTGATGATTAGAGCTGGGGTTGGGGGACGAGAGGGTCAGAGACGGTGGACAAACTGCAGGGTCGATTATCTGAAAATCTGAAGGATGTTTCAGTCTTTCATGAAGCAGCAGGTTAGTTTCCTTGGCTGCTTTGTGACAAATGTAGAGCCAAAGTTTTCTGTAGGACTCTGACTTTACAGAGAAAGTGCTTGAAAGCAGACAGCAACATGACAAGTATTTTACCATATAGCAGACTTGAAAAGTTTATTCTCCCAGGTGTCGTTATCATTCCAGTGCTTTACAGGAAAACCTTGCTTTAACCTTTCCTTGGAAAATGAAGGTTGTTTCATTGATATGAATATTCAGATGTCGGAAATGCAGGGACAAACCTTGTTTTAAATCAAATGCATGTATGCATATTTGAGACAGGCTCATTTGCATTTTAGAGGTGTTTAATTACCTTTATTTGCATGCATCAAATTCCTACAGCTGTGCTCTATTTGAATGGAGTTTTTACATAACCACAGGTTGCTGTTTTGTAAATGACTGATTGACTGTCGGGCCCTGTTTTTTGTACACGGATAACCGGGATGTGCAGATTATACGGTTTGGATCTTTTGGTTCTTTGAAGCTGGTTTTAAATTCATCTCAAAGCAACAAATCCCAAAACCCAAACCTGCAGGAGTGCAGGATCATGACCCCTATGAACATATTTTCAGATACATTTGGCTTTTCTTAGCTTTATAATAAAATAATGTTAATAATTATGATTTTAGATGAGAACATGAAGGTTTAGAAATCATTATGATCTGTTGCTGTAATTATCAGTTATATTTTCATAATGAAGTTACTCATATATGATAAAATAAAAGTAAAATAATGGTCTGTCCATTACAGACCAAGTCTGATGAATGTGCTACACATTGCATTTATTTTTCCATTAAAATGAGAATTTGTCATTTGAACATTTATGAAACTAACTAAAAGTAACTGGACAACTCAGTTACTTGAAAATTGTTCAATTAAAGCTGCTTTTTAAGAGGTTTTATTTTCACAGAAGACTTCTGATTGTCACTTAAAGGTCCAGTGATTAATGGAATCAAGTGGTGTTGTTTCCAAGTGCGAGGGAGAAACTATGGTAACCGCCAAACATGCAAGAAAGGCAAACGGCACTATCTAGAACTACAGCTAGTTTTGGGTTTATCCTTTTGGGCTACTGTAGAAACATGGTGGTTCAACATGGAGAACTCCATGGAAGGCGACCAGCGGTGTCTGTAGATAAAAACGTCTCATTCTAAGGTAACAAAAACACATTCATTCTTATTTTCAGGTGATTATACACTAATGAAAACCTACCTATGAATAGTATATTCCATTTCTGCCAATAGATCCTTCTAAATGTTACACACTAGAAGTCTCCTGTGAACTCCCAACAATTAAAATCACCAAAAATCACTTGAAGTCTGAGTAATTTTGACCGATAATATCCCACTTTTAACATAAAAGTGTGGAGACTTACTGTATGGCCATGAATCTACTGCCCCAGTGCATGCTGAGAGGAGTCCCTACACACCTACTTGTATCTCATGTAACTGCAATAACAAAATCAGTACTCATATGTCATTTGAATGATATCATAGGCCAACTCTCTCCTCATTTTGCCTTTATTTCAAAATAAAGCTGCACTGTTATTCAAGAAAACATTATCCAAAATTAACAATTTAAACCTTTCAAGAACCAAATTATCCGAATGAGAATTAACAGGATTATTTTTGGTCTCTAAACCACATTAGAAGAACTAAATGAGATCTAAATGAGGGAGGCATAAAACACATTATCAAGAGATTTTATTAAGCACATGAAACTAACAAACTGGGTGATGGTTCCTGGGGGAATACCAGGCAAATAAAATATGTAGTATGTATATCTAAATCAGAAACGGATGGGGAAAAACACAAACAGCAGATCTGCTTTCTGTGTCAACACAGCTCATTTTTAGTTAAACAGGGCCCTGCTCGGCTACAGTGCAGCCGCAGAGCTACCCGCTGAAGGCACACGGCTACCTTCCAACTGAACGCACTAATGGCATGTAGGCTCCTCTCTGCCACTGAGCATCACACTCTGCAGCAGGCAGGCCCAGTGGAGCGGAAGAAAAAGACAGGAGGATGGAGGGGATGAGGAGGCTCCATGTCCGAGACCTGCTGCAACAGACACAAAAGTACTGCGAGAACAGCACAAGACATATTGCTATTCAGACAGAAAGAGCAGATTTCTTGAGACTATGTATCCCTGTGTGGCTGCCTGAGGGGTACACACAGTATTATGAGAAGGATTTGAGTTGACACAAGTCACAGTCGCTCCATCGCGGTGTGGAGGAGGATGAGGATTGGGAGGAGGGGGAGATGAATTATTCAACCAGCCAGAGCTGCTCGGCTCTGACGTCTTGTTGTGTCTTATGGGGAGGTGAGGCGAGCCGGCAACAACAAGCAGCACCTCCTCACAAGGCAGCCGTCACATGACAGCCCCAGGATAGAGCATCCAAGGAACCTCGATTTTCTCGAGGACAGGGCATCATTTCAGAGAGCAGCAGTAGAATAATAGCTCCCTCTCAAAATGACAGCCATCGCTGCAGCACACCATCACAGATTGCTGGTCTGTCGCTCCCCACACACAGGATGAAATGACAGCCCTGCCCCGCTGATAGCAAGGCATCTCAGCCTGAGTAAGTGTTCCTTCTGGCTTAGCCCAGCTTTGATGTTATTATACTATAGCAGTGCAATATTCAGCTCTGAGATTCACTACCTGCTGCTGAGGTGATCTCTCAAAGCTCAGTATTTGTGAAGCTGAGAAAATGGAAGGCTGGAAAAAAAAAAAAGAGAAACGGGAACGCTTGATCTATTCTGTAACACATTTCTCCCGTCGAGCAAAAATTCTATTATTCAAGAGCAAATGTAGGACATGAGTATTATCAAAACAGACACAGCGTCAGTCCCTCTGCTCAGCTGGAGAATTACATTTCACAAATGTAAAAAACAGATGGAATTAAGTGTTTTCTTTCTCTTTCTTTCTTTCTTTGCCGTTCAGCAAATGAGCAGTGAGTAATCAAAATTGTTTACTCTTAAAAGGATTATTGTCTCACGGCTGCTGGGATTTAGCAGCCTGCTTACAAACAACTGTTTACACAAACAAATTTCATTGACGTATCAGGAGGCACAAAACAGATCAAGTCAGATTTTGTGGTGTAACTTAGTCGTTTATTTTAATTCCACAAATTTTTCAAAAAAATTACAAAATACTCAAATGGAGAGAACACAGGACTCACAATTTTTCTTATTATTTCTACTTTTTGTTTACATTGTGTCATCCCATGGCGACTACTCATATATACAATAAGCTTCAAGATACCAGTATATATATAAATCTTAGCAGTCAGAATTTACATTCTGCTATTGCCGCTTTGAAACAAGAAGCTAAACCATTGACAACACTTAACATCAAAGGTTTTGGAGACACAAAAAGAGGGAGTAAAAGGCAAGGGAATCGTCAGGAAACGAGGCAAAGATGATGATGAGAAGCTCGTCGTCAGGAGAGAGACAGGAATTGGTGGGAGATGGCGAGACAGAGTGACAGGTTCTTGTAAGGGATTCAAAGACTGTTTTGGATTTTTAAAAAGGGGACATGAGTTTGATGATGACTGCAAGCGTTTAAATGTAAATTATAGTGCTCCATGGGTAGATATGGTCACTTTTAAATGCAAGTACAGTTTCTTCATTTGGTTAAAAGAAAAAAAGAAAAAAAAAACAAAAAAACAGTTTATTAATCTCCCATGACAGTCAAAACAGTCTAGTGCATGGAACAAATGCAAAATCATGTCATGGCTACAATAATAAAAAAAAAAAAATCAATTTCAATAAACAAAAAGAAAAACTTGGGCTCATGTGCACTGGTATGACAGGTCAACACGACTTGTAACAGTCAGTGGCACAGACAAACACACCACTCCTGGGGCCCAGGAGGCTGTGTGTATCCCTAAGGAACCAAGGCATACGAAAACATTGTGAGGAAAACACACACACATTCACACGCACACACTCGTTGACCCTCTACCTCCTGGTCGTCACGTGTCGGCAGGCCCCCCTCTAGTGTCACAGTGAACATTATTACAGCCTAGTTGGAGGATGACTCAGTCGGATATGAGCCCTGCAACAAACGTGGTTGACCGGACCAGGTAAAGAAAGGGGACACCACAACACAACTAGCACGGACGCACAACCATTCACGCATTTAAAACAATCCTAAAGTCCTGTTAAGCTCCTGTTACAGTGAACAATTCAGGTCCCCATAATTTAAAAGAACCTCGAAGCAACTTTAACACTTCTTCAGTTCAGCCAAATATGTTTCTGGTTTCCACATTTTTAAAATCATTATTAAAATCATTCTCTGTAAAAACAAAAAAATAATGAAGTATTACTCCATTTTGTAGACTTAAATACTGATTTTAAGCGAAAAGGATAAAACCAGTTGAGTGGAGCTCAAGGATACTCTCTCAGTGCAAATGTTTTTTTTTTCTTTTTAATCCATGTGTGCACTCCACAGAAGCCTCAGTGACTACTGTGTCACCTCTTCAAGTGTTTCAAATCATTAACTCAACATGTTGAGTTTACACATTCTGACAACCTCCTGTGTGTCAAAGGTGTGTGATGAATGGATGTGGGTGTGACAGTTTTTATGGTTTACATAGTGTATGTGGGACTAAATGTAACACAGTGATGTCAGAGGAACGTCACAACTGAACCACAACTCTCTCAGAAACTGCTCAAATAATGCCATGGTGCTCCCCTCTGAAACAAGGGATAATGCTTCAAAACAATTATATTGGAGGTTGAAACGACTTGGTTTGGAGTCCACACCTAGTAATAATAATAATTATAATAATAATTATATGTTTATATATACTATTTACAGACTCAAAAACGCCATGCTGTAGCTTTTCTTAAAATTATGAAAAACCTCCAACAATGTATTAAAATAAATGTTGAATTTAAGATAGCACTTGTTATTTTTCCATAAACGGCCTGACCGGTCTTGTCTTTTTTTCTTTTTGTTGATAAGCACAGTGTCTTGTTCTAGCACCTACAAAAAAACGTCAGGGAAGCTTGTCATGCAGGAGTCTTGAGGACGTTGTCACTACTGGCTATATACCAAAGAAAGTCAATGTCTTGAAAAAATAATAATTAAAAAAAAAAGTCTTTGACAGGAACAGAAACCAAATATCAGAGGAATTCTCAGACGATCCACTTGGCCTTTTCCGTTCTTCAAAACTGAATGTAACAACTCTGTAACAACTTCCCGTGTCCTGCACCTGTCAGTCGCTGCTTCCCTTGACTGGTTACAGCTGCTTGTCACTCTCCTTCTTCAGCCGGCTGAAACATAAACAACATCAAGCATTAATACACAGACTCATCTGATCGAAATGTTTTTTTTAAGTCAAATTTCTGGATCTAATCTCTGACCTGTAGTAGTCCTCCTGGCCAGGCAGTGGTCCTCCGTGCATGTGATGGTGTCCGTGGAGCCACTGCTGCTCCATGGCCAGCCTCTGGAGCTCAGCTGACTGGGCATGCATGGCCTGCAGCTGGTGTGCTGCGGACATGGGCGGTGGCAAACCTCCTGGTAGATCCCGTGGGTAGGGGGTACCTGGAGGAAGCACAAGCAAAAAATTTGATCAGGCAATCTGGCGGAGTTCGGATTAATAGATTGGACGTGATATTACTGTTAATGAGAGATGATATTGGCAGAGAGCCTACCGAAGACTGGGTGGCGCAGCATCTCGTGTTCATGCGGCGGCTGGCCGAGGAGAGGGTTGGGGATGGCGCCGGGCGGGTAAGGGAAGCGGGCCAGGTGAGGTCCAGCTGCCAGGGGATCTACTGCCAGGGGATGGCCCCCCGAACCTGGAGGACACACAAGACATTCACCACCACCTTCTGGGCGTCAGAGTCTTAGGTTCAGGGTACACTCATTACAAGATACTGTATCACAGACAGTGCATGCTACAGGCATTAGTGATACACAGCTTAATATTATGTTACTCCTTTCAAGGTTGACCAAAAGAGTGCAGGGACCACTTTACTATATTTGTCCACTGTAGAGCATCTGCCGGCTCAATTAGAAACATAATCAGGATATAACACACTTACATGCAATCTCATATGTCAACTCTGTACATTACTACAGAGAGAATAAAATATGAGGTGGAGTTATAGATGTGGTGAACAATTTAGAAGTATCATTAATTAAAGTCCCTTTTTCACTCTTTCACTGTGATGAGAGGAGTATTATAATTGCATTTACAGACAACTTGATTCATGTTATAGCACACTGATCCCCCCGGTCTATATTAGAAAAGATAAACTAATATTAACCTCCTGAAGAGTTAAATTTGATTAGTTCCTTATTTGTATATATAACTTGCTCATAACAAATCAGGTGACCCTAATTCTTACTTATATTATCATCTACTCTTAATTTTTTCCAACCAAGTTGAAAAGAACATCCTGTAAATGCAGATGTATTCTTAACTAATTGTATCTAAAGACTTTCATACTGTTTAACAAAATGTTTTCATTATAAAACTTTGAAACAATGGTTTCATTAAGCAGTCTGTTAACAGTTAAAATAACAATTTGAATCCTAAAATGCCTAAATCTTGAATAGATAACTAATCTGTGGAGTGCCACAGGGTTCTATTCCGGGTCCTCTACTATAACTGAAATATGTTAACAATTTACCAAAGTTTATAAAACACCCTTTTCTTATCTTTGTGCTGATAATACAGATCTCATCATACCATGTCAAAATATATAATTACAAAATTACACAATAATCACAATATCACACAATAAGCTAAAATATGCATACATCACTTTACAAATGTGTTAAGAATAACTGTATACAAAAGATCAATGTATCAAAAACATGCAGAATATGTTTGCAAAAGTATATATATATATATATATATATATACACATATATAGCATTAGTAGTATAGTATATATAATACTATGAAATATAAAAAACTACTACTAACATTTTGGACTACGCAACTGTGTTTGCCAAATAATGAGCAATAACATAGATTTCCCTATTATAATACATATATATATATATATATATATATTAATATTATAATATCATTTATATAGCTGTAATAGTGGCACAGAGACATTTACATGAATGTATACGAGCAGGGCTTTCTTTTACCTTGGTGAAGAGGATCTTGCTGGTGGAGGTGGAGATGGGAGTGAATATGTGAGTGCTGGTGGTGGTGCGGCGTGACATTGAACATCTGTAGACGGGCAATGGGGTCATTGGCAACTGTGGCCATCCTCTCAGCATGGAGTCTCTCTGCAGCCAACCTCTCTGGGTAGCTCATTTCTGGCCGCAGCTGGGGGCCAGCAAGGGCCAACCGCTCACGCTCTAATGGGTTCAGGCCGGGATGGAAGGAGGCGAAATGGTGAGGACCGGCCATGGGGGGCAACGTGATAGCCCCATGCCGGGCAAAGTGCTCCATGGGGTTTGTGGAAGGGTGGAGTGTGTCCATCTCTGGAGGCTTAACCTCGAAACCAGGTTTCATCCTTTCCCTCAGTTCCCTCTCACGGATCTCCCTCTCTCGCATCTCCCGCTCTCGTAGCTCACGCTCCCGCATGGCCGGGTCAGCATTGTACAAGCTGGGCATGTGATAGGCCAGCAGGGGGTCTGCAGGGTTGAGGGACACAAAGAAGGGGTGGTTTCGATTGGTGGGGGACATGACGTGGGGTCGTGCGTACTCGCTGAGGGTGCGCAGGGCAGGCGTGTCGGGGCCAATGTAGGGAGGCACAGCTGCAATCGTAGTGGGGGGGCCATCGAAGGGTGGACGCATGTGGGCGGGGCCAGCCATCTGAGGTTCACCCATTCTTCCGTCATGAGAGGAACTGGAGGCTTTCTGTGGGAGAGGGGAGAATATCGTGTTTAGTAAGATTTTAAAGAAGAAGAAAAAATTAAGCACTGCCAAGCAAAAGAGACAAACAAAACCACTCACCGCAGCTCGTTCTGCTTCCTTCTCTCGTTCCCGCTCTCTTTCTCGCTCTTTTTCCCTCTCCCTTTCTCTCTCCTTCTCTTCCCTTGCTTTCTGTTCTGCTTCCCTCTTGGCTTTCTCCAGAGCTTCCTCTCGCTTCTTGGCCAGTTTAGATGAAGCCAGGGGAGTGAAGTAGAAATCTGTCCTCGCACACGAGTTGTAACCCCGGTCCAGGTGCTTGTAGAACCTGTGGTCATGGTAGAGAAGAAAACATTTAACACATTCAACATTTACTCAGAAAAATGGTATGATGCTCCAGTTCATAAATTAATACTTGTTACAAACAGACAAAAGGCTACAGCCATGATATTCATGTTTAATTTTTTCATGTTGAATGGCAGGATAATGTCCCATCAGATGAAAAGACAGCTTGTATTAGCTTACACTGGTCCATTATTCAAAAGGATACAAACTCCCTCAGCATTCACTTTCGCGGCTACACTGACTATGTATCAAAATCATCATTGCTATTCATTGGCAGTCTGAGAGCCACTTAAGCACAAGGCAACTACAAATACTCATATTCAGATGCCTCAGTTCACTCGCATCTCACTGTAATTAATCTCCCTGCTCTCCATCCCCGATAATTCCTAGCCATCAGCCACTCAGAGCTCTGGGCTAATTGTGGCCTTGGATGGCTGTTTTGCTGAGGACATTCGATTTGTTGCTTACATCAAAGCCTTAAAATCTGAAGGCAGAGACTCTTTGTTTTTGGATGTGTTTGAGAGCTAATCAGCATCCCCAGACTACTGATTAACAACAGCTCATGCAGGTGTATGTTTTTCTTTTATAGATAGTGTTGAGGTAGAAATCGGTGCTTGTAGACATACCGTGCAGATTGGCTGGCATGGCTGGGTGTATTGACGACAGTCGGCTCTGGGGAGGGGCTTCTCTGTGGGGGTGGAGGGCTCTCTGGTTCTTCTGTCTCGTCCAGGGGCTCCTCTTTGATGTGTACAGGCGGGAGTGCCGGGCCAGCACAAGTGACCGAGGCAGGCAGTGGCATAGAGATAGAGGAGGATGGAGTGGAAGAAGATGGAGGCTGTATGCCAGGCATAGAGTTTGATGAGGATGGGGGAGGGCCGGTTGGAGGTAGAACTGTATTGAAAGGATGAGACGAAAATGGTGGCTGTGGAGGCCCGTTGGGGTGTGAGGCTGCTGCGGAGGGTGGCAGAGGAGGAGCTGGAGGAGGTTGGTGACTGGCTGAGGGTGGGAGGCTCTGGGACTGAGTGAGAACTGGAGGCTGGGCTGGGGGAGGCTGGAGCTGCTGCCCCTGAGGCATGAGCTGGAGGGGAGGTGGGTGTGCTGATGGAGGATGGTGGCTGGCTAAAGAACTGAGGGGCTTGAGGGCAGGAGGTGGAGGCAGGTTTGAAGGCATCTGAGGGAATGGAGGCGCTGACACATGTGGTGGGTGTTTGTGGGACTGTGGGTTGGGTATTTGAGGGATGGGTGTTGTTGGCGGGGGCTTGATGTGAGGCATGGACATTGGGGCAGGGGGAAGGGGCTGCTCTCTGGGAGGCTGGCCTCCACTCTGAGCAGATGACTGGGACTGGGAAGGGGGCGTGTGTGGCCTCTGCTGTGATTGGCCAGGGAGTGGCAGGGGTGGGACCTGAGACTGACCCACAGGGAAGCCCTGAGGGGGCATTGAGTGAGGGTGAGGCATGTGTGAGGGGCCAGGCTGCAGCGGATGTGACATGGGAGGCATGGGCCCGTGATGCGAGCTGGGTAATGATTGAGGTGGGATTGGGGGGCCAGGGGGCGGAGCCTGAGTCACAGGTGAATGTGGAGAGGGAAGCCTTTGAGGGTGGAGGGACGCTCCTGACTGGATAAGAGACATTGGGCTTGCCTGGGGCAGAGGCTGGGGAGGTAGAGAGGTGGAGGCCGCTGTGGGGGAGACCTGTGGGGGCAGTGAAGGGGCTGAGGTTGTAGGCGGAGGGGGTGCCGAGGAGGTGGCTGAGGTGCCTGGCTGACACTGGATGACTGGAGGGTGCTGGCTCTGCAGGAGCTGCTGCTGCTGGGCAGACGAGTCTGAGTCGCTCTCATTGTCACGGGGACTGGGGATGCTTGGGGAGGAGCTCCGGTTGTCCTGGTCAATGTCTTTTGGATCGCTACTGAGCTCCTCGTTGATGCTGCGCCCATCAGAGCTCTCGCCCTCGCCTTCCCCTTCCCCCTCGCATTCTGAGGGCGAGTCTGGCCGACTCAGCTCCTAAAGGATAGAAGAGAGAGAGGGATGACTATCATAAGACCAGGTCATTCCATTGAAACACATACAAACAGCAAAACAAAGACCATAAACGCACTTGTGTCTTGGACTTTTTGGCGTTGGCCCTCTCGGGTTCCTCTGTGTCTGAGGCTCCCTTCTCTCGCTGCCGTTTGGCACTCTTCATAGGTGAAGGAGCCTCCTCTTTAATCTTCTGTGGAGCCAAAATAGCAGAGCCATTAGGGTACATTTCACAGATATATGTGTATAAAAGAACAGTGCTTCAAGTGGTCTGTGCTGTGTTTACCTTGCTGGGCTTCTTCATGGAGTCTGTCTTGCTGTCGGTGCTGTCAGTACTTGCTGCACTGGGTGAGGTACGACCGCTGGATCGCAAATCCTCGTTGGTAGGCGAGGCTCTGCCATCGGGACTGGCTGTCTGCTTCTTACGACCACTACGTAGCGTCGACATCTGTTAACAACAAACACAGTTAACATTAATTATAACTGATGTTATGGTTTCACACAATTTGGATAGAAGGAATTAAGATGACATATACCATACGTCCACACCAAATGTATAAAACAATGCATGTCACAGCTGTCAGTGTACTACTTGTCTACAGATGATGAGATTATTGCTTTGTAGTCTGGCTCTGCGTTACTCTGGGGATAACTCTGAGGCTACGGTTCCTGAAGGTGAAAATAGAGGAATGGGTGGAAAGCAGTGTGTGCGTACCGAGCCTCGGTTCCGTCGGGTCCTCATGCTATGCTTCCCGCTGAGTCCATCCTCTTCCTCTTTGACAGGTTTGAACATAAATGGCGGCGGGTCCACAGGCTTCTCGATGGGGGGGAGCTCACCGTACTTCTTGAAGTGAATGCGGCAGTCT
This sequence comes from Morone saxatilis, assembly GCF_004916995.1. NCBI lineage: Eukaryota > Metazoa > Chordata > Actinopteri > Moronidae > Morone > Morone saxatilis. Next base: position 11,381,178 of record NW_023339707.1, read on the forward strand.
GTGCACAGCAAGATGTTCTCCCGGCCCCCGTGGTGCCAGTCCTTGGAGGCTGAGGAAAGCCATTTACAGTTGTGAAATAACACACTCTCACAGGCGGTGAGAAGTACAAACATGCAGAAATGATCTCTGAACTACAGTAATACTGCAGAATTGTGTCCTTAAGTGTCCTTAAGTAACTTTATAGTTACATCTAATCTAATGATATATTTTTAATGAAAGATCTGAAGCAAGGATAATGTATATTACTCGTATATATCCTCGGTTACATAATTTATGTAAATTTTCAGTAATGACTATATGGGTTAACACTAGAAAGCCAAAGTTATTAGCCACCCTTGTTGTGATGGCAGATCAGATGGGAGCCTGGCACTGAGAGCCAGCTGTGTGGAAAGAGGGGAAGGATAATGAGGTGGAGAGAGTGAACGAGCTATGGGCTCATGTCTGATTTGATCAAATTAGTCCTGACATCTTATGATGCCCATCTGTCACACAGCGCTGTGTTGCACAGGCCCACACTGATCCTAATCACGACAGGAATAGCCAAGCAAGTCCACATGAAGAGTGTGAGTTTCTGTAAATGGAACGCGGCGTCTTACTGGTAGTGAAACAGTGGCGGCAGGCGTAGCCCTTCAGCTCCTGTTCGCTGTCTTCACTGTCGAAGTCATCTTCACTGGCTGAGCTGAGGTCCACTGGAATAGAGAAAGAAAGAAAAAAAAAACAACACTTCAAATACATTGCTCTAACACCAGAATATATTAGGTCATGTTGGCCCCCCTCCTCTGTCCCTGAAGGGGTCAAATATACGTACAGAACTCGCTTGAGGGTGGGCGTGAGGGAGTGTTGACAGGAGTTGAAGCGGTCCGTGTCTTGATGCGGCGGAAGACGGGCTGGCGGCGGTGTCTGCGGTGGGCTCGACAACTGGCTGCCTCGGGGGTCTTCTTCCAGTAGTAGTAGAAGGTAATTAACTCTCCCTGAAATGACACACAAAACGAATGCTGTTAAAACGGGCAAATACATGAACGCAAACGTGTGCATTAGTAATGAAGAGGAGGCATCACTTTTGACTGAATTAAAAGGAATCAGGGTCTATTTGTCAAAGTTGTTGAAAAATTGGAAAATAGTCACTGTGAAGTATCTGCAGTTAGGTTGAACATAATATGTGGAAAATACACATTAGCAGTCAGCACAGTATTTCACAGTGAAAAGGCCACGGAGTAGGTAAGTCCATGCCAGGATTTGAAGCTGGCCGGGTATGTTTGTGCTGCGGCCCTGTCTGTCCCAGGATTAGGCGAGGAGGCTCACTGAATGCAGGGATATTAGGATCAGTGCATTGGTGGCTGCCTGGGTGGCAGGAGCTTGAATGGGAACAAAAGAACATGTCAGGCAGAGCTTTGGCGCTACAAATAGGGAGTGAAATGGCTCCTCGCCCCTTCACTGGAAGAGTCAATTGAACTTTAATCAAACATTCGGAGGGGCGCGCTTGCCAGTGAGCGAGGCGGATAAATCCACTGTACAAAAGGCCGCCAGGAAATCAATACCCAACTGAAACATTAACACATGCAATCATGGATCAGAAAGCACTTTGCTGAGGCAGCCTGTGCATATTAACTGCTGCTTTCCGGCCACACTCATAATACACAAGCCTTGAAAATTGGCGACAGGAGTCACGGACAATTATGCAGTTTCCTGTGGGGCTTTGCCCTTTTCCTCCTCACCATGAACTCTCACTTGTCAGTGGTCTTCCACCGGCTCTATAACAAATTCATGAAGGTGTGGTGTGATTGTTGGGTGAGCAGTAAGTCACCTGTAATCTTTAAAGCCCAGAGGGCACTCATCTACTGTTTGAGGTCTGTTAAACTGCTGTTCAACAAAGCTCCCAGAGTTTAATGGCTATCGATTGTTTTCCTTCACCGCTTCAGCTGAAAAACTTGACATAAATTAGTCAGTGCATTACTCTCTAAAATGCATTAACAGCTTTTCAGCAACAGCTTAAAATCTTCTATCAAAACATACCAAAACAAACAATGGCAGGAAAAGATTTGATAAAATGGTGGACTGTTTTAAACAGAAAAAAAAAAACTTACTCAACTCTATTTTAACAATTAGAGAAAATAACAGTTACAAAGCCAACAATATAAATAGGTTGGTGTTAATGGAAACATAAAGGTAACTGCAGCTTTAATTTGTTATCTCATGAAATACAAAACTACTTGAGGCTAGTTGGTTTCCTTGTTGTTTTCTGTGAGAAAACACGGGCTAGTGTTTTCTTTATCGCTTCAACAAATCGTGTGAGTATCTGACATTAAGTCTCTCTCAATCACTGCTTTGATTGGCAGAAAATGTTCGACTCAGTGGGCTCAGGCCGTTTAATAAGATCTCCCTTCATGTAGCTCTTAGGGGAAATTCATATCTACCAGTGGCTGTAGGACTTCGTCTTATCAGGCAAAGCAGTGCTGGGAACATTTACCGAGGGTGTCTGAGCTCAATGAAACCTTCTCAAATTTCAGGGTAAATTAAGGTGCTGCGCTGTGTTATGGCAAAGCCATTACTCCGGCATAGAATTGTCCCAAGCCCCGCAGCTTGACTAGGTTTTTTTTAGACCTCAAGACTGCAGCAGATGAGCACATCTGGAGTCCTGGGAATGATTCCACATGTAGATGCTCAGCAGAGACAAATGAGAAGGGCTCCTTTAAAATACAAAAAAACAGTTGGATAAAGAAGGAAAGATTAACCTTCTACTTGTGGAACATTTACAGAGCTTCAAATAACCCTGAAAACATTGTTTGTCTATGTTCATGCCAAGAACAGAGCAGTTAATGGTCATTATATCACCAAAAAAAGCTCCATTGAGTTGCCATGTGTTTGTGCATCTATTTTAGTCTGCTAACAGAACTTTCTAGTTGTTTCCTGTGTGCCTCCCTCTTCAGCCTGGCCGGCCAGTTGGGAGGGCAAGGCGCAGGTGCTAACTGAGGGAAGGCAGGCGTCCTGATGTGAAATCTAATTGAAATGTGTAGATCAAAAGTGTCGAGTGGTGCCGAGCGCTGGCTTTGCTCTGTGCTTAATGACTGTTCTCAGCAGTGCCTCTCTGCCTCCTCGCTGCAGGCTGACAACCACACGGCCTCAACAACAGCTTGGCAGACCCGGAGAAAGGTCACCCTGCCTCTCCATCACTTACACTGTGTCAAGTACCATTACATTAGGCAGGGGCTAATGAAAACATTAACTTGGGCTTTTGAATGGGAATTAACAGGTGCGCTGATGAGCTGGATGTGAATGAAAAGGGGAAAACAAAAGAAGCAGCCTAACATATTCAGTGTAAATCTGTTGAGTTGAAAAGTTACAGCTCTCGGCCTCCATTAAAAATGCATCCAGCAAAAAATCTTAAGTCATGTTTGTTATATAGTTTGCTTTTACAGTTCATGAATACTAACTTTGCATACAGTCATGTTGACAAAGCAAAGATGGATGTCTGCAACACATCACAAACATGACTTTCAACGTATACTGGCGTTACATATGGTGTCTGGGAGCGACGTGCAGTTGATGAACATGGCATTCCTGCAGTTGAGAGGGGCTTTGTGCTGTAAACTAGTGTGAAAGGCAGACTGACAGATTACCGCTCAGTCTGCCTGCGAGTCAAGTTTGGTTCCCCTGAAGCCCCATATGTCCGATCCCTCACACTGACTGTGTACTTTTTTTCTATCAGAGTCACTTTGTCACGCTGCCATATGCCCACAGCAACACTTTCATTACCTTGTGTTCCTTCCCCGTGATCGTTTAGCCAGCGAGTTTGTGTGTGCTTATGGAGGCTTCCGAGAAAAGTTGCCATTTCTTCATAAAAAGACGACGACAGTAAAGCAGAAACAAACCCATGAACCTGTCTCTAAAACAGTTCACCAGTAAAAATTCATGGAAATACTTGAAATAGAAATCTAGACTGGCCCTGGCCTCCGCACCATAATTTTCCCCCAGTCCACTAAATCACTGCAGAGCGGTACAGAGTGTGCTGCCGCTCGGCAGAACATGAGATAGTGACAACATAAGCTCTGTATTATAAGGCCTTTTAGACTGCTTCCATCTGCAGGAGCTTTCTGGCCGGTGGATTATCCGACAAGGAAAGGGCTTACCCTCCTATCACGACACTCAGGGCTTCCATCCCGGTTATTGCCACTTAAAATGGTCGTCAACATACAAGTATGTATGTTTGAAATGCATGTGGAGTTCAAGATTATGTACAGCAATGTTTTCTTCGATACTCCAACCCTGAGAAACTGATTTTCATCCATTGTGCAAAGATTTTTACTCTTCCTCATTTTATTGTAATTAATAGAAATTAGTTAAATTACAAAAAAATAATCTGTGCTCTTTAGATAGTATAAATCCAGAGCTGGTACATAAATACACTGTTTTTATATCTTAACAGTATATTATTATATTATACAGAGATATTTAAAATGAATATGTAAAATAGATAAAGAGATGTGCATTCATTTGCTATAACAGAAGTCAACAGGTGATGGAGGAAAATGTAGCCTCAGTCTCTACATGGTAGCAATTGTATGTGTTGAAAATCCCTAAAAATAATTCCTGATATGCTCATATTCACTTTTGTACTCAGTCACTGTGTTTTAAACCGTTTTTATGTTCCTGTTTGTAAAGGTTAGGTTGAATAAGGTTAACCATGAAACCACAGTCAACTACAGTATAACTGCAGGTGGGAGTGCGGGTTGAGGGTGAGCGGGAGTGCAGAATCCTCCTCTGAGCTTGGTGGTCCTGTGTGCGCAGACAGGGCTGAGGGCGAGGGCTAAACTCATGTATTTACACCCTCATCCCCTCTCAGGCCCAGGCCTGAACAGATGGTTTCTGTTTTTCCTGGCAGATTTGTGACAGAGCCACAAAAGGCCCCTGCTTTGACATGAAGCCAAACGGTTAAGGCCGTTACTGGCAAGAGCAGGGGAAGGAGGAGAGAACAGGGGAGAGCTGAGGAGGAGGGGGAGGGCCGAGTGTGGAGGAGAGCCGAGAGGGAGGAATAAAGAGCCAGCAGAGGATAACAATGGACAATCAACATTCAGTCCAACCACAACCCAACCTAAAAATCTCTCACCAAATAAAAACCTCAGCTAAAAACTTAGAGCAGTGTAGCAGCAGCCGTGAGAGCGGAGCGCACAGGGAGCATGTGATTTCTGGGTTCTGGTGGCTGATAGTGAGTTGTGTAAACATCCATTAGTGCAGCGTGAACCTGTGCTCCTCCTGCTTCCTCCACAGTCTGAAGCCGGAGGAGGTAGGATTGCTTCCTGATTCATTTCAGTGAAGTGAAGGGGGGATGTATTTCTCTGCTCTAAATCAAACCCGAGTTTAATTATGTATGTGCTCGACCCCTGGACTTGGTATTCTTCATCACCCATGACAGGTTGCGCAGTGTATCGTTTCAGTGAGTGGTGCTTGACTTTTCTGTCATCCTCACGCCGACTGTAACTGTAGGGGGTAACTTTGTAAACGCTTATGTGGTTAAGCAGGTCAGAAGCATACTTGTGATGCCTACAGGGCCATTAAACGTGTTCTTCTGTAGAAAAAGTGCATGTTTACTTATCTGGAGTTTCTAAACAGCATTCCTATTAAAGTATCTGTGATCCTTAAAGTATACAGATGACATAAAAATATTGATCTAAAACTCAAGCTCACTATATGGGACTAGCTTGTCACAGTTAACAAGTTAAAAGCTGGTCTTTGAATAAATTACCGCTAATTAAACAACATAAACACTAATAAAAGAATATTCCTGCAGCAAGTTTAATAAAATCTAAAATATTGTGGCCTATAAATAAAATCAATGTTGCTTTTTAATTGAGCTTTTATTGCCAAAGCTGCACAATTTCACCTCAGAGCCTTTGTGAAATAAAATCCAGGGGACAAATATTGTCAAATATTCGAGGTATCAGCCACATGTATGCAAGTGGATTCAGAAATAGACCTCCAGCACGGTGACGCCTCGAAGCCCATCGGCAGATAGCGGCGACTGAATAGTAAAAGGACCTTAGCTAGTGGAGCAGAGTGTATGTGAAAGGCGGTTAAATAGACAGCCATTCCCTGCTGCGCTGAGCCTTTCTGCCGGAGAATGACTGAATAAGCTCTGCTTTCACAGGTCAGGGATGCACATGCTGAAGAATCAGCACTCGTGTTTTTCCTGCTGTAAGCGCTTTTGCCAATGAAAGCAGATTGGGTGGCAACAGTGCCTTTTTGCTGGAGGGTCGATCCTGCGTGTTCTGCTGATAAGATAGTCCCCCAAAACCACAACATGAAGCCTACCAAAGAACTCAATTAACCAGGGTGCTCCGGCTCCCCGTGATCTATCTATTAGGCTGAAAAAAGATTTTGCCTACAGTCCACCATGCTAAATCGCCTGTGGTCTGCTGAAAGAACATCAATACATGCTGGTTGAGCTTCCATCAGCCGACAGCGATTTCAATGCCTAAACAAGTTATATCATTTACCAAACACGAAAGCTGTTCTGTCACACTACTGACAGCTGCTGCCAACTGGACCAGGCCCCTGTAGTTTGTAGCTGGTTTAATTAGTGTTTGAACCAAAGTATTTATAATCACAGTCATCCCCAAGGTTCTGGCTGCTGAGCTAAGGACATGGCAATGAATTCAATTTGACGTTTGTACAGATTGTACCAGGGCAAACATCTGCTGTGAGGTTGTGTTGAGAACACTGTTCTCCTGTTGGCCATCCTGTAAATGACAGGGCCTGGGGGGGCTGAGTGCTCTCTTTTCTGAGAGAACAAGATGCTGCAAGAACCGTTCAGCACATCACCTCCTGCTTCATCTGAGTGCCGACAGAAACAAGACAGCCTTGTTAAGAATCTGACATACTCAGGTCGCCCATATGCCCTGACAATGACAACATGGTCTGCAGTCACTGTGACTTCTGTGCCCTGTGCTGTTCGGTCACAATTAAATGAAGACATGGTATTACTGAGAATTATATATTTTTCAAATAACTGCTTTCACTTGTCCAGCTGTTGGAACCAATGACTCTGAGGACACTTGTTTGACTTGTGACATTAACACGAACCAAATACACACTCTGGCTTCACCTGTGTTAGCTTTCCTAACACACTGCCACACCACCTTTCTGTCTTCTCCACCTCCGTGCCAAAACAAAGCGGGAACCCGCAGCATAAAAATGTCTCTACGAATCAGTTTAATGTTTTATTCCTTTTTTTCTGTCCTGTAAGTTTCCACGGATTTCAGCAGACTGTTTTACTAAAACTGTATTATGGTATTATATTACTACATACATGTTTTCTGTATCTTAATTCTCAAAATTATTATTATTATTTTTTTACAAAATGTCACTAAAATACAATTAGTTAACTGTGTCGGTGCTAATTCTGCACCGATATATGAACATAATATATGACCGTTAATATTTAAATGTTGGGTAAAGGCGAGCAGTCACGAGAATGCAGGAACGGGGGCATGAGGAAAAACCAAACTGATACATACACACATGCTCAAATTGTTTTACAGTGCCTCATTAAATTCATTAGATTATGGTTGCTCTTTGTACTATTGTGAAAAATATTTATGATCTAGAAATACATAAAACGATGATATGTGTGAATAAAGTAAATCAATTACTTGTATTTTAAGACAATTTCTAATTCTCATAGGGCACAAAGATACATGCATATTTTACTTTGTGCCTTCCCCGCAGTAAAGAGAAACTGGTGACTGAACACTGAAAATAGCCTCGTCCCTAAAATAGTCAAAGTCCAGTTATGTTAATATGCCCTTATTTGCACATTAATCTCTCTACAACATTAGTAAGTTAACCGCTGTCCCTCTTTACCACCAATGAAATGGTTTGGGCTCAGTCATGTACGGATATAAGCCGAAAAATAAGCATCCTAATTTGATCTAATTTTCAACTGTCAATTTCTCTGTTTGGCTGTGCAGCAAACAGATCTGTGGTTGATACAAATCTGTTCAGCAAATACCGTCTGTTGATATCCCTTAAAACCACATTTTTATGAAAACCCCGTCCAGTAAAAATATCAGGGGCAGAGTTATCTGTAATCTGCCATTTCAGCATATTTAGCTGTTTAAACACTGGAAGCAGCAAGCTCATGTTCCATGACGTCCTTTCTATGGTGAAGAAAATGGTGGCATCAAAGCCAGTTGCAGACGGTCAGACGACACACCCACTTCCCCCTCTGGGCCTTTATGTGACTTTATATAAAGCATTCCTGAGTGTTAGTCAGGCCTGGTGTGTTTACACAGCACTGGGTGCTTACCCTTGGCACTGGCAGTTTGAGCCGCGCTGCCCCTGAAGCGCCAGTGCGGCTAATAGGGGCTAGCGGGAGGAACAGTGAGGGGCAGACACACTGTACTGGACCTCTGGACCCAAGGGCTTTATGCCCTGCACTCCGATTTCAACAACAGCAGTCCGGGCCAGGACTTCAGACAGGGACACCCTAATTTCGGCAACATACTTATTTTTTGATAGCTCGACATAAAAGTGGAATAAGAGAAATATGTGCCTGTGGTTTCCCCAGATCTAAAATATCTAGAGATATTGTTGTGCTTGTGTTCCTGATATAGGATTTTGAAATGAGCAGGTAGAAAATAAATGGAGCTTTCCTCTGGGTATTGACTAGCACTCGCTCAGATCAGTCTTACAGTACAAAAGCAAGTTCAATCATAAGCAAAGAGTTTTTTTTTTTCAGTCTTTTCAGCGTCTATGTTGAGCCCCAACCTTACCCCCTTCTCCTCCGGTCGCTGCTACCCTCCTTTTGCTCTCCCAGTCATTTTCTCCTCTTTTCATATGTTTAAAGGGCAGTTTATTTTCCATTTGCAGGGGAAAAATTAATCTGTCTCTGCTCTGTGGTGGTGGCAGGCCTAGATCCTGGAGGAGGTCTATTACCTTCCGTGCCAAGTAGACTCCCCCTCCAGGTTGAATTACATTAATACCTCCTTTATAGCCAATCAACTGGACTAGTCATATATTTGAAAACCAGTAAAAATAATTGAAGAAACCTCTGTGAGGAAAGTGAAAGTATTCATACACTTTAATCTCTTATTCAAGGGGTTCAAATTGGTTTTGAGGAATAGAAAATGCTGCATAAAGGAGGTGACACACTAAAGAGTTCTTGAGTAAAAATATTACATATTGTGTGTGTGGTGGGGGTGGGGGGGTGGGAGTACAGGGGGGGTGGGGGGGTGTTTGAGAAGTGGGCCTGACATATCCTCAGTTCACAGCAGACGAGGAAATGAAGTGGCGAGAAGTATGACAAACACCTTTGATTTTCCTTTGATGTCTGTGTCAGCAGTGCTTCGGCACACTTCCAGCATGAGCAGCCTCACAGAAACAGCAAGGTCTGCACTGCTCCATGAATCAAAATGCAGATTTAGGAATAATCTAACCGCTAAGTCAGACTTTGAAGCAACGTGTTCATGTACAACATGTTCCCTTTATTGCCAATTACAGCCAAGAAAAACAAAAACAACAACTTCTTCAAGCTTCTTCATTGTGCAGATATACGAAACAAAAATTGTAGTAAGCTGCTGTAAGCTTAACAGCACAAACTGTGTGGTTGCTATGCTTTGTTTTCTACATAATGATCACCTTTAATAAGGTTAACTGTTGTTAATCATTGTCAGGCCTGGGTTTGACCCATGTAACAAGTCACACAGTTGTTCAGTGCTGATTAACACACTGACGCGTGCGCACTCATACACAGGCTCTGGCAAGAGGAACATGCTTCTGCTAGTGTACATAAATAACACAATTACAAGAGTTCCTGAAATCTTTCTCTTTGTCTCCGTCGATCAACGTTTTTGTAAGTGACAAACCTTAAAACCACTAAGAATGAATAATAATAATAATAATAATAATAATAATAATACATTATAATTTAATCCTTAAAATAGGTAAAGGTATCAAAATCTGTGTCCCAAAGGTAAACAGTAAGAATATATAAATGTGGAACCTACTGTTACTCTCAAGTTGAACACAAGGACTCACAAAATAGTTACTAATATTTTCTGATGATGCTAAAGGTTTGTTTACATCAGTGATGTTAGCAAACAAAGGAGCCTATATTATCAGCTATAATCATTTGAGAAAGAAACGCAAAAAACCCCAATTGTACATCTTTAATTGAAAATATTTATGCGTGAATATATCTAATTTATATGCTAAAAATAATTCATTTGGGCCTTTGAAGAAAGAAAGTACTAAGCACTATAATCTCAGTTGTGTCTTCTGCCTATAGTTTAACCTCAATCATCCACTTTCAGACACAAATAGAATTTAGTTCCTTTTAAAATCACAACTATCAGTGATTTCACATTGTGTTAAAAGGCTCCCACTGCAACCTACTTTTTAATTCTCATGGAAGCATTTTATAATTAACTACAGTTTAAGTCGGGGGAACACGTATCAAAAACAAAACACAAACTCAGGTGCTGCTATAACACCTGAACACAAACAAGAGGTAAAGAGGGCGGCTCTTCAGACCTGAGATGTGCTATAAACGGCTCAAATCACATCTGCACAACTTGTTTACTACTTGCTAACAGAGGGTGCTAATTAATGTTCAGCGTGTAACTTGTAAGTGTAACTGTCTGTAAAGTACATTAAGTCTTTTCTCTTCTCGGGTATAACAAGTTGTTGTTTTGTTTTTTTCTCCCCAGACAGCCTGAAGGGAGATCTGACAATACTGCAGCACAGTTGTTGGCAGGCAGCACTTACTTCTTATCAATAAGGCCTCTGGTTAAAAACCAGCCATGCTCAAAATATCACACTAAAAATGTTTTACTGCTCAAGCTTTCCATTAGTTACAAGCAAACCACATGTACCCCATTTTATATGTTTCAGTGCAATAAAACAAATGACACACACACACACACACACACACACACAGAGAAAAAGTTCAACAGTACAGAAAGAAATAACTCCTTTTACCGTTTCTTTGTTGGGCAGCAGCTCTTTCCGGATCCTGAAGAAGTTTTTGCCGAACTGTCTCAACCCTTTAATGAAGCGCTTCTGCAATTTTTCACAGAGGAACAAACAGACAGAGAGAGAGAGAGAGAGAGAAAAAATACCAGTTACTATTGTGAAGTCAGCTAAACTGCGACCGCATAAAGTTACTGGCTAGCACCATGACAAAAAACATTGTTTTCATTTCGCTAGTCTGTGGTTGCAGAGGTTTATGTGTATCTAGAAACCTCTGTAGCCGTTTAAACTCCGGAGAAAACACAGCCATGTCAGGGCAAAACGAGAGAGGAAATGACAAGTAAGGCAGGGAGAGACGCTGAGATTAAGCTCGCCTTTTCATGTGCAGAGAAAATACAGTTCTATAAAATACAATCTAACATAAAAACATACACAATACTATACATGTTGGACATATTGTTAATCACATGAGTGAAAAGTTTAAAGTCAAAGCCTAAACTTAAGAGTTGAAAAGAAAGCAAAATGCCTCACTGTTCATGGTGGACAGTTTCTATTTCTATCAGCACATTTTGCCAATTTTAAAAGCCCAGAAAACAATGTAAAATAGAGGAATACAGCCTTACATGAGTGAAAAGAAATGAACGGCCTGATGACAGAAATTGCTACTTCATAGCAGCGGATTTAATCTCACATGAAAACTGAATTTAGACACACCACCTCACCTCAATGAGCTCAAAAACACCAGAAACAAATAAATGCAAAAAAGCTGAACAATACCAATTTATTTCTTCTCCTTTAAGAGCCTGAGACTGCGAGCCATAAAAAGCGGAGGCTGAAAACATTCATAACCAGCGAAGCAGACAACCAACAGATTTACTTTCTTGTTCCAGAGGCGAGCCCCGCTCCTCAGTGATCTCAGCCAACCGTTTCCACCAAGTAACTCCAGCAAAAAGCAGGGAAAAGTCCTCAGGGAGAACGGCACAAATCTCTACGTCCAGCCACAGGTAAAGGAAAAATTAGGGGGCAAATCCACAACGTCTCCGACGGTACACTGCTTTTTTTTCCTCTTTTTTTACAAGCAAGAAATAGCTTGTCACTCTCTGCTCTTCCACTACAAAGGGGAAGGCTTTACATGTGATCTTTCTGCAAGAGAGCCTCTGGTTCGCAGCAGGCTGGAAAACCCGGAGTGGAGTCCTGTGTTTCACGTTGGTGTCGGGAGCAGTGCTCATTTCAGCCTGCTCTTGATCCGCTAACACGGCACAAGCAGGATTCATGTCTCTACCCCCACACAGGAAAAGCCAGGCCACTGATTGTTATTAAAACTACACTGAAGCTGCCAGTTTCTTTGAAACAGAAACTACAGCAGTCCTTTAAATGTGTTCAGAGCTTGGGTTGAGCACAGAGGCACAAACTCAACTAGCTGCCAGCCTGAGAGGGGAGGCAGGCTGATACAATTTGTGAGGAGAAAGGTCTTGGACATGGTGGAAGGAGACAAGTGAGAAGGAAAACCAGACATGGAGTCTCTCCTGAGTGTCAGGAGTTCATTTTTCCATGCCATGTACAGTACATTATGTAACCACAGATTGTTTACATACCCAGCTTTGGGGGGAACAAAAGCCAAATTTACAGAAGTAACACAGCCAGCTGCAAAACACAACAGTCTTTCAGGAGGGAAAAATTACAGGCAAGAAAGACAGACCTATCTCAACAACAGGAAAGAATGACTGTATTTATCTCCATTATGCAAACAAACTCAATAGTCTGGAGTTTTAGAGTTTAACTGTGTCATTGTGAATAACAAAATATAAAAGCGTATGTCTCAGTTAGACCAGACTAAACAATCAAACATAAGAGGCCTGATCAAAAGCAGGATGAAAAAGAGCCGACAGCTGAACTAAAAGCCTCTTCTATCAGTGACATGAGACAGCAGTTAATTTGCATTAATCACACTGAAGGTGTAGCGGTTGATTAGCCAGTAGATGGAGCCGTCTCCAACACAAGCGTTCCCCCACATCCGACACCCATCTCCAACCACTCAAGGGGTTAAGAGCAGATTACCATTTGGACTGTCAGTCAAACTTCCACAGAGCTACATATAACCAGTGGAACGCCACTGCAGAGGAGCAACAGTACAGGGCTTGTTTGGCCTGCGATGACAAAACTAGGTAAATATCCCTCTGAAATATTAGCTTCAAGAATGTTTGCACAAATATTTAAATAATCCTGAAGAAGAGTTACTCCTGAGGATGAGTTGGGATAAATACCTGTGAGGTGTTTAATGTCTCTTTAGCAGTAAGGTGAGAGATTCTGATCAATTACATTTATTTGATTCACATTATTTGGGAGAAGCTTTTGTTCAAAGTGAATAAGTATCATAACACTCCCACCTGAAGTGTCATGTGGCTGCAGGTGTACGAAGTTAACATATCAGTGCACAGCAAAGGACAATTTGTAGAGAGAGAAAGAGCATATTACGGCGTAAGTACTCTTGGAAGACACAGGTCTTAAACAGATTTTTGAAGACGGAGAGGGATTCTGCTGACTGAACTGGGAGTCTCTGTTCCTACCCGTCTCTCTCTCGCAACCAACGGCGGGACCACTGCTCCTTACATGGAGAAGGAGCTGGTGGATTTGAGATTTCCTGCCTTGCACTGAATGTAGGACTAGTTCACAATCACTTCTGCCCATGCAGCTTGTGTGTCTGTCCTAATTATGTCACCTTAATTATGTTCCCCAACTGTACTATTTACACAGTCTGTCCGTCCATCTTCATAGAGGAGCTGTGTGCACACTCCCTCTCTCTCCTCTCCCCCGCTTCCCTCCTCCCTTCCGTTTTCTTTCTCTCGCTGGCTCCTTGCCACCTCCCTCCCTCCCTCCCTACACGTCGGCTCCAGTTTAAGGCTCCATTTCAGCTGCCTGGGCTCACTGCTCTCCAGCCCAGCTAATAAATCATCCGCCAATCTGCTCCCTGAATCGCTCTGCCCCTGCTCTGATTGCTCCAGCCCTCCGTTGCTAGGCAACACAGCGGCGGAGGAGGGGCTGAGAGAGCTAAAGCGAGCAAGCAAGCGAGAGAGCAAGAGGAGGAGGAGGGGGTTAGCTGGGTGGAAGCGCTACCAAATGGCCATCCGCTGTGCAGAAACAACAGGCTTCTCTCTCTGAGCGTGTTCCAGAGAGCTGGCGCTTTTCACCCGCCCCAAGTTTCCCCCTCGGAGGCTAACAGAGCACTATTGTGAGGTTGGAGAGGAGACATATAAAAGGAGGAGGAGAACGAGAAAAAATTATTCAATAGGCCATTGTTGTGTGTGCGCACTTCCTGCTTGAGAGTTGATTGTTGGGAGTTGTAAAACTGGTTAAGATAATGCGGACATATGCACAAAGATGGTATCACGATGACAAACAGAGTGCAGGCTCGCACAGGGAACATAATTCCTGCTAAATGTCATTCCGCGAAAACACTGACGCAAGACCGTCCAACAGCAAACAAAGCCACTTTCACTCAATATGGAGTCATTATACTTGACTCGTTGTTAAAAGCTGACCTTTCAAAGCCTGCTGTGTATAAACCCGGAGGGCCGAGGACAGCCGGTCCGCCAGCCAAAACCAAAGGGTAAAAACACTGCCGCCTGTTATGAAATATCTGCTAGTAATAAGATTGGCCACGGTGTGCTGAGAGGAAATCACAACATGCTGGAAGAGAGGGGGAGACCACATTGACAGACACTAGACTACCCACATCCTCTTTGCACCGACACTGTGCATAAAGATAACAATCTATGTTTAGATATGCAAAAATGTCTGTAGATATTGAAGGAGGTATACCCTTTGATTAGGAATCCTTCTTAAAACCTGAAAATAACACTTTTCTGTAGCTGAAGATCTTACTTTGACCGATCAAGAGAGCTGTTTTTATATTTACACGATAATAAACATGGATAATTCTGCCAACCTTTAGCAGACAAAGTAACCTCCTCTGCTTCCTTTGGCTCGTACTGACACAAAAGGTGACAGGAAATTCCAGCACACACCCATCCTGCCTGCTATTTAGTTACTAAACAACCCTAAAAAGCATTGCTGGCACTGTACCATAATGGTGATAAAATGCACTGTTGACACTAAATCTTTCAGTGTAGCAAACAGATCTCCCTCTGCAGACGAGCACCGCGGAAGTGAAGCTGCTCGTCTAAACTTTGAAATAATATGCAACCTGCAGCTAGACGGCATTTTGTGTTTTATCCGCCTGTGGTGTTTTTGGTCGGGCAGTGCGTCTCAAGTCTGTCTGCAGGCTTGCGTTCAACCGCTGGGGGGAGGCTACTCTACTCTCTTCGCTCCCTCGTCCTCCTCCCCTCCCCTTCCACCTCAGTGCCGTCGGCAGCCTGCTCCAGTCATCCATCAGCTGAAGACACAGCCGGAGATAAGCTGCGGCACAGTGCAGCTGGCTGAGGAATAGACCTGCCGCCCCCCAGCAGTCATAGATCAGCCTCTCTGTCTCTGACATGGCGACACGCAGCATGGCCGCCGCTGCTGCTGCTTCTGATTGTTTATATGGCACCTCCTGTTGGCCGATGCATTATTAGCACCGGTTATTTACACTCAGGAATGACAGCAGGTTCATGTGAAGAGACAATTTCATTATGTCTCTAGTGAGAACAAGAACCCTTTGATGACCTTTACCGTGTCTGCAGGAATCAATGTAATACTGACCTTACTTTGGATTTTACTGAGATATGTCTGAATAGATAACTTTTAGAGTAAAATCAATTCATTTAAAGCTCTTACTTTAATTTATCAACTTACTGATAATTCATTACAATTATTATTTTTAGGATTCTTTTAAAAATAAAAATGTAAACTTTCTCACTATAATCCTGTTCACTAATACTTCAATAAAGATAATCTGGATATTAGAAAAAGAGGCCAATGATGAAACTGTGTACTGACATCTGTATACAATAACATAGAACATTTCACAATGATATTGACACTGAAATAACTTGACTAAGACACAATACTTTATTACAACAAAAACAATTCTTTATAGGTTTTTCAATGCCGTCTGTACATCTAATGAATGACCACAGCATCAACATTAACTAACAAAACTGGATTAACTACTTTATCAGAATCAGAAATAAAGTATTTCTGATTCTGATTCAAGGATTCTATAATCTTTTAGCCACAACTTTATATCGTAATGTGCAATGTTTTTTGTTTTTTTTAAATCAAAAACATGTATTTGTACTTGCCCAGAAAGTGACAAAAACTGTTAAAAATCTGTAACGGCATTTTTTATTTATTTTTTCTGATCTAAAAAGCAGATGTTTGTTCTCACTGCTGATAATCATATCCTGTCAACTAATTGTGGTTTCATGCTTTACAAGAAGTGGTTATTTACATATAAGAACTATTCAGTGCTGTAACAATATCGCTATTTTTCAATACGGCATCAGTGGCGAGGCATTTAATGGAAACAAAAAGAAACAACCTGTATGCTTTTCACTTGAAGTGCTTGTGGTTTAAAGAGAGTTTATTTTTGCCGTTGAGACTATAGCGCAATCAAAAGGATGGGAAGAGAGTTGTGTGTAGGCAGGGAGGATTGATCTGGCTTCTGATAAAACACACAAGTGGTGTGGGAATCGCCTCTCTCGGTTAAACTTTAGAAAAAGCAGAGGACTATACTGACTGTCTGAAACATTTCAGCCGCCCATAATAACAGTAATTATATTAGTAATTATATTTTTCTTTTTCTGGTGGTTAAATCAAACACTCCTCTACTCTCAGTCCAGTACACAACAGCTATAAGGAGGTTAGACTGCGCAGTAGATGTTTATGGTGAAATATTTATAGTTTTATATCCATTTTTAACATCTGAGGTTTTTCATTGTAATTATCACCTTTGAGTTGTTCTCACATTAAGGTGATGAAGATGTACATAAACAGTCAATAGTGAAGTCTCACAGTGAAAGATTGTTCACAAGTTGACTGTGAATGTTGTCACTTCCCCCACAGCAGTAATGAAAGAGTTTACAAATGATTACAGCAGTGGCCTTATCTTTCTGTTCGAAGAGTGTGTGTGGGGAGAAAATATTTTTCTAGACATTAGAGAGTTAAGGTCCAGGATTAGTATGTGCTATGTGGCAGCAGCTGCAGGAGAGAAGAGAGGTACGGTGGGAGGGGGCAAGAGAAGTCAAAGGGGGGAGGGGAGGGTGACAAGTGACCCTGCAGACAGGCTGATTCTGTCATTCCAGCGGCCCCCGCTGTCACTTTTATTCACATCTCTAAAAGAATGCAGGGGTGGGGTGAAAAAAGAGCAGGCAGGAATAATGAAGCTAGTCCAAGAGGGGGGATGAGATGGAAGAGGGTGAGAAAGAGGAAGGAGGAGAGGCAGAGCAATGGCTGATAAATAAATAAAGAGCAACAGGGCTGATTTCTCTGAGTGCGTCAGGGTTGGAGCTACATTTATACCTGTCCCTCAAGGCTGCAGGGCTGAAAAGGCACAACTGGTGATCAGATCACTGGGATCTGTGTCCTTGGCCGACCAGAGACAAGATGCTTCTCCAGGCTGTGGAGCCACTGTGGGTCAGGTGGAGCACAGACTGGCCTGCTGACCGCCTCCATCCGAAAGACAAAAAACACACCCGCCACTGAACATGGCCAACAGTGTGTACTGTACTGATAGCTCCGCCTCTTCACTTACATAATGCTGTCTGAACATGATGAAACTCCTCTGTGGAAGTGTGGATGGCGCTGCCTTTACCGATGTTACTGAATAAATTTAATGTGATGAGCATTCAGGACTGGGCAATAATTCAATGTTATTGTCTTTCAGTGGAATTTTATTATAATTATATGTTAATAGCTTAGTAGTTTACTTTTGTTTCTAAAACCTTTGTTAAGGTTTTTGCATTTCATGTGTGTGTTATGAGTTTTAATATACAAGTGGAACACAATTCATTGCATTAAACATCGATGTGATGACTTAAATGTAATTTTGCATACATGTGCTATGTTGTGGTATACAACCATATTAGCTTACTGTAGACATTTCATATTGGTGTATGTGTGTCGGCTGGTAACTATAAAGGAATTGCAGTACAAAATGCCAAACTAGGTTTGAGGTAATTGGTAATGTCTAAGTGTCTTCATTACAAGTTTGTTTTTGCACTGTATAATGTATAGTCTATAAAAAAAAAACAATATAAGGCATCTGCCTCAAGAATGTTTGTTCATGTTATATGTTGATTTATTAAAACTTCCATATATCAGTATTGATGGATAGAGACTCAGAAATCCAGTATTGGTTGGGTTATATTGTGGTATCCTTTACTGATTTCAGCCACATTGTAAGAAAATATAAGATAATGTTTTTTCCTAGCCTGTGCAACTGAGTTCAGTGCTTTAACATTATAAGAATAGACTACAGTCTATCAATACAGATAAATAACACTGTAATGGTAAATCTTTACTGAAGTGACCACTTTACTGTCTGAATCTGGGTATTTACAGCTCCTACTCTCAAGTCCCTACTGGGCTTCTTTGGCAAGTGGTCTATGGTAGACCTACTGTGGTGGAGTGTGGCAATAAAGCCTCCTATCAACATGCCTGTCCCCCGCTCTGATCATCTTCGCACAGCAGTTTAGCTTGGCGACAGGAAGCTTGCATAAATAAAGGCGAACTAATAACCAGTCCACAAAAGGATGGCTGACTTAATTTGTTGTGATTTGCTGTGGTCCTGCCGTGGGCTCTGGCTTTATTCAAATGTGCCCATCATGTTCAATTACGAGACAAATCAACCCATTCACTTCCACCGGA
Source organism: Morone saxatilis (assembly GCF_004916995.1). Taxonomy (NCBI): domain Eukaryota; kingdom Metazoa; phylum Chordata; class Actinopteri; family Moronidae; genus Morone; species Morone saxatilis. The sequence continues at coordinate 11,399,952 of NW_023339707.1, forward strand.
TCTGAGCTGCTGTATTCAAAGCTCAACAACGGACTGCCAAGCTTCAGCACTACCAAACAATATCAAAGGGGAAAGGATGATTCACCCAGAAGGAGGAAAAACTAACATAGAAGAATTTTAGTGGTGGAGCCTTTTGTTTTTCTACGATCCACAGTCAGATCAGTCAGCATTGTTATCTTTAAAAGAGAGTTGGTATACAAACACGTAGTGCAGTGTGTCATAAAGCATCAAGGCCAAAGCCGCAGCTCTCAGTTGTTTTGACATGGTGTGTATCCAGCACTTTCATTCTCCCTCCTACTCCTTCATGATGTGGTGTTTGATCAGGAAAAAGGGCTGCCATTTTCTGATTCCAACCCTTCAACAGCTGTGGTGAAATTCACATCTAAATTCAAATGGAGGCTAACATTACCAGCCCTCAATCTTTTCCCTTTCCAGACTTCCACGCTTAAGATTTATTCTGTGGGTGATAAACAGGATGCAGCTGCTCTCGGGCCTTGGAGGAGCTGGAAACTGACGAGTGTTTTTAGTGATGTCTTGTGAGAGGGGGCCAAGAGCCTTGTTCTAACTCTCTCTCAACAGCTCCCTCTAAAGACACAAACCAGGCTCTGACAGACAGCAGCTACCCATACAAGAAATACCAAGAAACAGCAAGAAAACTATTTAATACCCTGACATAAGTAGTTATTTTTCAAGTACATTTTCTTTGTTAATGCATTTCCAAATCAAAGGCTCTCTTACCACTTCATCCTCAGACCAGCACTTCTCTATCAGTTTGGGTACAGGCTTCTTCACCAGACGCTGGAGAGCTTTTCCTGCATCATAGCTGCTCTCGTGAAGCTGAGGACAATCACAAAAAATAACAGCTTATTATTCTGATTATAAGACCATGCATGGATATATTAAAAAAGGAACATTTTACAAAGATGCCAGCTTTCTTTACAGTCACACCGAAGGGACATTTTGAGTTATATTGACATATTTTATTGAGCTGATTTGGATTACAAACAGATTTTACATCCAGAGTTGACTGAAGCTTTTTACTAGAGATCTTAGAGCATCAGAGGAAATGCTGTGCAAAGATCCAAGAACCACCCTGGAAATAAACAACAGGGTGACAAAGGCAATCACTGTGCAGATTTAAGCCCTGTGTCACATTCAAATGGGTGAAACAGGCAGCGCTGGAGCTCTTCCTCTGAGAATAAACAAGCATTACTCATTGGAATTGCAAATAGAGAGGAAGGTCGAGAGACAATGACCTGCCCGCTATGTTAATTTTCCAGTTTATAGAGTCGGAATATAAATGCCCTGTTTATGATGATTCTAATCTCTTTCTTGTGCTTGATTCCTCAGTATTCATTATCAATGTGACGGACAAATCTCTCATTACACCTAATGTATTGTAAGCCTCTGAGGCTGGGTTCACTACAGGGGGCTACTCTACTGGTTCAGAGGCTTTATCATTGCCCATCACTGCAGAGCAGTACCGTCCCAGCAATTCAAAGGCAACATTTTATTGTGAAACTCTGTTTTATTTTATTGAGAAACCTCATGTGTACATGATTTCTAGTGTTAGACTTATTGCAGTTACTTACAGTGTTAAGTGCGTTTAATGTAGTGTCATCTCGAGAAGCTGCTAGACACCCGTCTTCGGTTGAGCCTCCGTCACACATCCCTGCAAAGGCAGCCATGCTCCTGTGGACAACACATAAAATCAACATTAAAATGGCCTTAGTAGAAATGTCAACAGCTGACGATAAGCAGGGGTCAGCTTAACAGTTTTACCCTCATTTACCAAACTTCTAAAGTGTTGACATGTAATTATAAATTACTTATTTCATGTAAAAACAATTTCTGGCACTTCAACATACTGATATAACTTTAAAATTACATTGTAGCAAGATGGCACAATATTCAAAACAAGGAACTAATAAACAGGCTGACCAACATTCAATAGCACAGCAAGGTAATTTTTTATTTCCTCTATAAAATTAACTAGCTAGCTTGGTAAGAAATGTAGTGAAACTTCAACATCAGTTTATTAACGTCATCAACAAAAAATTGATTGGCAACTACCTATAATCAATTAATCTTTTAAATCTTTTTTTTTAAATTCCAAACATTTGTTGCTTCCCGATTCTCAAATGTAAGAATTTACCACCTTTCTATGTCTGACATTATACTGCACTGAATAATTTGGGGCTACTGTGAAAGTCAAATGACTGTCTGAACATTGTTCCAGAGAGAAAAACTCCATTTTCACTGAGCAGGGATTTGACAGGCTTTAAGCACATAAATTCAAATACAACATAATATAGGCCTATGTAACATTGGTAAGCATGAAAACAAATATGATGGATGGATATAGACTCTGATGGAATTTATATAACACTGTCTGTCATACTGACTGACTGTGATTAATTACACTGTGGCCCCTGACTACACATTAACACAGAAACCTGTTAACACATATCACTTTCACTGCAGCAACATCTCGGGGCAACACTGATGACTGATTTTATCCCATGATACAACACCTGATGAAGTGTAATATTAATACGTCGCATAAAATACTACTCTAGGGACTTACAGAGATTTGGTTTGACTAATCTTTGGTACGGAAACTTTTACTTTTACTGATGTTTTAAGTTCTGAATTTATGCAACTACCCGCAGGGATCAATACAGTGGACAGTTTGGGGTTACATATTTTTGAAAAACCTTTAACATCATTGGTGATAGTTTTCCTCTGAACTAGTTGGGCAAACTTGGCAGCCAGGTCTGAACTCACCTTGCGGCTCTGAGGTACATGAGAAGATCACAGTCATTGACCCCTGGCATCCAGACCAGCTCCTCATTCTCGGTCACGGCCTGGCCACCAGGAGAGGGGAAAGGCTGCAGCTCTGGGAGCTTGGCCTAATTAGGTCCAGGGAGAAGGAGGAGGACAGATGGTGTCACACTACAAATAGCTTGCAAGCTTGAAGAAAATATCAGCTTTCAACCCCCTGTCATCAACTTTTCACTGGGTGGTGGCAGCGAGGAATGGGGCAAAGTTACAGTGGCAATGATTCAATATCTTAACACAACACGGAACTGTAGCACTTGGATGACTTTCTGTCCTTGAAGCACTTCAGGTGAACAAGACTGTCTCAAGACGTTTTTTTCTCTTAAAGATGGAGCATATACAGATCCTTCCTACATTTAGTGGCAATATAAATGGCTTACTGATAAATTTAGTTACACAGTTAATATACAAAGCTACAGTACAGTTTAACAGGCTGACAGTTGCAAATATTACCGTAAAATGATCATGCAAACTTAATGCAAACGCTTATGTAAAGTGCAGGATCTTGATTCCACCTGGTGTGTCACATTAGTACACTGCCACACTGACATCACTAACATATAAAATTGCTGTTGTATTTTTTGTGTATATAGAAACTTTTAGATGTACTAAATTTAAATAATATGTCTTGTGAGAACAGAAGTGCAGCGAAGACCAAACTAGCCCATTGTTATGAGCAGCTTCAACTGTTTTGTGGGAGAAGTTGTCTTAAAGCTGAATGGGGAGATATTATTATGCTGCTACACATCTTGTTTGGATTTATCTTAAATGACAAACGATACGATGTATCAGACTAAACAGCATCTATAAAAGGTAAGAGAAGAGTTATTAGCCAATTGTGGGATAAATCCCCCCCCCCAAAAAAAGGGCTTCCTGTTGTTTCCAACGTTCACGACAATCTCTCAAGTTAACTGCTGAGTGATGGGTGCTTTACAATGACTTACTTGGTGACTGGGTCCCACTCGGATTTCACCTTGTGTGCTGTTTAGTCGCCTGAGAAGAGACAAAGAGAGCGGATTGAAACAAAATATTCACTTGGCAGCATTTTCAAAGCTAGCTGAAAGAAATCTGTCTGCATTGTGCCTGTTGAATCAGCTGAACAACTGCACGAACTACAAAGTCTCAACTGGGTATCGTAACTGACTGAAGCCTTGATGCAGGGAAGAGAAAGAAAATGTAAGACACATAATTCATGACCTGGACAAGATCAAATACAGTGCAAGGAGACATGAGCTGTACTTTCAATTATGGAATTCATTACAGGCAAGTCACATACAAGAAAAGTACACAGTGTTTTATTCTGAAACACAAATAAAGATTTCAGGAGAATATTCCTGGTCGGCTGCTCTTGCACAGCGAGCTGAGCAGAGCACATTTGCAAGCCTGATATTGTGGATGCAGCAATAAAACAGAATCCCCTAAAAGGAGGAGGAGGAGGAGGAG
>NW_023339707.1:11404335-11416627 GCF_004916995.1 Morone saxatilis
GAGGAGGAGGAGGAGGGGGGGTGGAGGTGGGGGAGCTGGCTCTGGATATGCAGGGCGAGAGCCTCTGAAACGGCTGCTGGTACAAATGTTGGTAGCCATAGCAACTGCAATTTAATAATAGTGTTCCGAATCTCCAGCTGCAGTGGATTAAAGAAAATGACAAGATGTTCCTTTTGAAAAGCCATTCCCTCCGTTGCCTAGGTAACGGCGCCGATTTTCATACAGCCGAGCACGGGGCGGCCCAGAATCTGTCAGCGTGATTTGCACCCAGAGAAGCTCGCACTCCATCACGGAGTCCTGGCGGAAACCTGAGAGGCCGCAGGCCTTCTGGTCTCTTTACAGTGCTCCAACCACAAAACCCTCTGACGGGTACATATTTGACCCGACTCCCCTTTCCCCTCCTTAACAGACCTCCTCCTCTCAGACAGGAGAGAGTAATCCATACTGTTATGAACTATGGCTGACAGAAGCTTTGGCACAGACGACGTCAGCACGGGCCAAAAAAACTGCATTTCAGCTGCAGTAAATGACCCCGGGCCTGCCAGCACTGTCTGCTGCTCCAGAACATGTCGAAACACTTCATTTCATCTCAGCAGATAAGACAAAGTAAATCTAAAGAAATCACAGTTTTTGGCCGACTACGGGAACACAGAGCGATGAATAGTGCTGATAAAGATAAAATATAGTCGTTTCCTGCATCATCAGCACTTCAGATTAGGTTTTAGTGGTTTCATAACGATTTCATTACTTGAATCCTACTTTAACGGTGTTTCTTGTCCCATCATTTGACTGAAAGTTTTGAAATAGTTATTACAAGTGAGCAGCGGAGAACTAGCCAAATACTATTTTATCTGGAGATGAACAAAAACTTGAAACAAAGACATACCATTATCCTGCTTTTTCCCTACACAGCACAGACTACAATGCAGAATATGTCTGCATGTAACGTGGAGCGAGAGCGAATCTGGCTGAGAGAAAGTTCTACAAACGTGTTCCTGACAATGTGCAGTCGGCCAGGTCTGCTATACGTTTGGCAGGAGGCTGTAAGGATGACAAATGAGGACCGGTGCACCAGAATAAGAACGGCGTCTTGAAGACAGCTATGCTTTACTCAGGCAAATACCTGAGAGCAGACATTCAGATGGAATGCTGCACAGGTCCTGAGAGAGGAGGCAGAATACAGATGTATCGCAGCAGGAAGCTCTCAGGAGTTTCCATAAAGACTGCAGGTATACTTGAACAGACACAGCAAAGTACTTACATGCATGTCATAAAATAAGGGCAATGTTAGTAATAAAAGTAAGAACTACTATATCCAGCAAAAAATACCAGGTTTCATAGTTAGACAAAAAGCTAGTCTTTTAATTTTCTGGCTCTTAATGTAGATTAGAAAGGCATTATCTCAAAGTTATTAGTTATAATACTGACTTCTTAGTAAGAATGTCTTATATAAGCTGCACAAAGCCTGTTGCCTAGCACAATAAACAAAGTAAAACAAGTCACACTCAACAAGTTCACATCTAACTCAGCATTAGCACACAATCTTGTCAAATAATTACAGGCTTACTTATTAAACCCCAAACAACAACGTGACAGTCTGGTCAACTTTGTGTGTGTGTGTGTGCAATCAAGGATAACCCCGCCCCCCTCCATCAATTTCAGCCAATCACAGCGCGAGTCTGTGGCACACTGACATAATTGCAGCACAGCAAAAACAAACCCAACTTGGTGGTATTTAAGTGCAATGGCGAGCAGCGTGGACACAACAGAGCCGGTGTGCGGGGCTGGCAGAGCCCGGCGGAGCTTTGTGTGCAGCCCAGCATGGCTCCATACGCCATGTCATGCCGGTTGTAAACAGGAGCTGCAAAATGGAGCCAGGGCAGCTCATAACCGGGTCTTATAACAGTCATACAAGCAGGCGAAGGGGCGCACATACACTCGCGGATGCGTCTCAGAAACTATGCATTCACCGGGTTACATACCGATAACGGTGAGATACGGCGGTGTTTCCATTACGGTGGCACAATAACGCGTAACGGTATGTGATCTGCGATGACAGCGTTCAATCCTCCTGGCGGCTGACACAATGTGCACACTCGCGTTCGTGCACCGCGACACACACAGACACACACGCAGACGGTTAAACATAATGACAGTGATGCGGACAGCTCGCAAACATCACACACTTTCTTCGTCAAGACGGATAAGCCGAGCCGACAGTCGCGCAGTAAGTAATAACGGCACGGGAAAGCACGAGAATAAGAGCACAAACCTACCTCCGGGGACTGAACAAATCGTCCATTTCTGACATCGAGCCCTAAAGGTTGGGTGGTGACACAGTGTGTATAAATGCTCGTTGGATTTAACTCCCCCTCTCCCACCTATTTCTAGGTGCTCAAAATGGAGAACCACGCATTCGCTCCCGGAGAGGTATTCACTGAGCTTGTGCTGTGACCTCAGCCTGCACGTACAGCGTCGCAAGCTCGGCTCGCTCCTCTGTAGACACTACTGAGCATGTGCTGCGACCTCACACACACACACACACACACACACACAGAGGCAGACAGACACGCATGCAGGATACGGAATTCATCTCTCCTCGTATGTCTGCGCCATAATAAACAAGAGTGAAATTGCAAGGCTGCAGACACCCCGCTCAGAATACCAAACGAGCGGAGCAGGGGAGGGAGGGAGGGAGGGAGACAGACAGACTGAACAGGGCTCTGAAGGAGGGGGTTCCCAACTGGCAACCCAAGGTGCCAATAACAAGGACAGCTGACACTGCAACACGTGAGACACCACTAATGGATAATAACAATGAGAGGTTCATCAATTTTGCTTCAGCACCTAAATGATTCAACTGCTCATCACGTGCCGTAACCGACAAACATGTCCCATAAACCCTATATTAAACACACATGATGCAAAAGGTAAATAATGACATATAAATGATAAGCTGAAATGCTTAAATATTCAAATAAAGTATGAAAAAAAGTTATATTCTAGCACAACAAACTACAACACAGTAAAATGTCTCATGTACCACATTTCTGCTGGCATGTATATTCCCTCTCTGGACAACCACAGGGTTCAAAGTTCATGACACTTATGACAAGGGTTATTTAACAATTTGAAAACTGATCTGTTCAGACTGCACCTGGGCCCATAAAAAAACAAAATTATCTCTTATTTAAATGACGAAGGCTGAATGCATGTATTGGGTCAATAAATGTAATGTAATTCACAACGCGGCCAGCTGAGCAGACATAAAAACAACTTATTAAAAGTCTATTTTACATCAAAAGTCATCTTTTGAGACCATCAACATCAATTGAGTCGTTCTTATTACAGTGACATGTGTCGGTCATCCTTATCAAACAAGTAACTTAATACCATTGATGAGCTTCATCTAGATTTTTCCATTCTAATCTTCATTTTAACGTAAAAGATTGGCAATTAAAACTTGACACGTAATCTGACAAATATCAACAAACGCCCAAACAATTATAAAGCCACAGGGGTCTCTTGGGCTCATTCTCCATAATTACACCACATTAGGACCATCCTTTGTGCACTGATAACACTGACAGCAGTAATGAGTAGAAAGCATCATTAGACATAACACTGTGCACCCACAGCCAAAAATGCAGAGTGCTCATGTGAAACATCCTACAAAATCCACACATTTTAATAGTATTTATGATACTGAAAAAAGCAAATATAACAATATTTCTGATTCAATATCTGATTCAAGATCTTACTGACAATTTGACTATTAGTGCCATCAAACAATATTTAATACTACTGAGGATTCAGTATATGGTAATTGTTGGGATACTATTTCATAAAAACCCCTTCCAACATCTTGCCTCATATAGTTTTAACTGCATTGTATCAGTAAACTGCTCAGCTGTAACTAATGGCTATAATTTTTATTGCAATTAAATTGAACCCAGCAACTTTGAATTTATAACTGGAAAAAAAAAACAAAAAAAAAAACAGGCAATTAATAGACTGACAGACTAATCATCTTTGATAATTAAATTTTTAATAATCAATTAATTGTCAGTACTCATGTAATAATGTAATAACGCAATAATACTAAACATAACCTACTTCTAGCCTCTAAAGTGTGAGGATTTACTGTTTTTCTTTGTCTTATGTGACAGTAAACTGAATATTTTGGGGTTTTGGACTGTTGGTCGGAATAAACAAGAAAATGTGAAGACGTCAACTTGGGCGTATTTTTACAGACGAAAAAATGAATTGATTAATTAGAAAAATAGTAATTAGTTGCATCCCTATTTGAATTAAAATTGTATCAGGTTCACAGAGTGTTGAACCAGCATTTCTGGTCTGTGGGCGGACTAAGAAGGGTACTGTATCAGTGGAATTGACTGGACAGAAAGCTCCTCACCTGGTCTCTGGGTTATATCCGAGGATATAGAAAAAGGAGTCGATGCGGGCTTTGAACTCCCTGGCAGCAAAAATGTCGGAGAAATGGGAAATGTTGCATTTCCCCCTGTGAGAGAGAAAAAAGACAGGCCTTATTAGACAACAACAACTACATGACAAAGTGATATCCTAGCAGGAGCAGACGTAGCCCTAATTAGAAGCTCTTGGGATATTCATCTATTGGAGGTGACAAATACAGCAGCAGGTATCTAGTGCCTGTCAGAGCCTGCTGACTTTGCTGTGAGACATCAGGCTCTGGCTACTGAACCCGTAAACACCAGCTGAACATGTCAGCTCTGCCCTGTCTGCTGCAGCTGGGGCATGATGGGAGACAGACGCTGCAGAGATCTGGACAGGAATTCAACCTGTGTGTCTCACTCCTGACACGATTACCCCCCCAATGAGCTGAGAGTGCTGAGGCTCCGACCACATCTTGATACCATTTCCTGTTTCCAGCACTCTGGTGTCTGGCTCTATCAGAATAACAGACATCACAGGCACATGGAGCTGGGCTGCCTTGCAGAGAAACAGTATCTTCCTTCCCCTGAAAAGATTAAAGGGCGCTAAAGAGGGCTGTCTTCGGAGAGCTGCGGCATTACAGCATCCCGCTGGAATTCCCTCTCGTTTATCTAAAGCCTGGAGAATAAGTCAAATCAAAGGGTGCTCTGTGTAGGAGAAGTTGCAGCTAATTTGCCCTGAAATCAGTGGTTTCTGGGAGACATGGCTTTGGCTGCCCGCCGCTGTGCTGCTCACACATGGTTTTGGTTAAAGAAAAGGGGAAGTGGGAGAGGTGGGAGGGGTGGTCAGACAGGAATGGATTGAAAGACAGAGGCGGTAACACAGAGAGAAAGAAAACGATCCCTGTACATTGCTGACATTAGGCACAAAGAGATTGAGTGCCATCAGTTTTACTCCAGAGGCTCATATTGTGACAGGTGTGTGTTTGGGGGAGTTGATGCACAGCCATTTCAATCAGTGCATTAATGTAAGACAGCGTGAGACAAGTCTCATTTATGGCTTTTCATTTCTACACATCTGCTCTATTTCTGCAGCACCTGCTCACAGCAGCAAAGCACGGTATATTAGTTTAACTTGTGAATAAATGGAATAGAAAAATTGCTGTGACTTGGTTCATGGACAATTGACAGAAACACAATAGTAATGTACTATTACCATGTTGCCACTGTTCAGAAAAATACAGATACATCAGGATAAATATAGTAGATCGTAGCAGTCAGAGAGAGAGAGGGTAGAGTCATTCTTCTGTCTCCTGAATCTGGATCACAGCAGGCGAGTATTTTAAAATAGCGGTGTATCCAATAAAAACACAGGCATTAGTCTGTTCGACTATATAAGACCAGTATTTGGTTGAGGGGGAGCCGAATTGTCGGTATAGTAGCACCTGATTTGTGGCCGTTTCATGAAATAGAAATCCTAAAGCACAGCATAAGGTGCCACAAAAAATGCCGGAATTTTGTATGTGGTAATGAAAATAAAACTTCAGTTAAATAAATAATTTTCCAGTCCACAGAAATTGGCTCGCTTTCAATTTAAAAATAGGCTACAACTGTGAACTCAACAGGCAAATGCAACAAAAAACAACAAATAAAAGCTGTGTGGTATAACAGGGTTACTGTGTTATAAATACAAACACTGCAATCGCAGCAGCCACGATGTTACTGGACAGTGAGAGAGCCATGTTGGAAATTTATACTGTTCCTTTAAAGTGCCACAGCTGAGATTATAAGGGTTCTAGTTGTTCTATGTGTGTGTTAGTGTTTGTTTACCTGAGAGCAGCAGCATGATAAGTGTCCACATAGTCAGAGATGAAGAGTTCTCGACTCCTGACCACCGGGTCTGTGATAACCAGCTCCCGTCCAGAGTCTGGAGGAAGAGAAAACACAGTTGTACTTAATGCCTATATCTACATTATATACAATGCCAAACACAACCAAACTCATTCATCTATGACAAAGAGGGAACAGAGATAAAGTAGCTTGGCTATTTGAACTCACTAATAAAATCATGAGCACAGTTCTGCGTACACCCAAAGTAACAAGTACCTCTGCAGAGGTCAATAATTTGCCACATAATTCAATAAAGCCAATAAAGTGAGGTCCCCCGAGGAGAGGACATAATGTTCAGTTCTCAAGTGAAATGACCCTTCCGGGGTTAAGATGCATCAGCAGCACCAGGAGCCGGTATTCGTCGTTGACAAATGACCTGAGTTGTGGCGTGCTGTGGCCACTGCGCTCCGGCCTTGTGACATCAATTCTAATAATCCTGAGTCCCTGCTGCAAGGACAGACTGCAGATAGCGGAGCACTGCACACTGAAGCTGTTTCTGGAGGGAACAGCAAGTGTTCGGTTGATAACCTCAATGACATACCTAAACTGAAGTCTTCCCTCTCACACAAGTGATACTTGGATTATTCTAAGAGGGAAAACAGCATAATACACGGTTTGCTTGTAAATGTGGCTGCATATGTATTCGTTCTCTGGTTTCAAGGCTGTTTTTACAGAGTCGACTGCAGTCTGTGAGGAAAACTGAAAACAACTTGTTGGCTAATTACAAATGCTAACAGGATGTGTCAACAGGTGTGTGTGTGTGTGTGTGTGTGTGTGTTGTGAGTATACACAGCTGCTTTATATCAAAACTGAGTTAAAATTATATGCACTCTTAAGGGAAACACACCTAAGAATCTAACCTGTAAAAATAAAATGAACTATTAACAAATTGATTATAGCAAGGACACAGAGAGCCTGCTACAGTACAACACAAAACAACATTTTAGGAACAATATTTTAAATAACACTGAAAGATTCATTGAGAAAAATTATATATTTAATAATCAATTATGTATATTGTAATGTAATTATGTATCTGACCAATTAAACACTTGTTAGGGCAGGCTAACTCAGCTTAGAGATTTACATGTACAACTATTTAATGACTTTATTAATTAAAAATTAAAATCTGTCAAAATAACAAAGATTTGTTAATTTAACATGAATAAAAAAACACAATACAGTATAATGGTATGTGGCCTAGCGTAGGTTATTTCTAAAATCCAAATACTTATTCATCAACTGATTATTTCAACCATTAAAAGTCATTGTTCAATCTGATTTTCCTCCGTGACCTTTCAGTCATCAGGATTTGATATTCAGGTGCTAAAGAACAGTGACGGTGTTTATGTCCCTGTTAGAGTGTGACGGGTCCACTGGCACTGATGGTGTTGAGAATGTGTGCTCAAGGGCCACATGACACTGTGGGTTATTAACACTTGACAGTGCTGCTGTCTGGCCTGAAGGAGTGTTACCCGGGGAACAGCACAGAGCCATGGGATTGGCTCAGCCGCCTGGGACACTGTCTTCTGGATTCTGTTTGAAATGCAATTCACAGCTAGCTCTTATATCCGCCAACAGTCTGGAGAGCCGAGGCAGGTGTGTGTTTGCGAAGGAGAGAAATTGAGTGTAGTATTACAGGGCAAGTAAGTGAAATTACTTTCTGTGTATGGAAGTGTGCTGTGTAAAATGCACGGGTGCAGATGAGTTTTCAGCAAACACAAGGCGGTCTCACCGTTCTCATTGTTGCGATCCTGCACCAGGTGCTGGTAGACGGAGTCGGGCACCTCTGACTGGCGGTAGTACCATTTCACATTCATCAACAGATGGTCCCGTTTACTCTGCAACACAGAGACACACAGAGGGAGTGAGCAGGAGACAAATAATAATAATAAAAAAAGATCTCACACTAAGATAAACAGACATCATTTTGTTTGATTACGACGTCACAAACTGGCCTCTTGGCAAACAGTGATGCTGCGCAGACGCACTGTTTATGACTCACACAGGCTGATGCCAAAAATCAAGCAGAGAGACCAAGTCAATTAAAAAGGGATTGCTGAGCATTTAGAGCCTTAATAAAGTAAACAGTGGGATGGCCGTTGCTGGAGGAAGTGTGGAGAGAGAAGAACCACGAGGGGGGATGGATGGATGAGTGTTCAATCTCTGCCTCCTGCAAATCAATCCACTGCCTTCTGCTTTCTCTTCACAATAACAAAAGGTTTTAACATACTATTTGGGCTTTTAAAGTGTACTCATGCACAGGTACTGTATCCTTTTACTGGGATTTGGACTTTACACTCTTTAAGTGCTGCCACCCACTGGCCTTTTTGGTAAAATGCAACTCAGCAAAGGCTTGTAATCCCTTAGATGACCAGCAAGTGGCAGCACTGAGGTGAAAAGAGGGCTTTTCCACAGCCAGTCAATAAAAAAACAGAGAAGGGAGGTAAAAGGGAGGTAAAAGGGGGGGTAGGTGGAAGAAAATGGTAGAAACTGAGGCCAGTGCAGAGGTGAGGGATGAAAAAGGGCAAAATACTGTTTTCATTTCATGTTATAAAATATTTATTGTGCCTTCACATAAGCCCAACTGACCGTCACAGTGGTTAGAAAGAACATTAGAGAGACTGCCGTGCTGTGTGCTGGACTGCGGCACAATCCTATTGGCCCCAGCCATCTTTATTAGGGACTCAGCTACACTGCACTGACTGACTGAGACACCTGCACCACCACTGACACCACCCGTTGAGTAAAGGAGAAATGAGCATATGGAAAAAAAAAAATGGAAGAAGGGGAAAAAGTCTAAGATAACTGAAGACAGACAGTTCTGCTCTTTCCAGGCTCTTAATTGTATCTCTCTCTCTGTGTGTGTCTGTGTGTGTATGTGTAGAGGAAGATGAGGTCAGAGTAAAGATATTTAAAGCCTTTAGAGTACATTGTTCTGTTATGTCACTGGGGAGGAGGCTGAGCACATGCAGCCAAGCAAATCATCACCTCCCTAAACCCTCAAACCCACCTCTGGTTTTCCCCATTCTCTCCATTCCTACCTCCCTCCTTCCCTTCTCCTTCTTTCTCATTCCAACCCTCCACTCCTCTCCATTTTCTTTCCCTTGTTCTTCCCTTTCTGCAACCTTGAGCAGGGAGGAGGAATGAGTGAGTAAGTGAGCCTGGACGTGTTAAACAGCAGCTGGCACGCAGTCAGTCAGCTGCAGTTACTGCTCTGGAAGATTGTGCGAGTACGCACGCAAACATCACACAACCGCACACACTTTTGCTTGTTATTTGACAGCGAGCCATACTGATGGACTGAGACACAGACCCCTTGAGCACGTAGCCATACTGTGTGTGAAGAAATGTGTGCAATGACGTCATGTCCCTCCCACCTCCCTCCTTCCCTCCCAGCAGTTAGCCCACCCATCCAAACCTCTTGTCTATCCAGTGTACAGACACTGTTGCCTTCCAGACTAACAGGCCGCCTGCCACAGCAGAACGAGCAGTTATCCGGTGCTTATACATAATTAATACTTTAAGGAGACTGTAAATGCTGCCAGTGTGCCACCTGAACATTTCATTTTCTGCCTGTAAAAACCACAAAATCAAAGGGATTTCAGAGAGCCTGATGCAAAAACAGAAAAGCACAAGCAGGCGGAAAGACACACACACTCATAGTTTTACACCTTATTCATGAGCCTGCATTATTTTAAACCAACCAAATGAACCAAAGCAGAGAGCAAATGTTACTTCAGTTATCATCAGGATCCTCGTCACTACAGAGTAGCTGCCGCTCTCCCGAGCAGATTGCTGTTTAGAAGCTCACAGCGGCGTTAAGCCCTCTCAGGCAAAAGAGGGAGGGAGATGGAGAGAAAGACTGAGAGTGCAACATATGGAGCACGTAGTGGGAGTGAAGCATAGCTTTCAATTATCACAATTCTATAAACATGCGGGGTGGAAAAATGAGTAGATAACGCAAGGAGAAAATGAAGGGGGATGATAGACAGCTCAGACTCACCACACCAACTACTAGTTGTATTGTCTGGGTTTTTGCTAAGCCTGCCATAGAAAATAACAGAGAGAGAACATATAAGAGGGAACCCACAATGCTGAATTGATTAGAGACATTCCACGCTGCCTGTAGAGAGCTGAGCCCCGCACAATGTCAGCCATCTTTGTCTGTCCTGCCAGAGGCTAAACATGGCCCTGCCCTCCCTCCTCCTGAGCCCTAAACCCTGGGAATGCCGCTCGCTGCGGAGAGGCCAAAAGACTTACTAACCCACTACTGAGAGAAAGAAATGAAACAAGAGAAAAAAAAAAGAGAGAAAGTGCAAGGAAGCAGAGCAAAGGAGATAGAGGAGGGGGGTGAGAAAGGGGTTGGATTAAGGTAGGAGGAGCAAGACCTTCTCATTTCCTCAGACTTAAAATTACAACTATCCTCCTCCTGCTTTACTGAAGCCCCCGGGGTACAAGGCTACCCCTTTATTCATTGAGAAGATATAAATCTGAAAGTCATGCTTTGGGGCTGAGCACAATGGTACCCTCCCCTCCCCTCCAGTGGCTCAGCCTGGCCTGTGGCATTCTTGGGCACACTCATCATCAGACAGGGGTTGGATTATAAGAGGGCCACAGGAATATTACAAGACTATAAAGTATACTTCTTGTAGAATGAATCCAAAATGTGTCACTATTAATAATAAAAAAAACAAATCAATGCATTCATTACTGTTCTAAAAGCAGCCAATACAAGCCAGGCCATTGTGTGAGTGGGTTAATTCTCCCTCTGACTAGCTAAAGGTGGCTGGCCCCTTGGATCCATAATGGCTGTGCAGTTTTCTTTGTGTGGCTGCATGTGTGTGCAGTCAACTCTGGAGCAGGGCCCCTGTGTATGACCACACCACTACAAAGACTGGGGGGGAGAGAGAGGGAAATACAGAGGGCAGACTTTTCTTTTAACAAGGGAAGGCTTTAAATTTGAAAAGAAACCAGCTCTGTTAGACATACACTTAAAAGATGGACTGAGTGTGGAATTAATTCCATGTTTACAACTAAAAGAGTGTGAAATCAATACAGTGCTTTTCAGTGCAAAAACCAATGACAACTCTAATACCTTTCAGTGTTTGGGAGAGTGCACAGCGGCAGCAGCAACTTTCTCCCACATCTGTTCACAGTGGCCTTTTACAATACGGTCATCGCCTCGCAGCCAAGCTGAGCTGTGACAAAACTAAGGGAACGTTGTTACAACCTGTAACCCTCAAACCTAATACCCTATTCCTCCTCCTCTCCGCACTGTAACACAAGAGCTTTGCTTTAAACAAAACCAGACCCTCCTGCTCCCACACGACAGGCCCCCAGTGCACCTCGTTAACAGGAAACCTCTGTTTATTTTCTCTGCTTTTCAAACACTCTCTTCTTCCTCTTCTAACCCTGTTAGTGACCCCCCCCCCCACTGGTGACATCAGCAGCCAGGATCTATGACTTCCTTCAGGAGGTGGCAGCCAGGGGTAAGGAAGGAAAGACAGATCCCAAACACACAGATAAAGGAGACGGGGGGGGAGAGAGAGAGAGGGGAAGGGAGTGAGGGACGGAGGAGGGGGAGGTCAAACAGACAAGAGCAGCAGGGGCAGCGTTCAGTGTTAGCAAGGAATGTCAAGCAGTTCAGCTAGGCTAGCAGGCTGCTGAGCTAACAGCTTAGTTAGCTAACGCCCCAGGGGCCCGGGGAGGCTGGGGTATGGTAGATCAGGGCTGGTAGCGACGTGACATTGACAGGCGGAGGCTCAAAATGGCACGGAGGGCGGATTGTGGGAGTGTTCACCTCGCCTGCCGCAAGGGGAGAGTAAGCACAACCAAAGAACAAAAGGCTGATTGTGGCATTTGGAGGCAGAGATGGGATCTGGGAGGACTAATCTGCTGCTCCGACATGATAAGATTAGAGAGGGGAGGCAGGAAGAGCAGGCTGGGAAGATCACATATACACTCGCATAAACACACACACACACACA
>NW_023339707.1:11416727-11416920 GCF_004916995.1 Morone saxatilis
CACACACACACACACTCTCAAAAACTGTATGTGTGCGAACATACACTGGCGAGGTACAAGAGATCTGCTGTGCTCACGCAATCTACGACATCTCAGTGACTGACAAAGGAGGTTGTTAAAAAGAAATGCCAGCATGCTGTGTGAGCAAACACACGCATACAAGTGAATGTGCTCTCTCTCTCTCACTCACACA
>NW_023339707.1:11416956-11420209 GCF_004916995.1 Morone saxatilis
CACACACACACACACAAATAACAGGCTTTCAGGATAAGCACCACTATTCTTCTCCCAACCCTGCAGTAGAGCGGGGCAGGCTGGGACTCTGTGTCAGAGGTAAGAAAAAGCACCTCTAAATCAGGCTGTCAGAGCCAGCAGCAGCAGCAGGATTCCACTCTGCAATTCTCCTCTCTCCTTATGGGCTTCACAGTGAGCACTTGGCTACTTGCAGGAAAGGAAGGATAACCTGCCCCTCAAGCCTCCTTCTCTTAGGCACATATAATAACACTAAACAAATGCTGATTACAATGTTTGTGAGGAGGAGCTGTGCACAGCCTGCGTCCCCGCCTGGCAACAAGAACAAATGGAGAGAGTGTGGGGGAGGCAGAAGGAGGGAGGAGGCGAGGTGAGTCCCAGCTGTGGTGGCGGTGCTGGCAGGACCTATGCGCCGTGCCTACACAGGGGTGTCTCTCTCTCTGCCTCTCTTTGGCTTGACCTGTTTGGATATTAAATCGGCGCCCTCTGCTTTGAACACACTGGGCCCATCTGTCAGCTCGACTCCATATTGGATTGGCTGAGCTTTAGCCGTTTCAAAGTGGGCAGATTTGCTCTTTGTGTGAGTGCCTTTGAACATCAGCGGCCAACGCTTGCCTTAAATTTTCAAGGAATCAAGCAGACACACATAAAATCACTTTGCGGACGGACTAGTTGAGTCATTGTACAAATTGTCGACAACAACACATCTGAGGATGTTAACAGGTCCTTCTGTCATCCAGGCAAAAGAAAGGACGATGCTGGCAGAGTTGGAGAGAAGAAAGAAAAATAAGAGAGGGGTTGAGTCACGCGGAACTCACAGATGATACTAATTAAGACTTGAGGGCCACTATTGGTGGATAATACTGCCAACCACAGGCACACTCTACACACTAGAGAGTCACAAGCACCACACATGACTGCAACATCTGAGGTCTAGCTTGTCCAACACTGTTTCACACCATGCTGATAGCAATCAAGGCTAATAGCACCGGTCTTTAGCAGTTTTCTCATGAGCTCCCGACAATGTTGGGAGAATCAGGTCCGGACATTGCCAGAGCAGACCTTTCACACGTTGTAGGAGACTGTCTGTGCAAGATGCAACTTCACTGGAAATACTCAGTTGGATTTAGAGTAAAGCGTGCAGGAGGAGGACTCATCTGTAATGTCAGTATCAATAGGACATGTACCTGGATGTATCCGCAGTATCAACAAAAGAGTCGAGAGCAACTCTACGAACGACGTCATCAACACGCCCACTCACTTGCTGTGAATTCTCCGGACAACGATGTGCTCTATTTACACATGGCTCAGTTGAACATTACACAAACTTTGTACTAAGGCGCTGGCAGGGAAAGGTCTGTTTAATGTCCGGCCCAACTGATTAGGTCATTTGCATTCACACACAAAGCTGGTCGGGGTAATGTTCCGAATACTTCAAAGAATCAGTGCATGTGATTTCTCATTGATTGTATCCCAGTGGGACAAAGTGAATGAATAGCTAGAGAAATGCATGATGTTGACTATGTCGCCCTCCTTCTGACAGCGGCAGTGAGAATCGAGAACACCAGCCTCGGCTACTCGCTCCATAAAGTAGTCAGGCTGCGGCCAACTTAAATATTTGCCTTCAACACACTTCTGCTGCGCGGCGGTTTTAGCCAAGAAATTTAAGGCGAGTTAAGTGATGGTACAGAGAGCAGCACTGTGAAAGGCAAAAGGAGAGAGAATATAAAGAATACATTCACTAATGATGATCATTATCTACAGACCGCAGACACTGAGCACCAGGGACCTGACAACTTGTGTTCAGTGATTTAAGCTACACACAAACACACAGGAACTACTTCTCCGTTTTTTGTTTTTGAGGACAGTCAGAAATCCTTCCTTGCGGCACTAGCAGGGTATAGACTAGAATGCAGATCCAAGTGAGACTTCAAACGCAGGCTGTGCAAGGACAGATGGAGGCGGTTAGGAGAGCTCATATCTGGGTGTTCAGATCATAATACTGACTTTATTTCCCAAGCTCTCCCTCTCAGCCAGACAGACAGTTAGAGCTTGCCAGAAAACATTGTCATTTCTGCCTTCAGTCTTTCATTTAGCCGCTTCAAAGCCATCTCGCTTTGATACCTGGCTTCCTGTCTCTCTCCGCGTGTGAGTGTGTGTGAGTGTTTGCGTATAGCCCGGGATGTTCTCTTGAGAGCAGAGACTTGTCTGGTCTCAAGGTAATACCCATGAGTCAGGATTCAGAGTTAGACACAGACACACACACACACACAAAAAGACAGAGGAATGCTGGCGTTTTTGGATGACACAGGCCTCCTTTGTGTTGTGCAGAGTGTTTAAACGGTCTGCTGTTTTGTTTGGAAGGCTGTTTGCCTGTGATCCATTGTGTTAGCTTTGCCTTGTTAGCATAGCCTAGTGAGCTAATGAGACATCTTACTAATACTGACTGGACTACTGCTGTGGAGGAAGAGGGGGGGGGCTGCTCACTGAGAGGGGTATGCAGAAAGGATATGAATATCAGGCTCTGTGTGTGTGTTGTGTCATATTGGACGTCTGCCCAGGCAGCTAATCTGGACCCTGTGCATGTGTGTGTACAACAACCAGTGGTAGCCTCCCAATCGGGGCATGGGAGAGAAGGAGCTGTGGTCTGATTGAGCGCTGCAATGGAAGGCAGGAAATGAGAAGGCTTGCTTAGGCCAATGCTAATCGATCCCCCTCTCTGGTATAATTCTCTCACACAGACACACACACAGATAGACGCATACATACACATGTAACTGTAATGCAGTTGTAATAAATCAAATAAGATTTGACCAAGGGTAAGATATATGCGTGTGAAGGGTGGACGGGTTGCGTGTGCGCGGATGTAAGCCACTTCAAAGACTGATGGAGTGTGTGCTTTGAGAGGGATGATGGAGCGTTGATAAAAAAGGAACTGAGTGTGTTTATGTGTATGTGTGAATGCTTCGGAGGTCTTCTCCATGTAACAGCAGCTGTCAGGGCATCAGAAGAGTGTCTACAGGGAGTGTGTGTGAGAGTGACATAGATAGGGAGAAATCGAGAGGCTTCTTGTGTGTGTGTGTGTGTTGCTCTGTAGCACACATCGATACGCAGCTAATAGGAATATTTATGATCCTTCTCACACACACCAGAGCTCATTTCTGCATACGTGCACAAACATACAAGCATTTCTGTGCAAGAACACAAACACACCCGAGAGAGAGAGAGAGAGAGA
>NW_023339707.1:11420291-11432387 GCF_004916995.1 Morone saxatilis
AGAGAGAGAGAGAGAGAGGAGTGGCGGTACACAGCCGGAGATGGAGGAAAATAAGCAGAGAGTAAGAGGGCAGGCATGCAAAAACAGATCTTAACGCTGCGTTTGAAACCGGACAGACAGCATTGTAGGCGGTCTTGAAGAGCTCATATCACCATGAGCTCAACCAGTTGTGATTGTATTGTTTTATCTGGCCACTGCTTTTGAAGATATCCATCTCTCTGTCTCTCTCCTCCCTCCCTCCCTCTATCTCTGTGTCTGAAGGTGACCTTGCCTGTCTGTCAGTCTCTAGCGATGACACTGGCCCTATCAGTAATACATCATGTAAGCTGTGTATCAACCAGATGCCGCACAATCCGAGCAGTGGGTGGTCTGTCAGGGACGCTTGCTTTGTACAATATGCAAATAATCACATGCAAATTACCTACCCGCGTGTGTGACAATATATCGGTGCCGATGCAAATGCAGCAGGCTATCAGATGTGTGTGTTAACCAAAGATTTAAAGAAGTTACGGACCTTTTACCAAATACAGTTACAGCTCACAAAATCGAAAGGTTACCCGCCAAAACTGTAGCCTGAATGCTGCGGAAGAATGTGAATATAACACGTGTGCACACACACACACACAGGCCAGAAGCTTTGAGCAGCCTCCTGCTGTGCTGCAACAAGAGATGTATTGTACACAACACAGCTGCAATAAAAAGGCTGGCCCAGTGCTAGAAGGAGCTGTAACTGCATGACTCTCAGTCTAGACCGGCAATAACAGCCGCCATATTGTAACATGATTATGGATGGACTTTGAGTGTGTCAGAGAGACACATCTCAGTCCATTGAAAACTTGTTTAATTCTACCTGAAAATGTTTTAAAGTCGTCGAACATTTTGCCTCCTTAATTAAATCATCACAGGTATAAACCAAATCTAAAATCCATTACAAAGTCCAAAGGCATTTTTAAATTGATGGGAAAGGCTGAGTTGTGTCTTTGTGATAGTTTTATTGACTTAAAATGTTTGTGCATTCCTCCTCCGCAATTAACTCACCACTAGAGATTTTACATCTTCCAGTGTAAAAAATAAAATAGAATCAAGGGCTGTTTTGTCTTTTGTTAATCTTTAACCGTCACACGGATGTATGGTCTTGAAGGTAGAATGAGCTAATGAGGCATAAAATGTAAATTAAGAAAAATAATCTGAATTGAAAACAACAACAATGTAAGCAAAGCACTTTAAGGATCTGATTCATGTACTGAAACTAAAAATGGGTGGTGTAAGAGGGAAGATAAAAGGTGAAGGTATAAATTATTGAATTCAGTAAGGCAGAAACAATGAGAAACCATGCGCAACCTGCCGTTGAAAAAAATACACCTTTAGACACTTTTGTACACACCTTACACATTCTGTTGAGACGAAGAACCTGCTGATATAAGGTAATACGATGTATTATATATGTATTCTTTTTTTCAAAATATTTTCCCACTATAAAGGCAGAGAACCTTCAGCTGACAAAATAATGGATCAATGGGTGACTATTTTGCTAGAATGACCGAAAATATCTAATTAAATAAATTAAAACTGCAGCCCCTTGCAAAGGTAACAATAAAATACACATGGTTAAGCAAACAATTGCTCACCAATGCAAAACATTGGAGTCATGATGAGCACAGTGTGTCAAACACATTGGTTATCGCTCTCTCACACACACACACACACACACACACACACACACACACACACAAATAGAGGACCCACCGAGAGAGCTCGAGACAAAGAGGTTGAACAACACACCAACATCTCTACTCTCTGCAACCGAGGCACATCAAAGCTTTCTCCGCCCATTTATCTGTGTGTGTGCCTGTAAATCAAAAGGCATACTCTGAACATGCACACACACACGCACACACACACACACCCACAGGCTCAGACTGCATTAGCTTTGTGCAGCAGCATCCAGGGCTGGGTAGGGGAGGTAAAGGATTTTGATGTAGACGGGGGAATTACTTGCCTCAGCTCACTCTGTCAGGGAGGAGAGGGGGATGACTGTTTACCCGCAGTGAGTGAGAGAAGAAGAGAAAGAAAGAAAAGACAGAGAGGTCAGTGCTGTGTCTGAGACAGTGCTTTCTTCTCTGCGAGTCACCTATTGCTTCACTTTCACCCCTCACTTGCCCCCTTGTCACCATCATTGAAAGATGACACGCACATACACACATCTACCTCTGTTCTTAAAAATAGCTGTACGGCGTGTTCGATAAGAGGCCAGGTCAATGTAATTAGTTGTAACAGCATGTTCAGGGCAAGATACTATACACAGGGAAAGAGGAGGAGGAATAAATGCACAAACACATTCAGAAACCCATGGAGAGGGAAACCGAGGAATGTACACAGATGATCTGTGCATCCCAGTGTGACCATATGGTTTGGCGGGGACTTCCTACCCACCGCAGAGGAAGTGTCCGTTTACAGTGTACAGTTCAGTTGTCTGCCATCACATCCTGTCTCCCAGCACTAAACGGCAAAGCGAAGCCTGCTCGGCTAAGCCCAGTCGTGTCTTTGAAGTTAAATCAAGCAGAAAGGAGACACAGTTCGCCATACCGTGCAATCAGCCTCACCATGAGATCTGGTAGGGCGCACGCAACCTTAAACGACAAAGCACTGGCAGCACAGAGGAAGCTTTATGTAGTGTACAGCTTGTGTGTGAAGCCAGTCGGCTTTCAGCCCGTTTTGTTGGCAGATCTCCCCCCCTCAATCTATTGTGGTGGTGTGATTGACATCCACCTGTCCTTGGGTGGAGGGTGATTAGGTGTTCTTACAGCTGGCTCTTTGTAACAGAGTGGATGCTTGTAATAGATTGTGTGTGGAGAGTGGTATGATAGGCTGATGATGGAATGATCCAGCAGACATTGACTAACAGTCTGTGGAATACAACAGGGCGGGGTTATTGATGACTCTCTTACACAGCGGGTATCATTGCCATGGCAGCCCATACATTATCACCGCGTAGCCACGCCCCATCCCCGGCCTGGACCAATGGGCAGGCAGCTGCCAAGCAAACAATCCCCAGCAGTGTTGGAATGGTTGAGGGAGAGAGGAGAATGCTAAATGTGCCACTTCATCTGGTGATTGACACAAAGCCTCTTGTTTACTGGCGCCACAGAGATTTGCATCTTTTTAACGTTGCCCCTCCCTTTCCTCTTCTCTTTCATTTCTGTTCTTCTCTGCATACCCTGCTTCACTCCCACAATCCCCCCTGTTTGTGGCAGCACCGCATGAAGTGGATATTACCCCACCCTGCTGCTATGATATTGATCAGCCTCCTCCCTCCCTCTCCTCCTTTCTCTCTCCTCTCTTCATAGCCCACTGCATTGATTCCACCTCTCCCTCTGAGCCCACCAGCTAGGAGTGATTACACACGCTGCTCACACACAGTGACGCAAGCGCATGCACACACAAAAACACACATTGGAGTCTTTGGTAGGGATGTGGGGATGTGTAGCCTTGCTTTACTTTAAAGGCTATAAAGCTCAGCGGCTGCTGCACCAGTGCTGTGAAAACACTGCTTCTTTTCATTCAAGGCAACCAATGACTGCAAGCTTAGCATGACATATTACCATAATAAATATCCTTGTTATAGCACGTTAGCATAGCACATCAGCAGGCCAGTGTAAAGTCAGCTGTGCTCTGGTGGTTTTTGTCAGGCTGGTGCTAAAGATGGCTGTGGTAGGGCTTGACAGGTGGGCTCCAGACACCTTGTGATTCTGTGCAGAACCACACAGAGCCGATACACACTCCTTATATGGGCCTGCAGTGCTGCGCTCACCAGCAATAGACTAGCAGCTAGCCCACTAAAGTCAAAGCAGTTAAATGTAACAGCACAGAGTGGGTGTCAGCACTACATAGACAAAAGGCTTTATCAAAAAGCCAAAATCAGCTGTATACAGTTGTAGCAGATTCTAAGTTGGGAATAAAACAAGCTCTCGTAGGTGAGTGGAAAGCTACACTGCCTCAGTGAATTTCCACACCAAAATATGAGCTTGCCTAAACTGTGCCAGCAGCAGGAGCCGCTGGCTTACCCGTACACACTTGCACATTAATTAGTTAAATATGTACCCTCTCCTGTTTACCAAATAGCATATCTGCTGACAATAGCTGGTGGAGCACGAAAGGTTTTGGATGTGGAGACCTAGCTGATGAGCTAACAAGGGCAGTGTAGGCTGATGCCGCAAGAACAACCACTTATCTCTGTGTAACCTCTCTCTGGCAGCAGCAACAATCCAGCAGAGAGTCTACAGCAACAGGCCAGAGATCCCACATATTATACACACCCTCGCTGCCATTTGGCATTTAAATGGCATTTTAGCGTGGCAGCAAACAGTTTGCACCTAATTATGGCCAGTTGCTGCTGTGTCCCGAGTTAAGCGGGAGTCTCAAACAGCCATCCAAACAAGAGCAGTGCTGTTAAATTCACTCTCTTAAGGATAATCAAATACTTCTGCCTTTAGCTTTAATGCTGCGGTGGACTGAGTGTTGATAAAGGGGCTCTAAAACATGTAAAATGTTAACAGTCCAAACAAAGACAAAGACAAGGAGGAGAGCAAGGACAGTGTGAGTTTGATCAATAGTAGTAATCAATATTCTCCCTCTGTACCTTTCACGGTTTGAATTAGTACTTGTATTGCACTGCAATGTAACCTCTTAGACAACCTCAAAGTCACTTTATTTCAGTTGTGTGCTCTGATAAATACAAAGTCTTAAATTAACCTACATGAAACACTCAATTAACAGCTTTAAAAAAGCTAAAGCAGTGTGTTGACACATAAATAACATTATGTCTCATTATCACTCAAAGTAAGCGCATCTAAAAACCCCTCTAATGATCCAATGAGGCGTCTTTAGAGATGACGGTTTGGGCCAAAAAGTACTCCAAGAGACAGTCAGCCATCTGTTAACAGCAAGCTCCATCGGTCCCCTACAGGTCCTGTCACAAGTCTACAGCTACAAGAGTGTATGCACAAGTTCCACTGCGGTGCACACACTGAAGAAATGAGGTGTGCGTTTTGTGTAAATGTGTGTATCTTGGCTCTGCAGGGAGGAGAGGACGAGAGGTCACCGCCTATACAAGGAGCACACCTACACAGACGGGGGTCTCAATCACCTCCACCACCCCTCCGCACCACTTGCTGATGGAAGAGAGCCCCTCGCACTCATCCGCCAACTCCATTACCCACTCCGACAGGGCTGCACATTAAATCATTCCATTTCACCTGGAGAGGAGGGTGAAGGTAGGAGACAGGGAGGTGCGAGGAAGACAGGAGAGATTTTTTGTTTTGTTTTTACACTGTCCTTTCTGGTGTGTGAACCGATTCGGACATGCTGGGCTACTATCCGTAATGGGCCCAAATCAGCGCCCCCACCCCCCCATCCGACAATGCCTTGAGGCACAAGATTCATCACAAGGAAAAGACAGTAGAGGAGAGGAAGAAAGGAGAAGTCAAAGAGAAATAATGCGGAATAAAGGTGAGGAATGCCGTAAGATATGAAAAAAAAAAATCAAATGATGGGAGCCTATAAAGAGTTATTCACCCTCGAATGGGGAGGGTATTATGGCGATCTATAAACGGGCTGTTAAGCTCAATAGCCCAAGGTTAGCTTGTCTTGATGCCACAGTCAAAGTCTATACAGCTGACTGCATTAGTGCTATCATAAACACTCGGCCAAGACCATCTGGGTTAAAAATATTATTTATAATGCTCTGATTATTTCAATTAGCTCCAGAGGACGTAAGAGGAGGCATTAAACAACACGAGACAAAGCTCTAAACACAGATTGGCGTGCACAGCAGCAGCTTGCCTTAACAACTGTATAGGGGTAGAGGAGAAGTCACTGGATGAAAGACATGGGGATTTGACAACTGTACAAAAAAAAAGGGACTTAGGGGAGGTCTGTATTTTCTTAATCATTTCATTAAGATAGTGCTTAGGCTAATTTAACAGTAGGCTTAATAACACAGACTTTCCTCCCTCTGCTCTGTACACAAGTGTTAACTGCCTGCTGGAACAAAGGCGGCTCTGTTCACAAACACAACACTGCCAAACTGTTAAGTACATTCCTATAAAGAGAAGAACAAAGAGCGTTTGAGCGTGGCGGGAGCAGAAATGAATACAGCTACTGAGGGGATAGCACAGCTCAGCCCTTTGATGCCAGGAAATGTCTTTACAATCGCAGATAGTGTTTATGCTGCTTCATAGCATACTGTTTAAGATTGAGGCAACAATAAAATCAACTGGTAGTAGCGTGAAATCTCAGTAGAGATGATGTTCGGGAGAGAAATGGGACTGAGAGAAGGGAGGAAGGGGGGTTGAAGTATGTGCTGCAAAACAGAAAACGAGCAGAAGAGAAGGTAGAGAAATTAGAGGTTTGGACTGGATGGTTTTTTGTAAGCACAACAGAGGACTCGAGGATTACACAATGCAAGAATAATGAAGTGTGCAGTATTTTGTGCGTGGATGCAAGTCACAAAAATGCACCTATGCACAGAATAAATGAAGTGTGTGTGTGTGCATGTGTGGTGAAGCGTCTCCCAAGCCCTTGCAGCTGTGGTTCCCTCTGTCCATGTGTTCCATTGGCGGTGACAGACAGGCAAACACAATTTAGACTCGCCCATCAAAGCACATGCAACACCAGTCACAGCCACTGCGGGCGGATATGTGACGCACTGAGCGGAAAACACACAATCCTCCTTCTGTGTCCTAGGAAAGACCAGTCTAAATTTGTCATTTACTAAAATCTGGAAAACCCGTTTTCCTGCTTTTCTACCTCTTTTTCTAAGATTTTTTTTTCTGCATACACTCCCAGATACTCGTCTTTTACAGAAGGTTCAGAAAAGAAATCCTCACTTGAATGTAAAGCTTGAGTTGGGAGCCCTTCAAGACTCCTGTTCGGTTATTGGTTATTCTAAATCTAGATGACATGACTGATAAGACCCTTGCGTCTTTGGTTTCTAGGTTTCGGAGAGGGTTTTTCTTGTCCGCACAGACTGACGGGACAGCGCTGTGCTAAATAAATGGCATATGAGAGCTTTTACACAGAGTGATATTCCCCTTTCATGATCAAAGCACGAGCATATGTGAGCCAGTTGCGTTGCATTAGATCAACAAGCATTCGGAGATGGAGAATAGATAAAGGTAGCAGTGAGTCAAGCTGTAGCACATGTACAAAATGTCAGAGGGTCTGTATGAGATTGCAGTGCTGCTGCAGGGGAGCCGCTGGAGATGGCTGCCTGTGGTGATGTTGCTGTTGTTTTTAAGGGTTGTGTGAGGCAGCGGGCTCCAAGGTACAAAGTGTAGACATTCCTCAGACCTCACAGCAATCCCTGAAATTTCCTCCTCTTGTGTCTGCTCCTCTCTCTGACCGATGCCCTTGCCCTTCTTCCCCTCGTTCCTTCCTCCCTTTGCTCTCTCTGCTGGCAAGAGTTAATTTGCACCATGTGTTCTGTAACAGAGAAAGGAAGAAAGAGGGGGGAAAAAATAGGGCCCTAGTGGAAGCGTGTGAACCCGATACCACTGTAAATCTCCACTTCCATAGCAGTATGCTCTCACCCCTCCTCTTCCTCCTCCTCCTCTCCTGTTCTCTCTCTCATTCTTTTTTTATTGGCATGTCACACATTGGACAAGCTGGAAATTACACTGAGCTGAGCTGAGAACCAGTGGTGAAGCACGCCAGATACCCACTTAAGCTGAGAGCGGGGAAAAGTGGATGGTGGAAAGGCGAAAAAAAAGAAGGGGGACAGGAGGGAAGTGGAAATGTAAAGTGGGAGTGGACAAGGAGGTGGGTTAAAATTAGCTGCCCATTTTGAGAGCAGAGGCCAATCCAATTAAAGCTTGACCAATCCACACAAATGTGTTTAGTGTCTGGTTACTACACTCACACTGGGTGGCTAGGCAAAGACTAGCGAGTTCTCCTCTAAATACAATAGTCTCTCGCTACTAACAAATACTACCTTAAATACTTACCTCTGAAAATGGTAAATAAAGAAAAAATGAAGGGAATCTACTGTGCAAAGCATCTAGGCCCAGTGACTGTGAGACACTATGAACATTAGCCTACTTCAAAGGACCCTTCACCCTCTAATTTAGAGTCAACCCCCTATGGAGGAGTCGACTGTTTTCATTTCAACAGGAAGACCTGATCAGGTAATTAAACAGGCCCTGTCATTATTTTCATATACAACGACCAGGTTGGGAGTGCTGTAGGTTTTGCGGGCCACAAATTTACCTGCCTTTTCTTGGCGTCTTTGCTACATTTGTTTTCCCACTTTCTCATCAAAGCTGGTGCCAAAGAAGATAGCACTGTCTGTTTGCTCTCCTGCTTTAAAGATAAAATGTAGTGCTCTACGCCGTATCGCAGTGAATTTGCTTCAGATGTTAGTGAAGACATCAGAGGAGACATTTTCACTTGTGATGTGCCAGGAAAAAAAAGAAACGTGTCAGAGGAGCCGCTGAATATTTCAACAACTCAGCAACAAGGGGTGAAATTATCACTTGGATATATATGCGAGGCCCAAATGTCATCTGTTATCTGAAAAATGACTTGACAAATTTGCATGCATCTGTGTGTGTGAGCGACACAGCCAAGCGGTGAAAGTAAACTCAACTAATGAAACTCCAAGGGAGAAGAGTGGGCAAAAGGCTTCTCTGCTGAATAATTTAGCAGTGGTGGGTCAAAGAGGTGGCTATTGATTGAGCTCTTAAAGAGTCTTATGAAAATGCTATGGCCGCTGGCCTGGTCCTTCAGCCTGAGCAACCCCCAACCGCCCAGACGCTGTACCCTCTCCATCTGGGAAGGTAATCACCACTCATAAAAACACACACAAAAACCCCATTTTGATTTCAGTCTGTCTCTACTTCCCTCCCCTCCCGTCTTCAATCCTAGAGAAAGAGATCATCCTATTGGCTGAACAACTAGTTTCCATAGCAGCATTTAGCTAATGCACAGGGAGGGCAGTGAGGGTGAGAGAAAAAAGTGTTATCTGTCCAAAAAGATGAAAAGAGAGGGATACGAGTGAGAGTAGAAGCGAGGGAGCCAAGGGGAGGGTTGGGTAGGTTTGGTTTTATACCCACGAGCAGAGATGAATACAGCCTCCTGCACTCGCTGAGTCTGAACTGTGTCGTTATCTCAACCTTGCCATTTGTATTGCTGTATTTATTCATCGCTGCGCTCGTGTGGACAATCAATCTAACCTGCCTCCCCAAAGAGAGACAGAGCTGTGTAGCTGTCTGCGAGATGCGTGCCTGTCTCCATCTGATTTGAGAAATGCACAGAGCTTGCAAACTGACACCAGAGAAGGACTAACACTTGTCAGTCCTGCAGATTGTGTCTGCTTAAGAACATGCTTACACAGAAACAGCAGCTGCTGCAGCTAGTGACCCCGACACCTCAGCTAAATGACCTAATGTTACTCTAAAGAACGGCATTAATAGCTTCACCTCAATGAAATCTCAAGTGTGCGGCGACAGAGAAGGAGCGAGGGAATTAGAGGGGAAGGCAGGATTGGTGGGATGCATACCCATACCTATATCTCACGGAGGAGCATTAATCAAAACGGTCATAATGGGGAAAGTCACCTGATACTGCCAAAGCAGCAGTAAAAAAATCCTTCCCTTGCAGGGTCTGGTCACAGCCAACTGTGAAGGGAGGAGAGGGAGGGAGCCATTTTTTTTCAAATAAAGGCACGTAATATGAGCAGAATTAGTTTTTTCAAATCGAAAAAATTATTTCGCTTCATGTTAACCTGCTCCAGCCTCCCACAGTTCAGACGTATAATGTCAGCAACAATTTCTGGTCTGTTTTCCTTTTATAGGTAAGTGACAATGAATGGCCATTCAACGTTTAGTAGCTGTTGTGCTCTGGTTCTATTGCTTTAAGGCTCAATGGGGAACATTACAGGCAGAACGCTTCAATCAAACAGCTTGCAGTAGGCTCGGCTGACCGGCCATGTCTATAGACGCCTAGATGCCCTTGTCAAAGCTGCTTCCTCAGAGAGAGCACAGAGACAAGCAGACACTTAAGACAGCCCCACACACAATTGTGAAAGGCTGCACCTCCACATGTTCATGTCTGTGAAATGAACCAGCTCGCTTACAGCAGCTGAGTGGACCATGGAATGAAAAGAGCTGAGCATCTCTCTCTCTCTCCCTCATCTCTCGTTCTCTTCGCCGTCCAACTCTTCTTCTCTCCTCTCTCTCTTTCTCCAGTTCATCTCTCTCTCTCACACACACACACACAAAATTGCCCCTAATGAGGGTAGCGCCCCTCTCTCAAGAGATGGCAGCGGCTGCTGCTCCACTCGATAAATATTAACAAGAAGTGCGACTGATGGCGGTGCTCACTGATCCATAATTGCATTTCAAAATGTTCGATGGGGTTGGGGAGGAGGGTGATCGCGAAGGGAGAAACGGGAAGATAAAAAGAGGGAACTCAAGCCTTCTAGGCAGTGACAAGAGACAAGTGATGTCTGTCTAGTCAACCTCCTGCCACCATCACAATGGCTCAGCACCAAGGAGAGACTTTTTGGTGAAAGAAATGCACAGGTTTTGCATTATAGTCTTGATGTTTTTCCTTTCATTGACTGCTGCATGCATCACAAGACACAGCAGCTTTACTTCTAGTTACTTTACCAGCTTTGCATGGATTTGAATACGTGCAGAAGAGCTGGCCGCAAGCTCTTTAGCTAGTGGATGTCATTGTTAAGCTAATTCTCAGCATTTTGGATTCCATTAGGACTGTACTCAGGGTCCAGAGAAAACCTAATAACTGCTCATGTTAAGCATGTATATTTATGCACATATATTTGCATCTTTATCAAACCTTTTTAATTATGGGCTTTGAATAGGTTGCATTTTCCAAGGCTGTATGATAAGCACCAGCTAAAACCATCAGGAAACAGTTGTGTGAGATACAATTAACATTTGGTGTCTGTGTGCGGGGTGGTGGGTGTACACACAATGTTTACATGACAACTGGGAAAGCTACGCTGTTATATCCAACACAAACATGCATGTTGAATACACATGTAACCAACACATGGACATTGAATGAGCCCTGGTTTTTAATATAATTCAAACTGTATGGGATTTTAGTCTTTGCACCATTGTTTTAAATCTGTATCATTTTTAAACCACATTACTGCAGATAAAATTACTACTGGGAATTTTGTGATGCTGAATATAAATCTGGAGGGTATTTTGTGGGTAATTAAAACATTACCCACATGTTCCACAGTCTGTTTGTTTTTTTTTAAGTGAAAATGTAAACAATATACCATATAGGCCTAACTATAACTGTTGTATCATTAATTTCCAATCGATGTGCTAATTAAGTGTTTTGGCTTTCCCATCAATTATTGCAACCAGTTTCAAAACATACATTTTCACTTGTCACAAAGCAAAAACATGTCAAATAGTTTCTAAATACAGTATACATACACTGTTGCTGTTAAAATGCCACTCATGAAGTTACCAGGAAAATATAACGTGGTGCAAATTTTAATAGCAGCTAAGAGATTGATGTAGAGCTGCAATTAACTTTAACAGACAATTTAATGAGCTTGGACATATATGTAGCAATATGAGTGATCAAGACGCCCCTGATCGTTTGTTTCCTTAGCACCAGTTAAAACAATTTACCAGTCTGCCATATGTGTTAATAATCATTAAGGACAATCTGGCACATAAACAGCATTTAGGTCGAGAGGTCAAACATTAATCAATAAGAGCTCATGTTTATGGCAATTCATTTTTCTTTTCCAGGTACACCTTTTCTTTTAACACAACTCATCATTAACTTGTTACAACAATTACTCTCAATAACACACATGTGTACAGTGTGTATATATGAGCATTGTTATTTGACAGTGCTGGAAGGTTGGACACACTGCAACACAGCGGGTTTTCTGGACACACGTGTGAATGCAGATTTGCCTGCATGCATCTCCACAGCACAAACAGAGCATGCTCAACCTTGAGATGACTATGAGACTATGTTTCTAAACTGATGCCAAGATGAGGGGCACCAAATGAAAACCAATACAGTACACACACACACACA
>NW_023339707.1:11432487-11432905 GCF_004916995.1 Morone saxatilis
GGGGGGGGGGGGCAATCAGCGTCGAGGACATGGGCACAATGACTAAAACATGGGATGGGAGGAGGGAGAGGGGGTGAGTGACAGCAGATAAAGAGGAGTGGAGATGGGGGGTGTAGAAACAGACAGATGAGAGAGTGAGAGGGAGAGAAATGGAGACCGAGGAGACAATTGAGGTAAGAAAGCAGGATGGATCGGTGAAGCCGGGGTCAATGGGCAGATATGACTGCAGATTGTTCAGTGCTCAGTCGCTGTCAGAAGGCTTACTGTCTCACAAAAACAAGAAAATCATGCTTGTGTGTGTGGGTGTGTGTAGTGTTGAACCACATAAATATGTACACAAACTGCACAATTATGATATAAGTTGCATCACCAGAATATAAACATGATGGCAAACATACATATGTACACACACACACAC
>NW_023339707.1:11432984-11437454 GCF_004916995.1 Morone saxatilis
CACACACACACACACACGTCTATGGCCAGCAGGCTCACTGCGTTCCTCTCATCAAATATAGATTGTGAACACATTACAAGGTCACGGCACTAGGTGTAAACTGAAACTATCCCTTGTGGGAAAACACACAGGAGGATTGTTGGCCCTTGTTTGCCCTATGTGATCACATCAGTGCAAATAAAACACAGATTTTACATTAAATACATCTTAATATATATTTATTTGTGTACATTTGTAGTGACGGCTGCAGTTTCAGCCCTGATGCACTTGAATTTACATTCTATTATATATTTCGCCTGTAGTGTCATTGTTTTAATGCTTTATAATTTTACATTTTCTATTGTTATTTACATAATTTTCTAATAATCTAATAATCTAAACATGGGCATGGAAGGGAATATAAAGGAGAGTGGCTGCATTTCCATGTCTTGCTTTTGTTTCATACCTCTAACGGTTAAAATGGCCTCCTACTGGTCACGTCTGTATCTGGGCAGACATTTTAGGAGGAAGGCAGGAGACTGAAATCTATATGGCTGAATCAATATGTCACAGAGGTTACAGTGGGCACCATAGCTGCCACTGTTGAGCAAACAAACTAGGGAAAATGATTGTTCTCCCAAGTCCTAAATGACCCCAATAATGCTGAAGAATGGATTTTTTTTGCATGTGTTATTGTTGAATGTCTGTGCTGTGTGTGTGTGTGTGTGTGTGTGTGTACAGGAGCGACGAGGATGCACACTTACGTGCACTAAGACTATATTCAGAATCATCGCAAGATAGAGAAAACACACAGTGAGAGAAGGATGTAACAACACAGATAGGTGGACTTCAATCCTTGCTCTTCCCCACAGAGGAGAGATTGATGGCTGCATTCAGGATTTCTACACACCGCTAATTGGATTCACAGGTCATTAGATAAAGTACATGAGTGAGACTGTTACAGCCTAAAGACTGAGGGAGGAGAGAGAGAGACAGGAAAAAGGAGAAGGGTGCAAGAGGGGCAATATTGATGAGGTTGTTTGGTTCAGGACCAATGAAATTTCCTCACTCTCTGCTGCGCCTCCAAAGCCCTGTTCCCCTACACAGGGGGGGGTTGATCGATAATTTGTGCGGCAAGAAAACGTGGGGGTTGGAGACAGAGGCAGGGAGGGATGAGAGGGTAGGAAGAGAATGATTTGATGTGTGGTTCACTTACAGCGTTCTCAAGTTGCCTGTTGTCTCTCCTTTTCAATATATTGTGGCAAGAGACGGAAATGAGATTACACCGACCATAATGTCCAACAAAAGAGCAGAATGAGTGGATGAACATTTTTTTTCTCCCAACGGCAAAAGTCTGTGCCCCAGTTTTGAGAGCAGGGTGACGGAGGAGATTGGAGCAGGTTGGCCAGCTAGATGGTAGTTTATACTGACGGGTACAATTACAACCTAAATCAGCTATCATCCAAAAAGAGGATTTTGTTCTGGTCCAGTAAATAGAGATTATGAGTTTTCAGTTTAGCTAGCATAGTGCCAATCTTTTGTGATTTGTAGCCCGGCGACAAAGTGAGCTCATTGAAAAACGCTGTACTTGTTTAGAGAGCCAGCGGGGCTTGTTGTTTTAACATAGGAGGACAAGGGTACAGTCTGCTCAAACACATACAGGCATGCAGATGGCTGTTCATTAATTACAGATGGATGGGGGGAGGGAGTAACAGAGAGCGAGAGACAGAGACAGAAAAGGGAGAGGAGAGAGAGAGAGAAAGAGAGAGAGAGAGAGAGGGGTCAGCTAATGGAGCCAGTATTCTCTCCCTCTCTCTGGACAATTACCTCTGTCTGCCCCAGACCTCTTCTGGCGCTCTTAATCAAGGTGCAGGTGTGTCGGTTTGTGTGCAAGCGTGTGTCTGCGCATGTGCGTGCACGAGGTGGGGTTCCTGCCATCCTCAGCACTCTCTAGCAGCAATCCGATTAAAGGCCTGCTGCTGTGGGGCCTGGCTGTCCTCCCCTCTGCAAGGCCTACGGCTCACCTTAAAACCCCTTCGACACACAACAACTGCCCTTCACGCACAAAAGTATTCACACATGAAACCAAAGTGCCAACACACTTACAACAAATGCATACACCCGCACACATATACATACACACACTATTCCACCTTTTCCAAAAGTGGTGTGTGTGGCCTCTGAGCTGACCTCCCATCATCACCCTGGCTGTTGGCAACCATTACTTTGGCCCCCTGGGGCTTGGCCGCCCCTCGCTGAGCCCTCTGCGCTCTGCTTAGACAACCAATCTGTTAAAAGACAGGCACCGCTCGCTCCAGCAGGGTTAGATGTTAGATGCTGCTTCATTTGGCAACACAGACCCATCGATTACATATTGTCTTTGCACATTAAATGGCAGTCACATTTACTGCAGACGCGCACCGCAATGTGTCCATTCATAGCAACTGGAACTCACACAAAAGGACCAATTAAAAACAATCACTTTGAGTTGCATAATCAATTTCAGGCTTCACTGCGAAATTTGCATTTGGTGAACATTGACTGAGACATTTCCTCAGCCAAAAGAAACACTTGTTTGGGTGCACTGACCTTTGAGAAAAATCCAATATGGAGCCAACTATTATATTTAACATATTATATTAACACTCAGTTTGATAATGCAGCACTTCCAGACTACATATCGATAAAGATAATCGGCATTGCTTGCAGGTTGCTGTGAGACATCCATGATGTCGAAAACTGCACAGCAGCAGCAAACTATCTCACCGCATATCTTCGACCATAATTTAACATCCTTTTCCATCAGCATAAACAAAGTCAAATCTGCCAATCTGGGTGAACTTCCCCTACAGTAAACATTGAGAATGCACTGTGTTAAAATCAGTTGTGTGTATGTGCGTGTGTGTGTGTGTGTGAGAGAGAGAGAAATACATTTTAGGTGTCCTGTTGCAGTGAAAACAAGCACCACTTCACTAAACTGACCGAGCCTGATGAATCAGCCATTCTCAGTAGCAAATTAAAAACTAATTTCTTTCTTTATTCAGCAAAAGAGGCAATTTGGCCACATTAGGTTGTAAAAAAAATCAATTGAAAACTGGTGAAGGTCTCCTTCATTAAATCAATTAAGTGCATCGACAAACATCTTTATTTCCATTACAAGCATTATTACACTGCCAGTGGATCGCAAAGGTGGTTAATATTCAAGCCCGATTCTCAGAAGGGCTTTTATTTTTACACATGACCCTTTAAAAACAAACCTCAGGACACAAACTGATTATAAATCCTATTTCACTATGATTTGTATTCAAATCTCATCGGACTTCCACGGTGCAACAAAAATGTGCAACTCTGCACCTAGAACTCCTAATTAGGGTCCATGCACACGGCAGCGTAGCCCTGATTTCTTCAGGCATTTTTTGCACACTAGAACAACAGCGGTTTGTTTTCCAGCTTGGGACAGGACGGGTGGGTGGATTAGAGGTGAACGCCAGGTCAGCGTGAGGACACGGGGACATAAAGCAGGACGGACATGAAGTGAAAAAGTACTCACCAGCTTGAAATCCTGAATGCTACAAATGAAGTAGGGAGTGTTGGGCCGCCGACTTTCAATGTACACACAATCTGCAAGCGAGAAAAAAGAAGAAACAGTGAGTTTGAAAGAAGATGTTCACACTTCCAAAAGCTTTCATGTTTTTATGCAGCCAGAGTCGGTAATATATTATTTTGCGTGCTGTTACCTCTGCTGAAAAGACATTTTTCCTCCTTGAGTCAAATTCAATTGGAATGCGAGTAATAGGATTAAGGACTTTTGGAGCGCTACAAGGTTGCCTTTCCAAAGCAAACATTACGCCCAAGGGGAATTATGTTATTGTTCCACTCCATTTATACACCAGTGAGCAATACTGGCTTTAACCCCATTCCAACCCCCCAGTCGTCACTGTAACTCCTTCCTGCAAAATGACAACTTCTGTCATTGCAACTATATATGTCCAGTTAGCTTTGTGTTAGCTTAGCGGTAAGGCCTCGCTCCTCTCATTCATGTTTTAAAATGTTGCCAAATTACATAAGCCTCACAAGTGTTAAAAGCAGCCCTCTCACATTGTGTGTGAGGAGGTGGCCCTGTTCGGCTGTGCTGTTAAATTGGATGTGACTGGTGGTATGGCCAGGTCGTGAACCCTCATCTCCTTAACAAAAACATTCACGCTGTAGAGGAAAAAAAACACAGCCACTTCTGTGGAGAAGAAAAGGAGGAGGAGGAGGAGGCAAGGGGGGGGGCATGGCTAATGGTTACTGCTAAGCCTGGCACAGTACTTTCCAGAAACAGCCATGGGTTAGAGTTATTAGAAAAAAACTGATTTGAATTCACAAAAGTCAAATTAGCATAATAGTCGCCCATTCACCTTTAGCTCTCAGCTGAAACACAAAACCAGGAATGTGATCAAACTGGGCAAAAATACATATTTATTTTGGTTTAAATAATAACCTGTAAAA
>NW_023339707.1:11437461-11438094 GCF_004916995.1 Morone saxatilis
AAAAGACGGTGCTTGCCCGCTCAACAGGCAAAGCAATCAAAAGCCACCGACACTTAATTGATCGCAAAATAGATCTCACACTGAACGTTGACCTTCTATTCAGATGGAAGCAATGTAACAAGCTATTTGACTGCTCCCAGGATTGGCTTCGCCTACAGTTTAGTGCAACGGAGCGTAGCACTCTTGCTAACGTTAACACATTCACAAGGCCATGAAGATGGACAATACCTCAGATCTGTAAGCTTTGATTAAAAAGAGAAAGAAAAAAAAAACGTAGGTAAGATTTACACTGACAACACACACTGCTGGTGTTTATTTCACCAAAACACAAGCTGAGCCACTCCTTGCAGAACGCCTAAGCCACACTTTCCCAAACAAAAGATGTGCGGCTTGCTTTTTTTTTTGTTTTTAGTGACTGACAGTGCCATCATCTGTTATTTATTAGTTTGTGTCAACAGAGTTATCGATCTGGCTGTGGTTTATCTTACCGCTTGCAGAGGAAAAGAGGGGTGGCAAAGATATTAAATGGCTCTGACACCCAAGATACCATTTGTAGAGGGGCTGGTGTGTTCGAGTGCGCCTGTGACATCACGGGCTTTGTTTTTTGAGAGGCTCTCTGTGTGTGTGTGTGTG
>NW_023339707.1:11438194-11458818 GCF_004916995.1 Morone saxatilis
CTTTCACAAACACACATACATACACACACGGCGGAGTAGTGCGCGGCTTTAGCAAAAGCTACCCCCCTTGAGTGTACTGATCCTAAAATTAAATAGCACAAGGAATGCAATAATGGAACCATGGGGGTGTGAGGGGACTAGAGGGCCAAGGAAGACAGAGAGGTTGGGAGGAAGAGGGCGACTGGTGTTATTACTGATCCGCCACCGACCGCAGCGCCCCTGACCAGCTGATGACCAAGGCTGCCTTGTGCCACTTCCTGCTGGGCCGGTCCCAGCGGGGTCGGCGTAGCAGGCGGTCGAGCCCTGGAGGCGCACGGACGCTTGTTTCTTCCTCAACTTTCTTTCCTCTCTCCTCATCCACTAGCCCAACAACTCTTCCTTCTTCTCACTGGAAAAGCAGTGGGAAATACCTGGCAAGCGATACCATCAGTGCTCTACAATAGGGCAGGCCTACAGCTGACTGAGCTCCTGGGGGAGAACAGAGGCTCTTTGACAACCCCCCCCCCCCTTCTCCTCCTCCTCCTCTCCTTTCCCTCTCGGCTAGCCCACGCTTTCTCATTTAGC
Organism: Morone saxatilis; assembly: GCF_004916995.1. Taxonomy (NCBI): domain Eukaryota; kingdom Metazoa; phylum Chordata; class Actinopteri; family Moronidae; genus Morone; species Morone saxatilis. The sequence goes on from NW_023339707.1 coordinate 11,438,759, forward strand.
GGTCGGCAGGTGGTTGGATTTCACTAAAAAGCCCTTTTCCCAGAGTCTCTAGCGTGGGGAGCGATGGGAGAGAAGAGAGGGTTTTTTAAAAATAGATCCGTTCAGTTAGCGACAGGCTACAGATTCACACTGCTATGTTTCAATATGAGATGACTCCAAGGGCTTGTCCCTCATGTTAGTTTGACTGGAAACAGCTAGCCTTTATAGCGGAGGGGATGTGCGATGCTAATCGAGCTCTAGCCTACGGTGTCTTGGCTCTAGAATAACCAATCCAACACTTACTGGAGCACATTTTACTGGCATCTCAAAGGGAACCATACTAAGAACAGAATTCAGATATGTTGTGTACTTATGAAGTATATTTTATTTTACTATGAATTAAATATGTCTTAAAAAAGGGCTCTGAAGTTGCACAAAATGATCGGCAGTGCAAATTTATGTAGATGATCTAATTCTATGGAAGGTACCTCAAACTAACTTGAACTACTAAATCAAGTTCAGGGTTTGACTAACAATAACTAAAGGTTTGGTGTATGAGCAACTGCAAAGGAGCAGCTAATCCCCTACATTTGCTTTGGTGAGACGGCCTTATATTTTACACAATTACAAAATTACAAGAAAAAAGAAAAGAAAAACTTAAGCCCACACGGCAGCTTTGTTTGACTGACAACAGTTGGTCTTGAGTTTAAAAAAGGGAGGGGAGGGAGCGCTGGTTAATCAGCTCTACATGTGTGTGTCAGACATACTCCTGCTGTACAGCTTACTGTGTGTGCACACATGACACATACACAGTGACACACACTCACTCCCCAGGGTTCTGTGGCGGCTGCGGCAAGAAGCGCCAGCTGTCCACATCAACAACTCCCCCAACACACTCACAAGGTGCTTTTTTTTTAGACAAGCCAGCAATCTCTCTGTATTATACACTGCACTCACCCCACAAACCTATTCTTCTAAGAAAAGACTGCTAGAGTTAATCAAGTGTAGTCTTTATCGCCCTGAAAGTCAGTGGGGTGGCTGTGGCAGCCATGTTGTTTGACATAAACCGATGAAGTAAGGCGTGGTGGTGGTGGTGGGGGGGGCAGGTGGTTTCCATTAGCTCTCTCCATTTTAAACAGACCAGCCAGCCAGTCAGTTAGGAAGGAAGGAGACATGCGATGGCAGCCAGCCGCCTGCAGCACCAGGCAGACTCCTGCTGCAGGGGAGAGAAGGGATGAGCAATGTAAATAGTACTATGTGTGTGCATTTGGCTGAGCTTGTGTGTGTCGCAGGAGTGTGCTTGTCAGAGATAGGGACCGTGTCTATGACTGTTAAAAGAATGCCTTGTATGTGTTAGTGTGTGCCTGTATATGCGTTACAGTACACTTGTGAGAGAGCACAAATACTGGTTATCAGCATGCTGTGTATGTGTGCGCACTGACATGTTTTGTGTGTGTGTCCGAGCTTCTAGGGTGTCTCCTATTGATCCCCCCATAGCAGTGTGTATAATCTCCAGAGAGAGGATCTATAATCTGGGGTGGGGGGTGGACGGGTGTAGAGAACAGGCTCTGGAGGTGTCTGGCCAGGCCAGGGGAAGTGGTGAGAGCTCAGCCACAGGGCACAGATCGATTTGGTATGTCTGCTTGGACTGCACTGGCTTGTTCGCCCCAGCAGCCGACCATAGAAACGGCCCAGGACACAGTCCCCCGGCCACCGCCACAAACCCACTGCTGCATCCTTTTTAAATAGCAGCGGAGCTAGCTTTAGCTGCAGGCCCACCTATTGGCCCGTTGCACTTCTCCTTCCACCCTTCCCCATCCAATCGATGTGCACTAAGCCGCCTGAACCCATCTTCGAGGGATAGAAAAGCTAAGCAGAGAGATTGGAGGTTTGCTGGAGATTGGGAGTGTGCAGACGGTTTCAATACTAGCTTACCTGTTATTTCTTATGTGATGACATGGGTCTGTGTGATTTCAAAAGCTCCCTGTGACAAAAGCAATCAAAACAGTATTTTGGTTCATCATTTTTGGGGGTTTCTGCACTGCTCTCCAACACCAACTTCTTTCCTCTCCACATGTCTGGGGTGGTGCAAATCCCTCTCCGAGGGTGGTCAGTTTTACATATTGTGTGTCACTAGACGGCTATAAAGGGATTTAACATTTAGTAAAGCATAATCCATTGCAGGCTTTGTGCCTGCCTAAGCTGCACACATCAAATCTGATTGCAAGAAGGCTGCTACCAATGACCAAGCAGGAGGAACACACACACACACACACACACACACACACACACACACTCACAGGGCTTATCACTTGAACAATAAGCAGAGGAGACAGCAGGAGGTCAGTTGCTGAGGTGGAGGATCTTCCTTGTTGACAATGGGAGGTAAATTACAAACTAGTGTACCGGTGCTGGGGCCACCACTGCCGAATCCTGGCTCATCCCTAATCCAAACCAATCTAACCGCTCCAGTCTATGTGGTGGGAGCAGGTTGTGACACCCGGGCTGCTTTAGACCTGTCAAACTCAAGGAGAAGACAGGAAATATAAATATTCCCCTTCAACCAGACACTGGCCGTGCTGTTCGCTCGGATGTGGAAATATAAATATTCGGCGGGTCTAATCCACTGAGACGGTCGACTTTGTTTATATGCCTTTTGAATGTTTCATTGATGTGACTGACTGCTTCCGTTTTGGTTTTTTTTACCCCCCTTTCTTCCTCTCTACTCCCCCCTCCCCTCTCCGCATGGTTAACTATGAGACAAAGCTCCGGTGCTCTCTCTATTAAACATGAAATGCGGAGCAAAAAAGGCTTCAATGGAGTCTGTTGCAGAGCATTAGAGAGACAGAAATAGAGAGTGAACAACAACAAGGATTTGGTTCAGTGTGATTGCCTGCTTGAGGACCTCCACTGATACCAGCGCAGAGATAATTTAGCCAACAAGATTATGCAGCTAGACGGAAACTGTAGGATGGGGAGGTCTGGCTGTTTTACTGCGGCTACTTGAAGTGGTCTTTTTAGTAGTTGAAAAGAAAAAAGGAGGGCTGAGTGTTGGCTGTGTGTATCAGTAGGTAGAAGAAGATAACCTAACACTGGCTGTAATTTCCTACATCTTCCCATTAAGTCCCCAAGCAATGTGCCTCCTCCACTCACCCCCCCACTACTTGACCTTTTGCTAGCTGCTAGATAAACGAAAAGACATGGCGGCAATGATTTAGTTGCAATGCAGAGAGCACTGAGACAGTAGCTGAGCCAGAGCAGACTACACACACACACACACGGCTAGCTAACCTGGCTTCCTTCCGACAGCGAGTGCTGACATTCCCCCCCTCTAATACAACCAATTTATAAACAGTGGGTGAAATAGAGGCCATGTTTACAGCTGCGGTAAAGGTTGGTTCCCTTTTTAGCCTCATTCATCCGACGCAATAAAGACATTGTACCACAGCTCAAACACCTCTCCGGGAAACTAGAGTACCTTTTGGCCCTAAAGGAGATAGCATACGTTCAGTAAGTCAGATGGTGTTTGGATGGAATCATTATCATCGCTGTCGTCACCATCACATCATCTAGTGAAGCACCACTTTGCTTTATTGACTTCCCCAAGACAAAGCACAAAGTGTGTCAACTTGGAATTGATTGTATGATGCATCGGGCCTCTCGGCTAAGGGAGTACTTCTGCTGTTAGGGAGTTGCTACTTTGGAGAATCGGCAATCCCTTAGTAGCTTAGCTCGGTGGCAAATGTGTCTTAATTCCTTACAAGCTTATTCGTTTAAAGTGGGATATAGGTAAATGAGCGTGTGATGACCAAGAAGGTGGGCTTGTGATTATACTTAAACTAGAAAAACTGAATAATGGAGATTGACACAATTACATTAGCCATGAGTAGGACTTACCTCCGGGTCTGTAAACAACATCGTCTTCCGTTATGAAGGACGTGATTTCTCCGTTCTCTGTTCGCTCGTAGCGAGACTTCTTCTTAGGCGTCTTCTTCTTGCCCTTTTTGCCGGCCTCCTCGGCCGTGCCGCTGCCTCCACCTGTGCTGCCATTGTCGTTGTCCTCGTCCTCGCTGTGTTCGCTCTCTGCATAGTTCTTGGCCCCGCCCTCCAGCGTACAGCTGCGTCGGGGCCTGGAGCTCTCGCTCTCGCGGTCGCCCCGGTCCCCGTCCTGCCGTCGGGACTTGCCGGCCTCTCTCTTGTCCCGGTCCCTGTCTCTGTCTCTGTCCCGCTCTTTCTCCCTCTCCTTCTCTTTGTCGGCCGTCATGATCCGCCACGTGCCTTCCTCAGTCCTCTCACGGCTGGGCCTCCGTGAAAGGTAGACTGTGAGCCTGGGCTTCAGTCTTCTGAATTTACCAGTCAAATCCAGGGAAAATTTGGCCACACCAACAACCCCAGTGTTTCAGAAAAGCTGTGGACAGGAGAGGAAAAGGACAATTAGCATAACCCTATGTCAATAGTCATTATCCTTACAGTGCAGGACCTACATTTTCTAAGTACAAAGGGTTGTTTTGTGCTTGAGAGTATCTATTGTGGGTGAGAAAAAGAAGATTAGTTCCTGGAGATCAGGCAGCTGTGCTGACTCTTCTCAACATCACAGTAATTGTTGGCACTCCCCTCCACTACCATGTATACTCTGGAGAGCACTGAGTAGCTTTATCAAAGAACAGAACCTTCTAGCTTCCTGCTCAAGCATATTTCCATTCTTACAGAGAGGCAGTAAAACAGAGTTATTAAAGGGTAACAGAATGGGGGAAAAAAAGAGTGAGAAAATAGAAAGACGAGGGCTGCATGCACAGTATTTGTAACACAATAAGCTAAAGGGAAGTCGTAACTGAATAAGCATAAAAAGGTAGCTCTGCACTGAGGATGAGGCATGCAGCCAAGAGAATTCCTCAGAGATAAAATGTCGAGGGGTTTTTCGGCACAAGACGCTGCTTGTCTTTTGCAATGCCACGGGAGAGACACAGCATCATGAAGCTCAATGACAGAGTTAACTGGCTAGCTTCTCTGCAGACCATCTGTGATGACACCAGGCTCAATTTTACTCATCTGTGTGCAGTTGTGTGCGTGTGTGTGTGTGTACACTGGACTGCACCCCCCCTCCCCAACCCCCTCTGCCCTGGCTGACAGTCACCACTGTGCTAATGTGAAGTGACAGCTCTGGAGGGAAGAACACAGCAATCCACTGGGTAAGGAAAGGGAGAGGAGAGAGGCTGAGCCAGTCATTTGCCATGCCCTGTCCACTGCCATTTTCAGCTATAGTGGTTCACTCAAAAAGAAACTCAGCTACCACTTTCTCATGCCATAATGAAATCCTCCATAAACAGTGGAGTGGGCAAAGCTGAAGCGGCACGCTGTCTGCGCTACACTCCCTACACACTGCGCCTACAAAGGAGGCTTCTCATTTACTGCCAGTGTTTGCCCCCTCCGCCCCCACCGCAACAAATTAACTAGAAATAGTTATTACAGCCCCCAGAGGGATCAGACCAGGCAATCAGCACCCGCGTTACCATGGTTGTGATAGCAGGGTGGGAGAGTGAAAAAAAGGAGGGAGGGGGTAGAGATTGAGCCAGGTAAAGCAGACCCAGCTTCGAGGGAAAATTATACAGCATGTCTGCAAGTGGACGTGGGTTTATTGGGAGAGCTAAAAAGAATGTGAGGTGAAGAATAGAAAGAAAAAGGAAGGTGGAGGAAAGGTTTTTGGCAGCCACAGACACACACACACACACACACACAGACCCAACGACACACACACACAATGAAGCGCGTTTGACAACGGCGCTCCTCAGCAGCGGGTGCTGTCATCTCGTGAGCAGACACCAACTGACAGGGCAGCTGCTCTTGTCGTCGGCTTCAACACAAACACCGGGCCTGATTAAACCGCAGCCTCGTCACAGCCCCATTAATCACCTAATGATGAGTTACCACGGCGACCACTGGGCTGCCAGCATATACACACAAGAGCACATTAGTGCACACGTAGGACGCGAGGACTCAGGAGCGCTCTAACGCGCATGTGCGTGCAAAGGACACACACACCCACCGCGGATACACACCTCCATTGGTGTGCCAAAATACATACTGTGCCCCCTCCTGTGTCAATATCCAGCAGCATGTCTTGGAGGTGTGAGAAACATGAAAACATTGATGAAGGTACCATTTGATAGCACAGCTCTAATCCTGGGAGCTGCCAGAATCTGTGTATGAGCTAAGCACCTCTTCTCTCCTCTAATCAGTAACATAAGCCTCTTCCACTGAAACCAACGAGGACCATGAACTGTTGCAAATGGAGGGCTGGCCCAGTCTCCTTTGATGTTGTGGGCTGCTATAAGCCTCTATAAGTATCTTTAAAATCTAGGTGCTATTAGCTTGCATCTGGATACACTTTGCACAACTGCCTCATTCCAAATTCTGTATGTCCAATTACCTTGCTGACGTTAACATAATTGTATCCATTAACCCTCAGAGCAAAAAAAATAAATAAATAAAATCTTCATACAGACGTATGCTCATAGATAGTTGATGATGTTTAGTTGTGTCAAAACCTTTACTAGATAATTTACAATATGTCTATAGTTCATTTGTAGCACATAAGTAGCTGCAGTTCGATGCAGATAAAAGGGCCATTTGAAGTCGAACAAATTGAGCGAGTAAAAAGGAGCGAGTCAGAGTGAAGTGAAGTAGTAACACTGTGGCAAAAAAAAAAGAAGTCATAATGTATTGATGGCTGACAGGGAAGAGAATGAAAAAGAGAAAGAGAGACAGAGAGAAGGCGAGGGAGAGAGGGCTCTCCACCCACTACCGGGGAAACAAAGTGCTTAGTAGAAAGCAGCACTGACTGCCTGGCCGATGAATAACACTGTGAGGGGGCAGGTGAGGCTTGGAGCTATTACACATCAATCACTGGGCCAGGACCCTTTGAAAGATACCAGCTGTCTTAATGGAAAAGAGAAGGCAGGGTCAGTGGCTGGAGAGGGGTTGAGGGGGTCCCAGCCAACGTCACCTAATCCACCATTTACATTACTGCAATGGAGTCAAGGGCTAGCAGCCAGCAGGGCCCTGCTCAAATACATTTCTCTTTTCCGTGCCTGTTTAAATGAGACCTCTGGCCTGAAAAACCACACAGTTTGTGGCTCGATTAACACATCATCCCCTACAATGGCCACACAGCAGGTTTGTGTTACTAAACAGCTTTTTTTTTCTCGTTCTCCCTCCCTCTCTCTGCCGAACAGCCTTTTAAAAAACCATGTTTTATTCATTCCAATCACTCCCACATTTACCCAAATCCATGCTCATCTCTGTAGTTTTAATCAAAACCTGTCTAAGGATAAACATCCAAATTATCACGCTTCGCTTGAGTACCTACACAGCTGTAGGGTTTCTTTTTAATCCCGCCAAATTTTAGTAATTGATTATCTTGGATTATGAATTTGCAAAAAACTGGACACTTATTCACACAGCACTTTATGGAAGAAATAACAACTACACAATTCTACATTTACATGCAAAACAGAATCTACCAACAATATAACCAGCACAGTGATCCACTCAGTTTTGGGAGAGAGACTGAAAAGTCATTCATGGCATATTCAATTGGAGAATTATGAAGTAGCAAAATGTGATTGGCAAGGATTTAGGACCGGCTTTGCAAAGGGATTGAATGAAATACTCGCATGAATACAGATTAGAGGAGAACAATGTTAGCATGAATATACACAGGGTTATTAACAATGAGGGCAACTCAAATTGATCCGAATAAACCAGCCAGATCCTCAGCAGTGCAAGGATCCTAGCTGTGGTGATGTTGAGCTGCAGCAGGTTTTCGTCAGCTCCAATCCATTACTCAGTGCCATCTAATCTAAGCTGCCATCCAAGCCCCATAGAAACAACAGCACAATGAAAGGCTCAGCTGGAGGCAAGGGGTAGGCCACTTCATAAGAGATTCTCTGTGGTCTCTGCACCCTGCCTGCTTTGTCTTACCTGGTGCAATCATGGCTTGTTTTATTCTCCGCAGCCCTCTCTGTTTTAGTTCACATTGGCAGGGCAAAGACACTTGTCTGCTCCACTTGTTTTTCAATTCGCTGATGAATAACCACATCTTTTCTCCCTCTGTTAAAGCTGTGCTCACAAAGGCTCTATTTTTAGCCGGCATCCGGGGTTAGTTTAGTAGGTAAAAGCCAATGCTCGAGAAAAGATAGCTTGGGGCTTTCCAACATCAACATTTAAACCTGCCTAGAGACTCACATGGCAAACCACTGCAGATTCTCATGCACAATGACACTGTGTGCAACAATAAACTATCACTGTCTAAAAAGATCAAGACAATTTACAAAATCTCCCCGGGCTAACAATAGCATCCATTACTTTCTTTCTGTAATATAAACCGATATCCACTAAGTCAAACATATTCTCTGTCCAGCAGTTCACAGGTACTTTCAACCCCAGACAGAAGGATCAGATTGTGTGCTCCACAGGGCCTAAGCCTCTACTCCATCCCTTAAAGAAGGCTAAATCCTACTCTAGTCCCCCGTTTGTGTGCACTCTGCAAGAGCTCCACATGGCCCTGAGGGGGTCACTCCACAACCCAGGATGTCCATTATCTACAGGGTCTGTGAGCAAGACTTCATTTCGCAGCCTAATACCAGCTACTTCAAGACACAGTACCTCTCAGTCCGCCACGTTTGTCTGGCTGGAGAAAAGCTGAAGGCCATTTCAGCAGCTCTGACTGCCTCACGAGGCATCATGTTTAGAGACGACTCCTAAGGGAAATGCCAGGGTTGTCCACCGTCACCCTTCCCCTTTCCACCAAATGAAGCCCTCTTGAGAAATGTAATCGTGAGGAGGCCAGTAAAGGACCTTTCCCAATGTGTCGCTGATAAGAGAAGCAGGAGAAGGTGAGGTACGTGGCGGTGGATAGCGCTATCATGAATGTGGCTCTTAATTGAGTTTCCCTGTAAATCTGTGGGCTGTTTTTTTTTTTTTTTTTTTTTTTTTTTTTTGCAGTGTGAATAAAGTGCCTGATTCGAAAGGATTATCTAGTGTCTTTCACCTCTGGAGAGGCACTGACAATTAAATTTTTTGGTGAATTATGCTGTTGGAATGGAAATTTACCCAAAGGTAAAGCTGGGGTCAGAAGAGGTACAAATACGCACTGGGGACACATTCAAGCCTGAGTTGTACTAAAAAAATATCTGTGTCCCATATGCATGTTCAAACATTTATCTCTATAAAATGGAACAGAGCTCTAACGGGGGGAGGAGAAAATGAGTTACATGACATTTTCTCAATCAGATATATAGTAAAAAGAGATTTATTGGCAAAGGAAAAAAAACCCAACAGTGATTTTGTCTTCTGTTCGAATGAAAGGACTCTTGAGATTTTAATATTTGAGCACTCAATCATGTACCACTTCCACTGATATTCTGCAATCAAATATCCCCGCTCTTCCTCCCAGATCTGCCTATCAGCTTAACGATCCTCTCCGTCAGTTCAACTCCAACTGGTAGTCTAAATGAATGTGAGAGAGGAGGAAATGTATTCATACAGCTGCCCTACATCCTCCAGCTACTCTAATCACTATGTCACACAGAGCGACGTGCCAACACAGAGGAAAAACTAACATAAATAGATTAGAGTGACAGATAAGACAGCTCTGAGGTTTCAGAGTGACAGCACGGGCCAGCGGGGGCACCGAAGGATGTCTTCAAGAGCAGCTCCCAAAAACAAAGCCATTAGGTCAGTACACAAGACCATTTTCCGCCTAAATTATTTAGCTATGTGGAGGCAAACTCTTCTCTATCCTCGAGCAGATGGTCGGGAGGGGGTGGGGGCAATCCCTCCATTCAACGTCTTACAATGACCCGAACCAAAAAACACCTCCACCTCTAGATACCACAGGATGGTACTACCTCTAATTAGGAAGGGCTATTATTTCATATGCAAACGCTTCTCCTCTAACCACCAACCATCACGACTGACTGCCATTGCAAAATAATAAAACAAAAGGATCCATCTTCTGCGCGTAACATCCCCCCTTTTTTGTTACCCTCCATGCTAATTTCAGCATTCTCGCAACCAGAGCCATAACTCACGAGTCAATGTGTTAGCACTGCAAATAGACACCGTCACTGAGCGTTCTCCAGTCGGAGATGTGTTTGTTCAAGGAAAAGGACGGCTTTAGAAAGCAGTCAGCGGGGGAGGTGACTAGAGGAGTGGAATATTCAGTGTAGCGTTCAGCCTTGTCATCCACCATCTCAGTCGTGCAGGCCAGTGATCCTAGGCAGAGGGGAAAGCACCCTCTGCAGTGTGCCTGAGGAGAATAATATGAATCATGACTGTGTGAGGCCTCCATGCAGCTAGCCACACTTCTTAGACTATAGTCACAGACAGGGCTGTGTTGAAGATACTGTCCAATTCTGGATGGGTTTCCTCTACCTCATCAAAAAAAAAAGAGAAAAGACATTTTTTTAAAAAGCTAGAGGGAAGTGCCCAGGAGTGATGAAAACTCTGTTGTAACAAGCAGGATCTGAGCTCAGTGCTCCCATATCCTCTGAGGACAGCTCATAAAACATGCAGTGGCTGGGACTGGGCCTCTTACAGCAACGGCATTTTAGTGGACCCGGCCACAAACACACAGGCCACCCACACACACAGAAACACACACACACACACACATATATATATATATATAGGTAGACTAAAAATACATACTATTAATTTTAAAGAGTCTGAAGGAGTCAGACCTGCATGGTTTACTACCTCCACCACAAGCTTTAAGAGTTAAGAGTTTCGATCTTAACCTAAAAATACACATCAGTTACAAAAGGTAACTTTTTTTCCCCACAAACACTAGCAGCAGGAGCCTAGAACAATGGGCTTTTGGGAAAATATGAGAGGTGGGATATTACGCAGTGTACAGTAGTGATCCACAGATTAACTCTGCCTGTTCATGTGTGAAATGGAGACTTGATCCCTGACTGATAGTGTGCTATGCCTCTAGCAAACACAAGCCTTTTTCATCTTCCCAAACACCTCACAACTGAAATATATTGTATTACACATTGCATCCTTTACTGTGCAACAACAATAGCACATTAAAAATACCACCTGACACAACATAGCTCAGGCTGACTATAGGCCTGTTGTCTTTTTTTAAAACCAAAAGGTGAACACAGCTGGCTGTGCGGTTGAGTTGCTGTGAATAAGCCTCAGATATTCTTGGAATGTTAATGTTAGGCTCTAAACTACGGCAGTCTCACAGACTTCTCCTATCGTCACAGGGCTATTAATGATGATGAAAATACGGCTACTAGCCTGTGCCAATAACACACTCTGTTAAAAAATAGAGAACATCACAAAAATTATTTTCTCTGCAGAAACGTATAAAATGCTGGAGTAACCGTTCATACTGCACTCAATTACCACAATGTTATGAGACGCAATTGTTAACTAATCCCATGCTTGCGTTGTGTTTAAGCACACCATATGCTGTGCTCATGCATAGGAAATCAGCCTCTGGTGCTCTAGTCGCTTAGTAGAAATCTAGGAGGACAGGTTTGTGGAGCTACAGTCTTGTTAAAATAGCTTCCCACTGCATCTGCAAGCTTATAAAAAGCCACTGAGAGCATATTCACTACAGTGCAGCATTCATCTATGTGTGTCCACACGTGTCAATCTAAAATGTGTAGGCCATTGACACACACACTTACAAGCACGCACACACATATATAAACAAAAAAAAATAGCTGCTGAGCAACTGTATTTGCAGTCCAGGTCAGACTACGTGCTCGGCCAATAAATGGCCAGAGTGTAATGTGCCTTGACCTTCTATCTGTCTTTCAGCAGCTCCTTACATATATTGCTGTCTCTCCTCATATATCACTCGGGCAAATGGCGCCCTTCACCCTGCTCCCTCCTGTCCCCTCCTTAAAAGGCTGAGGGGACATCTTTGCCTGCTGTACTCAACTGACAGCCCTGGCAGCTTCCTCACCAAGCACAAGGGGAGGGGGAACAAGGCTCGTCGAGGGGAAATGCTGCAATGAATAATTATGTTTCATAACATGCCCCATCCCCCCTCCTTTATTAGCATCAAACAATAATTAATGGGGAACAAGGGGCACTGAGGAGTCTGCTTTTCGCTTTCCAGAACAAGCGGGTCAATATGCCCTTCAACCCTTTCTCTCTGCTCACCGTCAAAGCCGGAGACACCTCATCCCTCTAAAAACACGCTCTTAGCTTATTTATGATGCCAGTTGCTCTGCTGGAGAAAAGGCAGCTTTCCTGCTACACTCAGCAAAACTGGCCGGATCACTTTACGCAGCAGTTCACTACTTCTATCCCCACACCTCTTCTCAGCAGGGCAGCCCAACAATTCAATAATGAATATGAAATGCCTCCTAATTGATGTCTATGGGAGTTGGAGCGGCTGAAAATACGGGCTATTGGACATGGGCTTGACTTGATTAAGTTTTTGTTTCACGTAAAAAAATAAATAATCTCTGATCAGCAGTAGCAAAGCCAGTCCTGATCGAATTAGCTTTGCACTAAGAGCTCCATTGATCTTGGCACTCATCTGTGCAGATGAGACCCGGAAAGGCAGCTGGTAATCCAATAGCAGGGATGGGAAGTGCTTCAAGGACTCTGCTGTGTTTACCCACCTATTTCCTACACAAAGAGGCAAGATGTTAGCGCACGCCACTCACTGGACTGATTGGAAGCCACGGGGCCTTGGGAGCTCTGGTGAAATGAATAAGAGCCGCAGTGTGACCAAAAGCAAGGTACTTGAAAGCTGAAAGTAATTGCTTTCGCCATAGCTATCATGTAATGAGTAAACAGGATGAATCAAGCGGAGCCCTAGATCAGTGTTTAAATGAGCTGTGCGGTAACATCCAAGTCCTAATGCAGGCATCACTTCATAACCTTAACAAAAAGGAAAAAAAAAAATCTAAAAGCAAAGCGGATATCATTTTGAAGGGTCTAGAGTGTGAAAGTTAAAAGAATCAATGCAGGGAAATCTCTCTTTACACTATGATAACTTCATTGCAGCAGGCATTGATGCAATCCTTCGCAATCAATTTTGCATGACACGAATGACATCAAACCCAGAACCCAGAGGGCAGGGAGCATGTGAAATGAAACGGAGCAAAACTACGGTGGTAAAGGGCAATACATACAGCTGTTTTGCTTGTGGAAATAGTAAAGTGTGCCTGAATGGTATCGCAGCCGTGCGTTAAGTATAGTGCTGCCACAACAGCGCTTTCTCACACACACACACACACGCCCGTAATCCATCAAGGATTCATGAGTGAATGCTCAATAACAGACTGAGTGCATTTCTCTCCTTCATATCACTGCAGCAAAGAAAAGAGTGAGAACTCCTCAGCAGCCCACAGACACACCACAAACACACACTGCTCTCATACCACACTAATAACCTTGGGCTGCTCCAATGCCATGACTTTATGGAACTGTATGGGCTCTAAATAGAAGCTCCATTTCTCACCAGCAGTCAGTAAGAGCTCTATTTCAGCCACCCTGTCATTAAATATTTATCTTAACAGAGCTGCCCATCATACCAAGGTGATAACCATTTAAAAATCTAAATCTGGGGGCTCTTTTTCCCCTGTCGCTCACACCCCCATCTCACTCCACTGCCACAACAAAGATCTATTTTTAAAAGGATTATCTACAAGTGTTCCTTTAATCAGTGCAGGGCAGAACTGTAGAAATCCCTCAACAACAGTCCCAGAGGAATACCTTTCTCTGAAGCCCTATCAGGCAGAGGATCTCCTTCACCGACAGCAGACTGAACGAGTGGGAGTGAGTGTGTTTGAGGATGAAAAGATGTGCTGCTACCTCGCTATGATGTCCTCTCCAACAATCTCAGAACAAAGGCCTCCATTTTGAAGTGGAGTTATGGTGGCGAGGCGCCCTTAAGGTCCTCTGTTACTGTGTGTCCTATTGCTTTCTGTCCTCTTTGTTAGCCCGTTGTTTGTTATGCTAGCGAGATAAGCCACTGTTGTGGGTGGCTGGGTGTACTACAGCAACCGGTGTACTGCTTGAGTGCCAGGGCTGACAGTCTGTGGGAGGGATTGTGGGCGTTATAGATCACCAGGAGACAGATGTCCAGTCTTGCCCCGACGCTGACTCAAACACTAACCCCAAAAACCGTGTGTTTGCAAACTGGATTGCTTCCTGGTGGGCCTTAAGATGATCTTTATCAGAGCAACAGAGAAAGCTCACTTTATCATGGCAACCTTCCTCTTTTACTGGCACAGGGTTGAGCAGCTTTGTTATTTATGAAACATAAGAGGTGGAAATCTACTCTGCTATAGCCTGATAAACATTACAAGCTGTCTCGTGCAGGCAAACAAGCAACCTGCTTCCGAGTGTGCAGAAACGACACCAGGCTCGAGCAAACAAAGAAATGTGAGGTTTGGATTAATGCAAAGAACATTACATGAATACTGTGAATGCCTCTGGAGAACAGATGACTGGCAGGGCACTGGCAAGACACAGCGGCATTGTCTACCATGAACGCGTGGAGATTCTCGGCTGCACTAAATAAGTGTCATGCTCCAATAAGCAGAATCAAACCCTTTGAGCATCTGTTGTCTTTAATTCTGCCTCGCTTTGTTTTATGGTACGGCGTCACAGTTAATGATTTCCTCAAGATTTTCGTTTTCCACATACCACTTACATGTTTGAAATGCTTAGTTAAGACACCGGTTTGTAAATCAGCCATTGCTGCCAAGCTGAATGCAAAGAGTGTTTGGGCAGAGCCGAGAAATTTAATTTCAAAAGCTAGGCTGATCAAGAGGAAACAGACAAGGTATCAGCATACTGCCTTTCAGTCTCTCCTGGTTTACATATCTGGATTGTGCAGTCATCCCTTCCAGAGAGAATCACCGCCAGCTAAAACAATTACACTCCCCCCACCCGAGCACAAGCCTCTCACCGACTGCCTCAACTCAGCTTGACAATCAAGCCCATTAGATCTTTCCGTGAATTAAAGCTAGTTAACTTAAAGCACTGACACACATCAAGAATAGTCATTAGCCTGTCTTTTTAGCATAAAAAACAGGACTGATTTGCCGGTTCAGAGAGATCATCTCCCTACATGCAGCCTGGGGCAGCTCTTACTGTCTCTACCTCATTATTTTTGGAAGAACAAGGCCACTGATGAATCCTGTTGGGTTAAATGTAAGGTGCACTCGTTACGACCTGGCTTATACACAGCAGCCGACTAAGCCGCTCTTCTTACAGACAAAAGAAAGTGGAGTAAATCGCCTGCACTGTAAATATACGGATATATCTCACTCAACTAAGCTGTAAAATCAAAGTGGAATTGTTGGAGTACATCACTCCCACGCAGCTGCACATTCTGCAGTGAGAAAAGCTGTCAAATGTTGGCTTTTTGTGGATAGTAGCTGAGCTGACAAGTGCCAATGATACACCATGAGTGATAAAGACATTCATTCCTGCTTAGAGAGAGGTTTTCCAGATGTGATAAGTCTGCAATGCTCCAGTGCTTCATTACTGGATAGAAAGAGGCTGTTGCTGTGTTTTCCCATTTACGTTGCCAGGGTGACAAATGAAAAGCAGAATCACTCGCACAACTAATCAAATGAGTGAGTGACAACAAGTCAATATTTTCTCATTGTGTGGACAAGCAATATATCTGCACAATAACGGGCTCTGCTTCAAGGCTTAGGCAATACTATACTCAGAGCATTATACGGATAATGTGCCAATAATCTGGCTCGGTGTGGCTGTTGAGACCAGCGCCAATAAAGAAGCAGTATCAAAAGGCAACCTTTACCAAGTATGGGCTAAATTACAAACTCACCAGACATCGTCTAGACTCTACATCAAACATACTCGTTGTGTAATGGCTACGAGCCAACAAAGACAAAACTGTAATGGGACATTGATCTGTCGAGGTCTAATGATGAATAACTCATCGTAGGAGCAGCCATGAAGAGAACAGTATGTAAACACAAACCATAGCGAGATGTCAGAAGAGGAAAAAAAAAAGGATAACTAAAAGTACTAAGTAGTACACGCTCGGAGAATTCAGATTGTATCCATTTTGCTTTAATTCCTCGGGGCTTGCTTGTCATTTTTAAAAGACATCTTCAGAAACCCAGACAATTAGCTTGCTTTTGATTACATCCTTGACAAAAAAAAAAAAAAAAAAGAACCCCTCCCTAAACACAAAATGGAGCAAACATCATCTCTACAAGGCTGGTTGAACACAAGCAAGATCAATGGGTAAATTTATCAGCAAATATTACCATTCGCTGCCTGGCAAGTAATCATTAAGGAATGGCACTGATGCATTATTCATTGGCTAATGTATAATTCAGACTTAACAGCAGATTCTATGCATAAATAAAGCTGTAATACATTTAAACACATTAAATGTTTACTTGCTAAAATAGGAAATGAATGCGCAGCATGAATGCCTCCCCGCTGCTGTCACTTGATTATTTGCTACCATTCCTGAGGATGCAGGGACGTAAGGTGGATACTGGAATATAGACTAACAGCCCACTCATCATAACACATACATTTAATGGACACGGGCTACCGATATCCAATATATGGTGGGGGGTGTGGGGGGGATAGCTGTTTCGGTGTAGTCGAATGCTAAATTCCCACAGAGCATTATATTTTCTTTGCTTGTATTTATTTAGTACATGAAAATTAGGATCGGTCACCAAAACCACACATTACAGCCTCACAGTTACACATTTTCTGACCCGTGAAGATTTACGTACTGCCACTTTATCTCCCTCGGACATCAGCATATGTGTTTAAGCAATCACAGTGGGATTGTGAGGACGTTCTTGTTCAAGTGTCAGGGCTGGTGTCAGAGGGACAGTCAACAGGGAGGACGAGGAGGCAGCGAGGACACACAAGCTCCATCTGACGGTGCTCAGAGCAGGCGGCCCCTGTGGGGACCGCCATTCCACTTTATGACCATGCACTGAATTAACGAGGCCAGATGTCCCCCCCACTTAACATGTGTGAAAGTGCCCTCCGATGGGCTCAGCTGCTTTAAGGATGTACAGACAGAGAGAGGGGGAAAAGGAGACTGGGCCTATTTTCAATTATCCCAATTTCTCACTCATCGTTGGCTCCTGAGGTTTATGTTAATTAAAGATATCGGCCCTTCCTCTGTGCACACAACAAATTAGATGGAATTTTCTATGAACAATCGAAGCACCTCTCCAGTCCTTCATCACTCTCTATTTCAGTAGTCACCCACCAGAGGGTACTGCCTCCTTAGCACTGTTTCATGCGTACTATGTCAATCAGTGGTTAGCGTATTCTAAATGCGTCACTGGTAAACCACTATCTGCAAGGACAATAGGTCAGGAAGTGCCGAGCTGACTCGTTCCATTTAGAAATGAAACCCGTCTGAAGAATCGACGAGACCTGAAGAGATTTATCATCGCTTCTCAAAACCATGAGTCTGCTTTGGTGTAGGGGGATGGAAATGACACCAACAATGGTATGGAAGCCATGACTCCTCATTGATTTCCCGCCTGGCTTTATGACAAGGCGGCTCTCGTGTTTCTGTATTGCCGGGGTCAAAGGTGGGAGGGTAACTGCGAGCGATACCTTTTATGTGGCTGGGAGATGTATGCAGTTAAACAACAGTCACACAACCAAAAGGGCCAGAGGTGTAATTCACCTACGATAATCTGAACAGCATTTCACAAACTGTTTGTTTTATAATGGGTCAAACAACGCCATCTGACTTCATTTATGTGGCTCATTATCATAAGAATTGGCTCATGTCTTTGTAATTGCAATGGAATACAGTTAAGTCATTCAGACTATTACCCAATTGGAAAAGATATCAAGACCCCAGCATACTTACTCATTAGAAAGAAAAACAGAGGCCTGCCAACATTGCATCAATAACAGTTTCTCTGATTCTTTACACATTACATCATACAGTTAAAAACCAACAACAAAAAAAAACCAACACAGACAACCTCTGACTGTTTTTCTAGCAGCCAGAAACTGCCATCATCCTGACACAGGGAGGGAAAAAAGGTGGCAGAGACACAGCGTGGTGCAATCCCAGTGAGGACCATCATGCGAGCAGATTAAATAACGTTTTTCCAATGCCCTGTCAAACATTCAGCCGCCTCTGAGCAGCTAGACAGCCGTTACAGCCTCACTCTATGAAGCATCTCTCTCTCTGTATGGTCGGAAACAGCCCCTTTGATCCGGATATCGCCCCTCAGATTCCTCAGAGGTGACACTCATACACGCGCCCGTATGTGAGCTGAATGTTTACTAGCTCGCTGTACCTTGTCAGCGGTGAGACTTGTGTTTGTGAAGGGGTGGGTGACTCACACCGCTACTATGCTTCCCTTGGTTTACATGAATCAACAACACAGACTGCGGACTCAGACCCAGATCAAATTGCACATCAGATTTAATTTCCTACAAAACATTAGTATGAAGCACTGCAAATGGAGATGATGTGAAATGATACCGACAGCAGTATGGTGGCGTGTACGTAATTAAGATTTAGGCTGCTATGTTCTCATCTGATAGCGGCCTCGCCGTGAAACCCTCGGTGCTCTCTTTCCCATGCAAATCCCACACTGCAGAACGACTCGTACCCTTGTGTACAACTCCATTAAGAGGGCTGACCACTTCCTCTTTCATTCAATCCACAAGTAGTGAAACTAAATGGATATCATAACCTCTGGGGGAAGTGAGGAACATGCCATTTCAAAATGTGTTCAGAAAGGCAAGCTATGCAAGTTTTCCCACATGACACTGGAGGCCGAGATGGTGACTTTGATTGCAGCTTACCACACATAAACAAAATCATTTCTGCCGCACAAGTGGTTACCATTTCAGAGACACTTATAAAAGGAAAGGGCTAACCTTCTCCTGAGTAAGTTACCACCAAACAAGGGAAAAGAAAGTATCCAAAGAAAAAAAAAAGCTCTTGTGAGTGACCAGAAAAAGAGAAAAGCCTCAGTGTCACTCATAAGACTGGAATGCGGCGTCTTGTTTACACCGCCATATTGTCAGCCGATATGGTGGCGCAAATGAAACCCATGAGAAGTCACATCACATGATCGTCATCAATAAAAGGGAAGCAAGTCTTGTTTGTCTGCCTAATCTTCACACTCCATCTACTACTGATATCTAAATCAAAGATTAGAGAGCACGGACTGACAGCTCAGCGTTGTTCAGAGTAGTGAGTCACAGGGACACTAAGAAGGAAACCACTGTTAACATTTTAACTATAATTGCACCTCATGACTTATATAATGCACCATATTCACATTCGCGTGACTTTTAAAACCGAGCGGGGCCTCGAATGTTCAAACAATTTATTTATTTATTTATTTTAACGTGAAGCAAATGTCCTTTATGTTCCAACAACCATCCATTATCCGCGGCGCTTGTGCGATACATTAGCTCGTGCAGTGTCTTCCCACTCAAGTGGATTAATCACATCTCAAATCATTAAACTAGGGGTCACTTCTCAGCTAGCAGGAGAGGAGGAGGAGGAGTGGGGGGGGGGGCAAAAAAAATGCCACAGGAAGCCGGGGCATGGTGGAGATTAGCTCCTCACAATTAGCGATGCAACATCTGAGTCCATGTAATAGTTGAGTGAAAAACGCAGCAGCAGGGGGAGGATTTCAGGAAGGGATTGTTTTTATATGGCAGAGATTGAAGGCAATCACTGCCCCCCCCCCTCTTCCCTTCCCCTCCTCAACAATTTGAATCTTGTGTCAGGGCTGAAGCTTTCTTTGTGCTTATGTGGCCACATACCCTGCGGATTCAGCTTCTGACTGGAGTCACATGAAGACTTACTATAACCAATTTTACAGTGAGTTAAGTAAACAAGCCCTCCTCCCCCCTTTTCTACTATAAGTGGAAAACATTAGATAAGCTGCCTTTCAGACAAATAACTGTAGTCTGCTTTCAAATCCTAAGCTGCCCCCCTCCACACACATCCACATGCATCCCACCAGCCACCCCCCCCCTGCTCTTTTCAACAACAGGCACAGACGAACACCCCCCCTCAGCCCAAC
>NW_023339707.1:11458918-11467695 GCF_004916995.1 Morone saxatilis
GTTATTAAATTTTTTACATTCATTGTTTCATCAACAACGCCAGCCAGCAACAACTCCAAAGCATGAAGAAATGCGACAATAAAGCCCTCCAAAAAGGCCAAATCAGCTTTTACGCACGGTCTTTTATATCATAATGGAATTGATTTTAACCACGTCTATTCATTTTGTTTTAACGGTTCAACTCACAGCTGAGCAGATAGGGGAGACTCCTTTATAAAACCCTGAAAGCCAGACGGAGGAGATAACTTTATTTGAAATTTGGCAGGGATTTTTTTTTTTTTACGACGCTCCTATCGAAACACTATCTTATATAACCTCCACCGCTGACCGAGAGTGATAACAAAGTGAAATAGACATAAACAAATCGTGGTATGAGCCGAATGAAGTCATACAGGTTAAGGATATAGCTGGCTCTTTTTTAGTTTTACTCCGCTTAGGGAGATATAATGGGCCGGCGGCTTGGAAATCTGGAGGAAGTAGACCAAAATTGGCTTTTCGACTTGTGGATTAGCATAAAACCATTAGTGCTGTGGTCGGGGAATGTGCCCTGCTACATCTTAAACTTGATATGGGAATGAGCCGATCCTAAGGCTGAGCGGGTTATCTTCTACTTAATGTGGGGCCAAAAACTGACCTCCTACCCTTACAGTCATATAGGCTCCTCAAACTGATAAGCACTATATACTCGAGTAAAGTTCTAGGTTAGATGCGACTGGAAGCAAGATTTTGATGAAGTATCCCATTAGACATATAACTAGCATATGAATATCGTGTTCGGAGGAGAGTAATGTGGGCATATTTGCCCATCATCAATATGCAATATTTTTAACTGTACAGTCCCATTTAAAATTGAAACATGCATGAAGTCTGGTTAAACCCAGGACCTGTCAAACAAACCTAACCACAGGAATCCGGATAGCTCTCTTTATTTTGAAGAAAATACGTACCTTGGAAAAAGGCGGTATTTTCCTTGCTTGCAAACTGTTCACACAAAAGAACGATCCTTTGGAACTGGCAAATTCCTTCACAAAATTACTTGCTCTTTAGCATTAAAACCTGTGGTTAACTATTCCACATTGTGAATTTCCTAATAAATAAATCTGATGAATAAAGCTATTCCTGGCATTGATAAAATATGACATATTCTGGAGCATCTAACACTATCAGGTATTTTCCTGTCTCCCTCAATTTAATGGCCAAGGTATGATTAAGAGGAAATCAATCCAAATGATGTGAAAACTAACGGGAGAAAAAGGTAGGCATGAGGCAGAAGACAAATGGGATGTGAGGTGAGGAGAAAGTAGAAAGCCTGGAAGGATGAGCACAGTTGTGTATGTGTCGAGGGGGCGAGGGGTAATAAGATGCCTGTAGCGTTTGTCTGTGGTTACGTTACCGTATCAAATTAATGCAGAAGCTAAATGAAGCTCTTCAGTGCAGGTTGCGGGTCGTGTAGATAGTTGTCAGTAAATTGTTGTTATTGGGAGTATAGCTTGGTGTAGACGAGTAATCAGATCCAAGGGGTGCTTGTCTCGTATCACTGTGTTTGACGTGGTCAGTTCCATTCGCACCACGTGTCCTGTCTACCGGGAATCACGCACAAGATCCACAAGATAGGGGTGCCTTTCTGAGCTTCTCGATGTCGGAGAGCAAGCATATGGCTGGAGGACCCAACTGGGTAGCCCAGATAGGACGGATGGCCCGGGGACACGCATAGTTGGGACCATGATTTATGGGGACAGGAAGGAGGAGCGCACGCACACACACACATATCTTCAATGTTTACTGCGCGAAGAACTCCTCCGGCTAAATTGGGATAGTGCGCGACGGACGGACTTACTGAGGAAGTCCAGGAAATAAGAGTTTATTCGACCTATCCATATGTTTTTTGATACATTCAGTTTTGGGTTGGAAAAACGTTAGAGATATGTATTTATTTTTTGCTTTTGGGATGGAGAAAATGGAAGGATGTGGGTAAGAACAAGAGGATTTTGGGAAAAACCTTTAGACAAGTTTGGTAAAGAGCAGGGCACCCTGTCATGGAGCCTAACTCCGGCTCATGATACCTTATACATATTGGAATTTACTCGCGAAACCTTTCAAGCTCTAAATGGGAAACACGGGCCAGTGAATCTAGGGGGAGCAGAGGGATACCTAGAAAATCTCACGTGAAAGTTGGGGCACTAGTTGTGGCCAGGCAATTACTAGTCACAGGTCTCCCTACACAATTCCGTGGCCATGACTTTCGATGGGTAAGACGAAGCCAAACACACACCTCGTGTAATGAGGAATTGTTTTGGTATGCTTTTAGCAGAGCTCAGGGAGGGGAAGATGGATGGTCGAGGGGTTTGAGGGGAAGGAGAAAGATTTGGAGGCTCTCTCTTGTTTTCCTGCACACATCAGCATCAGCCAGTATTGAGGCAGCGGGATGCGGCGGAGGCCGCGAGCCAAGGCCAAATTACCCTTAAACCATTTATATGATAACTGGCCTAGTCGAGGCTTTGAACAGGGGGGGGGAGAACGCGGCGAACTGCAGCCCCCACCCCTCCTCCTAAATATTCCCGTGAACTGATATCTACCCGCTATTCTCTCACACCTTTTTTTTTTATTTTTTATTTTTTTATAAATTGCTGGGAGAGGAAATGGCAACACGGTAATCACATTTTCACATGCGTTCATTGGAATTAAAAGTGCAACGCAGAATCACAAGTAAAGGCGCAATGACAAAGATTGGTAGATTGGGGGCTTAACGGCGTTTGACGGTGCCAAAGACAGCATTGCACTGGCTGGGAAGGGAAGTAGAAAGGTGTGGGGTAGTGGGAAAAAAATAGCAAAATATGCATCTAGAAAGAAACACAGTAGGGTGTTGAGTGAGTTAGCAGTTGAGGGATGAATGAGGGCTGACAGGCTTGAGCTGCTCTCGCCACTAGCACAGGAAGTAGCAAGAAAGATGGCTTCGAGGGGGAGGAGGAGGACAGCGGGGGAGGCAAAGCACAAACGAGGGGGTGAGGATGATGATGGCGAGGAATAAGGCTGAGAACACCAAGAGCAGGTAGAGAACATGATCAAAGTCCACTGGGTGGGGAAGGAATAGAAAGATTTATTTATTTGTTTTACATTTATTTTTTTTGGGGGGGGGGTTAGAGGAGAGGGAAACAACAACAACGCTGTGTTAGTCAGCGCCCCAGTGTCACAAAGCATTGTTGACTAACCTTGACTGCATTCACCTCCTAGCTCACTGCCACATTGCCTCTCAACAAGTATTGACACAACGACAGTCTGCAAGAGAAAAACTAAAGGAAAAAAAAAAAACAGACACACACACACACACACAGAGGACAGGGGAGAAAACATGAATGATGTGTAAATGGAACAAATGAGGTGATAACAGCTCGACAGTAGAGGTGTATGCATGGGTGAAGACGGCTGCCATATTTGGCATCATGTTTAACACATGGTGAATATAGGCACTGAGAAACATGAAGGTACACAATGAAAAATAATAATACCATTCACAGTGCAGTTAACATTTTCTATGAGCAGATTGTGAGCATTTATTCTAAACCAGTGTTCATTTCCCTCTTCTCAATAAGCCTCTCTGGATACACACAGATCTAGGCACTCATACCTGCTACACACACTGTAAAGCACGCACACACACACACACACACAGTCCCCCACCCCTGAACCTCCCCCATTATCCCATGAGCCCTCTCTTCTCTGCCTTGCTTGACAAGAGCTTGGAAATAAAAACATCACAGCTCTGCCTCGCAGCACCTGTTCAATAACATTGACATTTCACATTCAGCATTCGCACACAGAGATTCCCTGCATTTACTCTCTTTAACACCTAGAAACATACACACACACACACTGCTACATCAATCTGCTACGTTTCAATGTAAGCATTTTTAACACTGCACAGATTGGGGATGGGTTTATGCATATGTGTGTATTTCTGTCTATTCTGTCACACACAGTGTGTAAGAATCCAAATGAATGGCTGGATACATCTTGATCTAAACAAATAATTTTTTATAATAACTCGTGGCACGATTCTTTTAATTATTTTCATTAAAATTGTTGTCAATTATCATCCATCAATTATTTCATACTCTATTCGTGTAACTCAAAGACACTTCTTGGTGACTAAAACTGTTGCAAAACCAAATGAATAGTGAGGATAATTTAGGGAAATCTGTCAGCATAATACACGATACATGAGGTGTTTGTAAAAGATCGGAAAATGCAGGACACCTTACAGACGAGATAAAACGACGAGCGAGTACTGAATATGCAGGACATTTAGGATTTATTCTGAGCTGTTTTTTCTTTAAAAAAGGAGGGCGTGGCTCGTTTCTTAACCAATTATTTAGTGATTACAAAGCTGGTACAAAACAAGGAAACATACTGTATTTACCAGATGTACAAAATGATACCGTTTGTTATCATTCATTCCCCGCTTCTGACGCAATCCGC
Organism: Morone saxatilis; assembly: GCF_004916995.1. Taxonomy (NCBI): domain Eukaryota; kingdom Metazoa; phylum Chordata; class Actinopteri; family Moronidae; genus Morone; species Morone saxatilis. The sequence goes on from NW_023339707.1 coordinate 11,463,395, forward strand.
CTCCTGAATTCAGCCTGCTTTTTGAAGTGAAATGGTCTGTTCCATTTTGAATTTGAAAATAACACCAGGTGTGCAGTGAATAAAATCAAAGTATTTCTACCCATGCCGTCTCGGCACCGTTCAACAGCACAGCAAGCCCCGTATACTGTGCAAAAAAGCACAAATACTCAATCAATCATCCAGATAAGCAGATCATATTTATATTCACGTCACGAACAGAGATTCTTGGGGTCACAGGTGTTCGATGTAAACATTTGGCTTGCTTTTCTTTCAGATGCACCATGACACTATAATGCTTGTTTTCATACAATAGTTGCCACCTGAGGAGAAGATGAAATGTGCAGTGGGCCACCTAGTGCCAGGGCTCAATGGTGTCACCAGGTGCAGCCTAACCTGGGTGGCTGAGCAGGGACATCTGTTTGACGGCATTAGAGCCATCAGAGCCGTGCCATAACCACAGATTAAATGGCAGTAAATCTGAGGATTAGATCCGTGTATGAATAGCTCACATTGATTTTGCAATCCCTTCAGTAGCTCTGGGATTTCCACGGTGACAGACAATGTGGCCATCAAGCACACACACACACACAGGGACTCATCTGTCTCTCGTTTTTTTTAAACCCTCTAAAAATCAGCCTGTGACTAACATATCTCTCTTTTAATCTTCTCCTATCTCGGCCTAGAGGCTGTATCCAAATAGCACAGGGCATTCAACATCATTCCTTTGACAATCCCTCCATCCAGTCTTTCCCACTAGCCACAACAGGGCAACCAAAACAAGCTCAACAGGCCTAGAAATGTCCATTCCTATATTCCCGTATGCTGGTGTGCTCATGTGAAAGATCACTTCCATGCTCTGCGAGTTGAGGGTTATTACATGTGAGCGCCATGGGCTGATGACAAAGACAAACCGGCCTTTCCTTCTTCAGCTGCCTGCTGTAAGTGTTCGTATGTGAAATGCATGCACTCACACACGCTTAAATTCACTCAGCCCCAGTGAGACCCTTTTTGACACGACAATCCCAAAATCCCGCGCTGAAACCCCAATCCCCTCGGACCACCACGGCCCCTTTGGAAGCTGGCTGACATCAAAGACAAGCGCTTCGCTTTCATGACTTTAGTCCGCCTCTCAGTCTGTCAGTGTCTCTGGCTGTCCACCACATGGTTGTCAGAAGAGACACTATTTTATCACCAGGCTCGTGCTTAACCACTTCAAACACCTCCACAACACAACACGAAGAAACCAAAGATAGCCTGTGCTGCGTCTTCACTATATCCCAACTCTTAAGAGGTGGGTGTCAAGGATATGAGGGGCTTCTAAATAGGAGACAACACACTGCTACAAGAAATTCAGCTTGGCAACCACATTTGGCAAATCGCAGCAACCTGATTCCCTCATCCAAAATGGCCGCACTGGTCATCATGGCCGACCTTAGCCACCTATCGAGCCAAACGAAAGCAATTACCTGGTGATTAACGTGCGCTGTGAGGCAGCTCCATTAACCTTTGAGAAACAGAGTGCGGAGGCTGCAGCGTCGAGCCAAGTGGAACGCTCTCCTTACTACCTCCAAAAATAAAAACAAATAAAGAGAGGTGAGTGAGAGAGAGACGGAGAAACTCAGTGTGACAGTAGAGCAGCTCCTATTAGGTAAGCACATTGAGCCGTCAGGCCGGCACATTCATCAACACACAGAATGCCAGTCAGCAGCAGCAGCAGGCTCGTCCGCCTCTCTACCACTCTACTGTTACTGTGGTGAGGTGGGGAGGGGACAGTGACAGGGAGGCATTTGCGAAGCAGATTTGGACCGTTCTTCCCAGCATTTGGCAGTGCAAATGTTTTCATGCATGGTGCGGGTGGTTTTTACTAGCATTTCCCCTGCCCTAATAGATCGGCCATGGGCTGCTAATGATATCATTATCATACATGCACTGTAATTGTCTGGACCCAGGGTGTGCCAAGATCAATGGACGGCAAAATCTGGATCAATTGATTAGTCTGCCGCTGTTAAGCTGCTACAACATATTTTGTGCGCAGTCAATGTGTTGTTGGATGGGCGGTGAATGAATTGGGTTCCTGCCTGTTTTCAGAGTGCAGCATCCAGACATGGGGTTAGGCAAGTGGATCCGTGCCATATGAGAAGTGAGCCGAATTGGCAGGGCTAATCAGCTTCCTCCACTCATCTTAATGTCAACCAAAGCCAGTACCATTCCACACAAAAGCTGCAAATTAGGGCTAAAATGACTATTTAACATTCCCGACAAAGTCAAAACAAATGAATACTTGGATATTATTTCTATTGTCTCTTGTCTCGTCATTGTGAACAGTCACGCCACCACAATGTCAAAGGGGTTTTATTTTGAAAAGCAAGCAACCAGCAACCAGCCTGCAAGTAGAGAAAATGTGTTCTAAGTTAGTGTGCAAAGGCAGATGGTTTTGTTCTTTATGCATGGTTAAGCACGTGAAGGCAACAGATCCTAATGTGGACTCATCCTAGTAAAATTAGACTCTTCCAGTAGCATTGCATCAGGATTGTGGAACATAGTGGGATCTAAATTTAGAGTAGTGCTTTTTTACACTATGACATTTGGACTTGAGAACTGCAACACAACTACAGTGACATCTGAAGCCCATACAGGCCAGAGTGAATGAGTTTGGATCCACAGGGACACTTAAAAACACGTAACATTATGAAACATTTGCTTCTTTCTTCAGCAGCACAAAGTGAGATTTCATTTTGAATAATAGCTTTGAATTATGCAATAAGTGAAAATTAAAAAGGTGACATTTTTACATTACTCAAAAGAGTGGGCTTGACCAGTATTGTTAAATTAACTGGATAAAATCAAATGTAGACACAATATTGTGAACATCAACTGCAATCCAAAAATAATCCATGCAAACGACTTTGTGAAGCTTATATTTAATTTATAGCTGTATACCTGCAACAGTTACTTGATCAAACAGTTACCGGTAGTTGATTGACAGAAAACTAATTAATTTTATGATAATTTTTTGGTTTAAACATTGGAAAACACTAGATTAAAAAAATCACTGGTTAGCTTCTTTTTAGATTTTCTGCTTTTTTTTACTGTGCTATGAGAGCAAAGCAGATATCTTTAGGTTTTGGACTGCTGGTCGGACAAAACAAGACATTTGTAAAAGTCCCCATGGGGCTCTGAGAACTTATTGATGGTCATTTTCACAATGACTATGGACCAGTGTAGTTGAAGGCTGCAGCTTCCTCGCTTCACCCTCCCCCTTCCAAGCCCAAAGGAGAAACTACAGTGGCCACGAAACGCGACAAACCCATACAGCCCTACCTAGAACCAGTGTTTGGTTTGTCCCTTCTGGGCTACTGTAGAAACAATCGGTTTAATGAGCTGGACACTGTAGAAGAGGATCCCCACCTGATAAAAACATCTCGTTCTAAAGGGCAACAAAAACACAATAATTCTAACTGTACACGAATAAAAACATGCCAACAGAGTCTCCTAAATGTTAACACACTGGGCCGGAAGAAAATAGTCGGCAGATTAATCAATAAGGAAAGTAATGTGCAGTTGCAGCTCCAGTTTAATATTTGCTGTGGTACCGATATTAAATTCCCTTGTTGTTTGTGTGTGGACAAAGTAAGAAAAACAGTTGACCATATATAACACATAAAACAAGAAAACACAGCCTCAAAGTTGAATCAATACCTCTCGTATAAAAAAAAGCATCACAAAGGTGCCATTTATTAAAGGGCTATCGCATTGGATTGCATTATATTTTACAGATATTCATTTATCGTGTCCACCTCCTGAACCACGCTGAAACGCTCGAATCATAAGCGCTCTTGTCTTTTCCTGCCACCGACTTGGTCTCAATCATGACGGTAATTTGAGAGCAGCCTGATTGTGTTAGGAGGTAGCTGATTGCGCTGATGAGTAGAGAGCTGCTGAAGAGAAGAAAGTGGGCCATCTACGCTGAACAAATAATGACATCAATGACAGTCGGGGTGATACGAGTTTGTCAAAGTGACTGCATCGTTTTTAAAAGGCCGCAGTGTCAACCGCTCCATGAAATGCAAACTGGACAGAAACAATCCTGCACGAATTCATCTCTAGTCCCACCTTGAAAAAAGGCTCTTGGCAACAGTAACGCTTTTGCAATGCAGCTGCACCCACAGATATACAGAACAAAGGCTAGATGTCTTACGGCGGAGTCGCTAACGTCATCACCGGCGGCCATCTTGTCAAGTATTTGTGTTCGTGCAGATCACATACTTTAACATTCAGGTACAACAGAGCCAGAAAGCTTG
>NW_023339707.1:11467795-11473756 GCF_004916995.1 Morone saxatilis
TGGCAAGATGGCCGCCAGGTGCGGACGTCGACCTCCATTGGCCAGCAGCGCGTACGAGACACCTCGCCTTTATTATGTATATATCTATATCTAAATTACATTTTAGTGAGGCCAATCTATCCACAGGGTTAACTGTGTGTGTGCCTTTTCTCCATAATCACCCTTTAAGGCTGCACGACGCAACTTATTCCAGCACACAAAGGCTAACGCAGGTAAACACCTAGTGGACTTGAATGCTTGACACTAAGCTTCCCGGCATACTAGCTAGCTCGAGTGGGCGAGAAATGAACCTTGTTATGTGTCCTGACACTGGGCCCTGCTCTCCGGCAAATAAAAACATGCCTCTCACTTACTGGCTGCCTGCGCCCACAGCCCCATACATCAGCATTATAAAGGAGCTCGGCAGCCTCAAGGTCAGCTCAATTTCCTCCTGCCGTTATGAAGTATCAGAATCACAGCGAGAGGGGGCACCCACACACATGTAAAGAAATGATTTAGGGAGCGAGGGAGGGGAGGGAGAGAGATAAAAAGGGAGGAGGGGTGGGTGGGATTTGGAGTGTGAAGGAGAGGTGGTGGGTAATACAATGGGGAACTGTGACAAATCACCGGGATAGAACCAGCCTCTTTTACAGTAAGGATGGTGTGAGTGGGGGCATTTGTGAGGAAATGTAGAGAACATTAAGCCTACTTGCTCATTTCACACACTAAGAAAATATAGTAGTATAGGCTGTAGTATAAGTAATGGGATTGAACAGTTTTTGTTTAACAAGCCGATTCCACTTGTGTAATCGCTCAAGTGTAGTCTGTGAAACTACAAAGCAATTAGGCCGACTGAATTATTGTTTAAGATGTGAATGTTTACCATTTACTGTAATTAAATTCTAAGCTGTTACAAGGGCATAACAGCGACCTAATGCAAAATAAATGTCTTTTTTTTTTCCTTTTGAGATCTGGGACCATTCATCACATGCCCAAGCAATTTGATAAATTACACAGAAGCATGAAAGCTGATCATGTGCATGGCAGAGAGTGTGGTGCCTGTCTGTGTGTGTGTGTGTGAGAGTGTGTTTGCCTCTGCCTGAGTCGGCAGTCATCCTTGGCTGCCTCAGTGGCTGAGGTTTGACATCTTCAGCTAAGAGCCTGGGGAAATAACAGCAAATTCACTTAATGGCACCACCTCATCTATTCCTCATACAGGGAGAGGAGGGAGGGAAAGTTCCTTGAGGTGTTACAAAATGGCTGTGTGCTCTCGGCTGTGCTGCCGTCTCTCTCTCCCGTCCGCGGGGGTGCAGGTGTGTGGCTAAACACAGAGCGCATTGAGATCTATCGCAAGCTTTCGGTCGGCCACCAGCTGTAATTTGCAGTCAACTCTGACCCTTTGCGTCTGTGCTGCTGCTACGAAGCTTTTTGTGGTGACAGCGCAATCTGGTTTGATGTGTGCGCGTGTGTGTGTGTGGTCACGTATGGGTACGTGTGTGTTTGATGATCTGTTCCTGCAAAGACAAACATATGCAGACCTAGATTCAGTGAGGACGTGCACGGCTGCAGGTACGTGCATGCATGTTTGCGCAGGTGCAAGTAAGCGTGCGTGCGTGTGTTTGTGTTTGTGTGCGTCTATAGGGAGTGTTACAGAGCCAGAGGTATAATGGCCCCACTCCATCTTTGCGTGAGGTATTGCAGAAGAATCCAAAGCAGAGCACAGCAGCTGGGAGGGAGCAGGGCTGGCTTGCAGTTGGATAACATCTCAGGGTAACAGCAGGTATGCTATCAGCGCAGCCTGAATCCCCTTAGGGCTATTTTCAGAGCCTCTGACCCCTGTGTGACTGAGGCTGGATGACGTCTCTGTGCCAGCAACACAGGAAGAGCAAGACTCAAAAACCACGGCGCCGCTTCCTCTCGACTGCACAACATTTCATTCCAGCTGCCCTGAGCGGCTCCGCTATTGTTCAGATGTTTTACTAAAAAAGACTCAACGGTTCAATGACTATGTTCACAGGGACTGCAATTTGACAATATTTCCCACAATTGAGACAACGCGCTGAATAATAAATTGCCATGTAAACACACTTTTCCAATTACCGTAATCTGAATTCAGTCATAGTCTGAAAAAATAAAGCCTAATCACATTAAGGCATGCATTCCAAACGCCTTACTCAACATTATTTTAGATGTGTGTGTACACCTCAAAGGAATGATGCCTCACAACTGGAGCGTTGACAGTATTTTGCAGCAATCCAACCGCTTGATAAAACAGGCTCTTCTGTCTGACTCAGCTTTCATGTAGCTGCAAGATGAATAGCACAAAGCACGGTGTTATTGCAGGATCTGTACAAAAGCTACAACACAGTAGCAACATGACAGAGGGATATAGGCTGAGGCGGACTGCTGGAGGGAAACTGATGTTGATACAAACTGTGGAGGAGGCATCTGAAGATATTAATTGGGTTATGCCGCGTAGCATAAAAATGGGAATTAGTAACCCACATAAACAGCTAATAAAAATATACGTGTGTGGAATAGGGTCAATTGTGAGATTGCTGCAGTCCGTGGAAATGTAGCTGATAATCCAATCATATCTACGGTTGAGACGATAAATGTAGTTTCTGTTTCATTATCAATTAATCTGCAGATTATTTTCTCCATCATTTGATTATATATGAACAAATGGTGAAAAACGCCCTCTTACAGCCCAAGATAACATATTTAAATTGATGTTTTTTATGTATGACCAAGAGTCAAAAAGCCAGATATATTCAGTTTATGGTTTATATGTTTAGCAAAATCTTTAAGAACCATCACATTTTTACTTAAAAATAATTACAAACGACAAAATCGTTTTTCCCCTGACGACTGATTTACCATCTCAGCTAATCACATCCATCAAGCTGAACCAGATAAAAAAGACCAAGTGAGGAGCAGACTGTTCATTTCAACTGCGATCAGGACGATGTTTCGCCCAGCAGACATGTTATCATTAGTGGAAGCAACACGCTCTCCAGTCCAGCGATGACAAACCCTCGTCCGAACAAAAAGACACATGCTAGTTCTGGTGCAAACATCTATCGTCGTTGCACCAGTAAGGCCACATTGGGCTCTTTGCGTTCATTTTTAGCATTAGTGTCTGTTAATAGAGCAGCTGGATAATATCATTATATGTATCACTGAATGCAGGAGTGCTGGAGTGAGCTGATGGATGCCTCCACTTATATAAAGCTCTCTCTCCGCTCCCATCTGAGAGAACGGCTTCCCACTACTCGGCTCCCCGTGGTTGCCTTGTCAACCCCCTCTCCGTCTCTTTTCTCCGCACCTGCACCTGACACTGCGAGCGTTCTGTCACCCACCTCTCCACATCCCCCTGGAGAAAACGTTCAGCCCCGCCCAGCTAGCTCCCAGCAGCCCCTGGGGCATGGGACAATTAAAAACGAGGCAGGAGCTCAGTCGAGCTGTCACGCTGAGTCTCAGATGGGACCGTGCCTGTATCGCTGCAGAGGTAGTGGGGAGTTTGGTATTGGAGCCCCGAAGAAAATAATATACAATGTCTGTTGTATTTGAGATCAACATTCACTGTAGTGCGAGGTGATGGCAGCAGATCAACACCCTGAAAGCAATGCAGTCTGGCTGGAGCGATATATTTGGCCTTACAGTATTCAGATATTGTCTGACTGCACACAGACACAGACACACACACACACAGACACACACAGAGCTACATTCTGGTGTCAGCCAATTACAAGCCTGCCCTGACTGCCCTTGACTACACTCCCTAACCTCCCTCCACAATCCATGTCAAAACCCTCTGCACTGATTTTGCTCCCTTTTTTTTGCTTCTTCTTCTTCTTTCACTTCTGTCTTTAGGGTGTGAAATATTTAGCAGCCCCATCTAAATACACCTTCAGGCAGCGAGTCAGAGCCGTCTCTTTACCCAGGTAAGAAGTAATGAGAGAGAGAGAGAGAGAGAGAGAGAGAGAGGGGCAAAGAGGGAGACTGGAGGAAGGGTTGGCGTAATATCTCATCAACATTATTAAATCATTTCTCCCCTCGGCAGTCCCTGGGTGGTCTCGGCTTGTGTTATTCCTTAGTCAGGGATCAGTGGCCTCGGCTCCTCGGGTTGAGTTTGGCCGCTCTGCTAGCCTAGCGCTGTGCTAAGCAGGTGTCAGGGGAGTTTCCCCTCAATTAAGCAAAGGTAAAGTAATGCCTCTCACCGTGGCGGCGCCATGAATACATTAGTCTTGCTGTCACCACAGGCGAGAGCATCGAGATGCATGAAGAAGACAGACAGCTGGGTTGCTTCGAACGCTGCTGAAGCAGGTTAAGCCAACTAGCGGCAGGCGTGTATTGTGTTGTATTGTATTGAATAAAGGTTTATATTAGACCTCTGATACTAAGCAGATAAAAAAAAAAAAAAAAGGTCTACCGGATATGATCTGAAAACCTTAATGTATGTGGATGACTACATCAACATAATCAATTCTAATATATACCCAAACAGTAAACAGTGTAATAACAGTTTGTTTCAGAGGTACTGGGAGTAAGGCTAATGAGTTTGTATTAGCTGTCTGAGCGGATGACACTGGAGGACACTGAATCCTTGTTGTGTTAATTAAAGCTCAATGAAATGATGCCGATGAAAAATTAGCACGACCCACAGCCTCAGTGAGGGATACTGGCAGGAAAATGGATCTCTCTGTTAAGTTGTTTTCAAGGCGAGGTTTGGAGAGAAAACACTTTCTATAAAACAGAAATAAAAACGTCATTTCAAACAATTATCAGATTAACTAAAAGTGGCAAACATCTGAGGAATCAATTACGCCCACAAAGAGAACAAAGCACTATACACACACTATATTTAAAAAAATAAATAAATGTGATGATTGTATTGTTAATATGTTCGTTACTTCGCTAATTTGAAAGAAAAGAAAATCAAAGCAACACCAGCAATCCATATCATCTCAGTCAAAAAAACTGCTTTCTTGACTTTTTCAGCCCACACACCACAATCACCTTGCTATTTTACTCCCTCTGACAAAGCCAGCTGAAAAAGGGCTTTGGAAAAATGTGTCAACAGCAGCAATAATGCCTTCCTTTGTCAGTCTTTATGTGTGAGTATTACAGTGTGCTGGACAGGCGCATTGAAAAGGGCTGATTGATGGATTCACTGTAGACTGTCTGTCCACCTCTCTCCCTGATGAGACATGTCAATGTAAAGACACATGAATGCAGCAGCCTGTCCTCCATTTTCTCCTCCTCTCCTCCTCCTCCCTTGTCAGAGGCAGGGAGAATGACGCAGTAAATACAGATGCTGTGTGCGCCGTAATTCTGGGGCCCTGCCGCCTTTTATCTGCCGTGACAGCTTCTGCTGCTGTCGAAATCAAAACGCCCGGGCGCGAGGAAAAAAGCTAGTATTCCCTTTAATAAACTGCCAGGCAGAGCAGAGTGTGAGGAGAAAAGGAGGCACTCAGCTCTGCTCTGCTCTGCACTGGCCAGGCTTGGCTAAGCAGCGGCTGAGGGGAGAGGCGAGATAGAAATGAGGAGAGCACTCCTTCAGGCATCCGTTGGTATTATGCCGCTCACGCAGGCTCAGGCATCCAGCATCATTGCACTTACCGAGAGCCAATCGGTCAGCGGGGAGTCTTTGGTACTCGGGCAGATATATGCACACAGAGATGAGGACTAGTGTAAGAGATGGTGGGGCAGCACAGTCAGCACCTGCTCCCGGACTCGACCGCAGCCCGTTTGAGCTGCCAGGGTCAATTAATTACATCCCTCTCCTAACGCTCTCCATTAGGATAAACAGAAATAAATGAGGAGCAGTCTGACAACAAGGGGAGCGCTGAACCTCCCCCACAGCGACACGACTGACCGGCTCCTCCTTCTGTTGATAAATCAATTAGGCAATGCACAGAAATGACTGTTTTTACACTCAACATTTCCCCATTTGCAGCTTCTCAAATGTGAGGATTT
>NW_023339707.1:11473856-11476418 GCF_004916995.1 Morone saxatilis
CACACACACACACACACTTGACACTGCAGCAGGGGTTGGACAAGAGGGTTGTGCTTTAGGTGCCAAGACCCCTGAGAATACTGTTATGATGCACAACTGCATTAGATGAGGAGGCAAGAGGGGTAAATCACTAAATACCTGGTCAGTGTTTAGATTCCCACTGCACCACGGCGCCCCTAACGCCATTAACGCCCTTCCTTATAATCCAATTATAAGCCATGTGTGTCCACATCAATCAGCCATTTTCATTTGAGCCTGTGGTCTTCTTTATCACCATTACTGCTGCAGTAATTGAGGCGGCGCTATGGAGAGGCTGTGCAGTTTACCTCCATCTGGGAGGTCAAGAGGACTGCAATTGGTTGACAATGATTATGCTCTGGCTGATTAGGCTATGTGCTAGCGCTGAATATTTAGCACTGATTAGACTAAGCCCTGTAGAGAGCCATGTGGCTGACTAACAAAAGGGACAAGCCACAGGGCAGGCAGAAAAGGCTAGTTGAAACAGACTATCTCAGACTGTCAATGGCTGCATAAATCTGATTCACATTTTTGTGTTGCGTTCAGGAACGTTGTTTTATGATGATATTATTGCAGCGGTGTTGTGAAGAAAAAGAACCACAGCAAATAGCTGTGAATGAAAATAATTAGGTTTAACCAATATCCCATCAAAACATAAAGCTTTCCCTGTAATAAGATTAGGCTACTATAGGGAAATCTTACTGCTAAACTCTGACAATTCAGTCAAACAATTACAGAGCTACAAACCTGCGTTTTGTAGATTTATGTTTTCCTGTATGACAGGAAACAATCCAAACAGCTCATGGAGAGAACAAAAAAAAGAGACCGATACATTAATAAGTGATACACAAAATGGCTCCTCTAATCCCCTTGTGGAGATGTCAGCACTTTTTCCTCATCAAGGATTGTGATATTTACACAGAAACTAAAGTGCACTCCTGAAATAAGGGGGAAGAGGACAGACGGGGAAACTCAGAAGAGAGAGAGAGAGAGAAAGAGAAAGAAAGACAAGCGTAGTGAAAGTGATAAGGGAGAAGGAAAAATGACCAGGAGAAATGACAGCAGGGAGAGCTGAGAAGGGTGGGAGAGAAGGAAAAACAGATGGAGGAAGGCAGAGAGACGTGCACTTATTTGCAGAGGCTTTAACTGTCTTGATCCTCAATAAAGAGGTGAAACTGATTAGGTTTATATCAAACGGCTGCTTGTAACACGGTGCCTGTCGCTGAGAGAACAAATCACAGTCAAGTCAGGTTTCCTTTTTTCCATTTGAAAGAGCCAGCCCTCTCCTCACTTGTCTCTCACTCTCTCCTTTATTCAACGCCGCACAGCCTCCTAAAGCAGCAGCTTGTCAGAGTGACAGATGCAGACACGACCACTGACCTAAATCACTCTTTTCCAGCATATTAACCCCGGTGTCCCTACACTTTTTACACAAAACATAAAACACCAAAATAGGGAAACACAATCCTCACGACACACCGCACAATGAGACCGGCCCAAAAAACCCCCCACCCTTATCGTATTATCACCCTCCTGCTTCAATGAAGGCTATTCTTGAAATGCCTAAACAGGGGGGGAAAAAATCACACCGTCAGGGTAAATAAATCACCGCCTGCTGCTCCTGGAGGGACTGTTTCATAGTGACAAAAAAAGATGTTGTGAAGAGGAGGGCAAAAACACATTTCTGTCCACCTTGGAGCCAACATGGAAAGGATCAATAACACTTTAATTACTGCAGCCCATGTTTATGAAATGCAATAATCGTTCATTTAAGATGCAGACACATCGGCAAGCAGGCGGCCGGCCGGGCATCAAGGCTGCGTGCAAGGGTAGGAGAAGGGAGGGGAGGGGAGGACTGGCGTAAATGATTCATGGTTTGATATCTCTCCTGTATAATGGGCTCCTCCGGGGAGCTGCTGGGGCTCCACTGCAGCGACTGACTGCCTGCCTGGCTGGATGGCTGCCTGGCTCGCTCCGACTCTGCCCAGGCTGCTTCTGCCACCGCCGCCTGCTGCCCAAGATTAAAAAGCCTTGCCTACCATGAAAAGCGGCTCAGTGAAAACAGAGAGCCGGGACGTGCACATACACACATGAAAGGAAGTGACTTGATTCAATATCGTCTGACAAAGTATCTGGGGGGCACGCAGAGGGGGGAGTGAAAGGAGGGGAGACGAGAAAATATCAAAAATCCTTCAAGGGAGAAAACTCTGGCTGCAGAGATACTGGGGATACATGTAACATCTAATGGGGATATGGGAGCATTTCTAAAGCCGTCTTCCTTCACTAGCCTATCACCCCCCCTCCTCACCCTGTACCTCCTCCTCACCCGTGGAAAGAGAGGGAAAAAATGAAGAAATTAAGGTTGTAACGTGTTGGGCTAATCATAACATAGACAGTTTAGTGCCATCTCGCATAATTAAATGCTTTGCACTAACCACCTAATGCATACTAATTTGGAACAATCCACTCCTGGAGTTGGCAGACCATGAAGCTCCCTGCAAAGGAGGAGCTCGTTTCCCTCTCGGCGTGTGTGTGTGTGTGTGT
>NW_023339707.1:11476475-11480590 GCF_004916995.1 Morone saxatilis
GTGTGTGTGTGAGTGAGAGAGACACACACTTACTGATTTGCAGAGAAGTAAGGTGCTAAAGGTCAGGCCGCGGACTTGAAAGAAAAGGTCAAGCATTATTACAACATGACTAAATAAACAGGCTGTGCGCAGCCCGCAGCCCAGCCGCTGTGGATGCTGGAAGTCTCTACCTACAAGCACTAGTACCTGCCTGTCTGTCTGTCTGGGATTCAGTTTCATCCCTTGTCTTTATCCATATATCCCTCCAGCTCTAAGACAGCTGACATGAGGACTGTCATATCCTGCCTAGATTCTTATCCCCCACTGGCTTTATTGCTCTCTTCCTCCTGAGTCACAAACACACACACACACACACACACACACAAAGCAAGAGAGAGAGGGAAGCAGGGCTGCTGGAGCGTGCTTTAAAGCACATTAATATTAATTGCAGCACTAGCTGGAGTGATAACACAGACAAGATGCCGCTGTGAGAGAGCTGGGCGCAGGCAGCCCCTGCTTTTTGTTCGGAGCACTACTCATCTGTTGGATGGGCACGGTGAGACGGCAGAATGATGAGCATTTCATCTTTGAATCGCTTGTTTTATATTAGAGGGGGCCTACCCTCGCCAGCGAGGGGTATTTGTGTTTGTGAGTAGATACTGTGTGTGGGTGTGTGGACGTGCGTGTGTGTGTGCGTGTGCACGAGCGTGGGTGTGCACTGAGTGATAAAAACTAGGCAAGATGAATTATTAGGCTAGTGGCTACATCAACAGCAGTAGATATGTGCTTCAAATAACACACAGAGTGCTTAAGCGATCCTGCTTTTATCTCCCCTACTCCTCTTGGCTTGGCTACCTTTTATGTCCTCCATACTGAACTCAATATTCTGTGAGCAATGAGCTCTGCTACAGATGTAAATAATCTGCTGTCCTGGAGAGCGAACTAGCTTTTCCAGTACAGTGGAGTAAAAATACAAATCAAGTTGAAGCCTGGGTGCTGAAGCCCGTCTCCACCTCTAAGCTTCTTTCTCCCTCTGCAGGAATAGCAGGCGGCCGAAGGCATCAACAGATGACAGTTACATCTCTACAGTCATCCGTTTTTACCTCATCCTCTCTTTTTTCCCTCTTTTGTCAATTGCTATTGAGAAACCTGACGCCGTCTCTACTGCTGCCTCACAGTAGTGGGTTTTTGCAGTACGGTTTTGTGCTCCTTTTCCCATTTCCCCCAAGACTCATCAATGTCCCATTACCAAGTCAAATCAGGTGGTGCTGCAGAGATTTGCAGAGACACGCACACACACGCACGCACGCACGCACGCACATTAGGGGATTCATTCAAGAAGCCTGGGAGGTTTTCCACCAGCAGCTCCACAGGATCACAAACAGGGCGAGGAGGTGAACGGAGGAGAAATCACTGCTGGCTAAATGCTTGTGAGTGGTTTACGGCTCAGAGGGGCAGAAAGGGAGACAAAGATGTGGTAATGCATCTCTCTGACACTCCTTTAAGCGGCCGGCCAGATTGTAATCTCCCGGGCCCACTAGTCACACATTATTGTTTCTCATTTCACATGTCGCAAACAATTAAAACACGCCCGTCGATTCCCGTGCCCCAGGAGCTCCTTTACTCTCAATTCGCTTACAAACAAAACGCACACTAATCTAAAAATAAAAAGTAAGCACTCATATGACCTCCATCCTCCCCTCTACACACCCGCACGTACAGCCAAATTCCGAAGCTAAATTCCCAGGGAACGCCACACACTCTTGCTTTCATCGTGTTTATCTCTCTGCAACAGCGAATACAAGGTGGACGAGCCCTGTGTAATGGAAGCGGCTACGTTAGCAAGGTAGCTGCTTACAGAGAAGCGTAAAAAGAAGGAGAAGAAGCAAAAAGAGGAGGGGGTGGGGGGGGGTAAAGACAACGTGTCCTTTTAGTTTTCTATGCCTGTTGTCATCCTCTTCACAGCAGCAGCTGCACAGGCAAGACAAAAAAAAAAAAACTCTGGGGAAGAGTCAGGCAGAGGAAGAAAGAAATAAAGCAGCATTGTGCATTGTTTTATGTAGAGATTTTCACAGGCCTGTCGTTGATTAGAGGAAAAGGCTGAGTGCTAAATACAGAGGGAAACAGGGAGACGAAAGGGAGGACCGCTGGCTCTCTAAGGAAGGGTCTCTGAGGGCTGCCAGAGGTGGTGGTGAATCTCTTCCCTGTGACAAAGCTGTCGCACTGAGGAGTGAGATTTAAACTCCTGCTGTCAGGAGAATTTTTGGGCTTTTATTACATCGAGTGCATGAGTTGGTTCGCGCGTGCACGAGCGGGACTCGAAGCCAGACGCCAGCCTTCCTCTACTCACTACGTTGGGCGTTTGCAGCGAGCGCCCGGCTTTGTGCCGAGCAGATCGTTTGCTTTTGTGCCCAGAATGAAAGGAAGAGACTGAAACTCCGACGGCGTTCTCCTCGTGCTCAATCACAATCGCGAAATCTGTGCACAAACAAAACATCCCCAACCTCGATGAGAGATTCACGCAACGGCGGCTCACCAGCTCGCCTGCCAATCGGCGTTGTTTCAAATGAACCAGAGCAAATCAAGATGGAAAGCTGCTCACTGGACCCTCGCAGTTGGAATTATTTGAAATGTGACAAGCACTTAATCAAGTCGTCATCAGCGCCCCACTACTGTATAACTGAAGAGGCAAAAAATAAATAAAAAATAGAACTGTTGGAGGGCTAAAGTGGAATAAGCTCATCTATACAGAGAATCAGGCCTCAGTAATGCCATGCCAAATAGCATTTTCTTCATTTGAGAAGGCGGTGAAATGGGGAGAGGAGGAGGAGGAGGAGGAGGAGGAGGATTTGGCCTCCTAGTGCGCTGCTATGCCCCAGCTCGGCTAAGTGACAGTGAATCCCACAGTGAGTCGATTTGCTGCTTTTGAGTGCCTGGAAACTTGTCTGGCAGAGTGCTCGCAAGGGAGAAAGATAGATGGGAGAACGGGGGGGACCGAGCCTCACCTCTCGCTGTCTTCTATTTGTCCGTTCATCCCTGGAGGCTTTTGGGCTGCTCGGTACAACAAAGAGGGGAGAGAGGCGACAGAGGAAGAGCTCTGCGGCCGTCCACAGACAAAGCAAAAGCAGAAAGAGGACGAGTTTACAGGTAAACAGTGAGAGGCAGCTGGCTGGGAGCGGAGGCAAGCTCAAGTTTCAAACAATCAATCATCACTCACTCCTCCACAGCAACAAAAGATGTGGCTTATAGCACAGCATTCACTTCCTGGAGGATATCTTATTTTGGATTAAAGCTACTTTACAGGCCTATATATGCTAAGCAATGCATTACCAACGTGTTACCGAATGTCACATTCGAAGACACGCACAAACAAATACCAAGTGTGCATGATTTAACCTGACTTTCAACTCTGAAATGATCACTCACTGTCACTCTGTTGGAATATGGGCGGCTGATGACGGGAGTAATTTGTCACCTCGCTGATTTGAAAAGGAGCACTTGAAGATGACACAGAAAGACAACTTTATTGTCATCTTAAAGAGGATCTATGAAATCAATGGGAGCAGATCAATGCTGTCTCTCCCTCTCTCTCTCACAGCACTTTACATAAGCAGCAATAAACCATCACAGAGGCCATCATCTAGCTCACCGGTTTTCTGTGCAGGACTCCCAGACACCTCCAGGCAAAAAAAAAAAAAGCTTCTCTCACTCCATCAGCGCAAACAGTCACATCCACAACTTCACACATAAGAAGGGAGGCGGAGGAGGTAGAGAAGAGAGAGGAGCTGAGGGGGAGAAAATACCTCTAGGCAAACCAGAGCCAGATAGAGAGGGCTGGAAGGAAGGATGAGAGAGAAAGAGAGAGAGAAAGAGAGAGGTTGCGGGCGGCTAGCAGAGCGTCTTCATTAGAGTATAGCAGCTAGCTCTGGCAGCGACCAGGAACTGTAGTAAGAGCTGCTCATCCTCTCAGTTAATTAGGATTTCTGCTGCTTCGTTTTGGGGCGAGGGACAGGATGTTGGAGGCTTGATTGCCTTTTATTTCCCAGCCTAACGGCTCGGCTGCCTCTGCTGCTTTATTAACAAGAGATCTTGCAGATTTACAGCTCCGCAGCAAACATCAATTTCAATAATTACAA
>NW_023339707.1:11480612-11503557 GCF_004916995.1 Morone saxatilis
ACAATGAAACACACACACACTTTTTTTTTTTTCTTCTCTTCTTTCCACCGTCACCACTCCGACGTCCCTCCCCTCACTAGACCTTATTTCCATAGATGTGCCCTTTTTCATGATTGCGTATTATAAACACGTTATAGTCGCACTTAGCACTTCAAACACTCCCAACCAATCCCTGACCTGAAGGGCAAAACTAATAATGTGAATGTCACATTTACATTCAACAGTCAAACCGAAGCATTTGTGTCGTCACAAAACAAAACAGATGAACGATGACTTCTCTGTGGAGCAGTTACAGCTGCCTACATGTGGTAGCCCTACATCTAAAATCACCTGCGCTGATAAATGGAAGTACAATAACACATCCTCTTTTAGCTATATCTTCACACCCTGGAGCCATGCCTTACATTTTATTCTACCAAGCGACAAAGTACACGTGTGAGACTGAACAACAGCTACAATCGGGAAAAGAAATAATAGAAATCATACTACAGATACAGAACAGAGAACCACAGATTTCATCTGAATAAAATCAATAATTGTGTTGACTTGCAGTGTATTGCCTTCCTGTCTTCTCATCTTGCTCGCTAATGTTTCTTTCATGAGCCAGCCCACTGCTGGTGACATTATAGCTACAGCACTTCCACAAGTCCCCAATGGATCAGTGAAAATGGTTGGCGTAAAACACAATTAGCACGGTCCATATGGCTGCTAGTGGAGGAGGAGCAGGAGAGGTCCCGCGTGGTCCTTATAGAGGCCCGCTCTTTTGTTACCTTAAAGATCAAACTGTTGTCATAATAATGGGGCCATTTCACTTCTGCTGCTCGGGTTTCGTAAAGTAGCGCTACTCCAACAGATCCTCACATTGTGGAATGACTCTGGGCAAATAAATTGACCAACCTTGGCTGATAGCCTAATCAATAGCTCCTTCATCATGATTAATGGCTCATATTGGATAATGGGGAAATTTAATGTGAGGGGAGCGTTACTTCCTCATTTCAGCGCTCAGTCCCATCGATTGGTTATAACCCCCCTTTCTGACCAATGCAATGTGCTGATAAGAGAGCAATGTGTTCGACCTATGTAAACTGAGCACAGAGAAAATGATTCACTGCGCTTTAGGCGCGTCTCATTCACTGATAGCTCTGTATGCCCTGCCTGACAAGCATTTTCTTGCCTGAGAAACGCAGACACCTTTTACTGAGTAGAAGCGAACAACAACAGCTTGAGGCAACAGATTTATTACAAATTGATCTATTAGATAGCACTGCTGTGCTTCGCTGTTTTCTCTCTTTCTCTCCCTCTCTCTCTCTGACAGCCTTCCCCTGATGGTAGCTAGAGTGTATCAGAGTTGAAGTGCTACAGTGGCAAATCTAAACCCAATCCTCAGAACTCATTTTCTCTGCGTCGGCTGCTGGAACTGGGGTACAGAGACAAGATGTCCATCCTTAAACCTGTAGTCGATCCAGCCGTAAGTCGCAGCACCTACACTGAGGGCTCAGCAGGCTCCATAGGTGTGCCTAACCTGCAAGGGCGAGCAAGGGCACAGTTTACCGGCGGCCCCTCGCGAACAGGAGAGCGGAGAGTGCCACAATGTCACCGGGGTCATTTCCTCATGGCTGCACGAACCCGGAGCTCACCACTGGCTTGTGTGCCTGGGAACATCGGTGCAATATCCGCATTAGTCACAGAGGCCACAGAGCACAGCCGACGTTGTAAAATGATGCATGTATAATATGTCCGCGGTGGTGACAATCAATGTCCTGCAAACCCAGTATTGTACAGAAGAGAAACACAACATAACGAGCCATCACAGCCACGTTAATTAACGACAACGATGTGCGTCTGTCTGGACAATAGACAGCTGTTATTGACACGTCTCTCTATAGAGCAATCAATTATATCAACTGCATCATTTAGACTTGCTAATCAAGGTGGCTCTCTGATAGGTATAACAAAGTGACTATTTCCCTTTAATCACTGTGTCAGGAAACACGGTGATGAAAGGAGAGACAGCCCCGTTAACATTGCTGCGTATAATGGGTCCAATACAGCGATGGAAACCCGTAAATGTCACAAGCAGGAACAGAATATGACACGTCTCCTCATGTTTAAGGTTCAGCGAACAGAGAAAAAGCGTTTGGCAGGTTATGCAGCCCATTTAACAATATACATCGGTGGTGAAGAATTTCTCCTGTCAATAGTAACAATAAGCGCTGATAGAAAACTGCACAGACTCTATTGTGCTCCTTTAATCACCTACATCTTTCATCTTCGCTACAGAAGAAAACGAGCGCGCGGTGAAAAGAGCTATTGGCTCCTGGATGGGGTTAATGTGTGTGTTGCTGAAAAAAAAAAAAAAAAAAGGGCACCGTCTGAAGATGTTGAGATATTCTAGGGAGAGTGTATATGTCTATGTCAACGTCTTCAGGCAGGCAGCTGCAGGGGGTGTGCGCAGTAAAACACTGGTATGCATTGTTTGTGTTTCTGCACCACTAGCGCCATGCCGTGTCATTACATGAGGCAATCTCTTACCTAATCAGCACTGACACACACAGCGGCAAAGCACTCCTCCTCCTCTCTCCCCCCCCCTCTCTCCCTCTCCTCAGGGGCCAGCCAGCTGATCCTACACCATTTCATTCTCCTCTTTTACTGAGATGGCAAATGGCTGACTGTTATTTTTGAAGACTTTCAATTCATGCTTTTTGGCACTGTGATTGATTAAGTGCTATTATTAGACAATCTTACCCAAATCCTGAAAAAAACACAAAAAAAAAACAGGCTATCATCTGCGTGCTATGGTGTGTTTTAACTAATAATTAGTGAGACGCATGAGGAATCTGACAATGTGTAAGACTGTGGGGGGGGGGGGAGTCAGTCACTATCATCACAACGACTTCATGTACTCATTGTCCAATGTTTGCTGTTGCTTCACAACCAAGCCTCCATTTCCACACACTCCATTGTACAACCCTCCAAGTACATAAATCACAGAAGACACTGAAATGTGGCGAGTTGCAACACTTTGCAGTCTCATCGCCTCAGAGCCACATACAAAACTGAACAGGGCAAATATGGAGTACCTAAAACCTGCCAAGAGGCTGGCAACAACACGAAACACAACGTGTCCGATTAGTTAAGATGTGAAGCCCGGCCACGCAGGCCCAATAAGACACAAACGGCATTTGCAGGATGAAGTGAGAGTGGCTTCACCAGGGCCGAGCTCACAGAAAGAAGCAGATCTGATCACATCTGGGACATCAAATACCACCAGCAGTACGCAGCAAGACAGCCCACAATTGTTAACACGGATAGCGTTTGCCGATGCTATCTCCTCGGCACAATTGTGGAGCTAGGCCTGAATCAAACAAAGATGAGATATGATGCAGCGTGCTTGGATCTCCTCTTATGAGAGGTGAAGGGAAGCTGTCAAAGAACACAAAACACATCCAGCATCCTGCCTCCTCTGACTTGCTGGGATAAGCCAGGCCGAGGAGGAGGAGGAGGAGGAAGGAGGAGGAGGAGGAGGAGGAGGGGGTTCTTGCCTCATTTCTGCCAGTGTGCCCTGTGCGTGTCAGTCCAATATCTTAAAACAACACATGCAAGGCTTTGCTACAGCCAATTACCCAGCTCTTGGCACGGGAACTGAAAAACATCTTCGGAGAACAATAAAGAGAGCTTGGCTTGTTGTGCGTGCTGTCAGTAAGTGCTGACAGATTGTTATTTTTAATGAATATACAGCACTTGAACGGACCATCAAGAGGTCTTTGAGCGAACATTGCTCCTTTGTTCAGAGCATTAATTTTCTATGTAACAGCCAGATATCCTGCAATGAAATTGCCATCAAGCACTGTAAAGGAAAAAGCTAAATCAGTTTATTCACTTGATTTAGGGTTGGGTGATCGTTTCCATTTGCCTACGGTCCGATCGTGGTTACTCCAGCTCGCTGTTAGGTGATCCCATCGCCACGGGGCAGCAGGTGAGGGTGGGGGGGGGAGTTATGTCACAGCACGCCACAAGAGTTTATAGTCAATATGGCCCCGATTCCTCCCTACGGACAATCAGAGGAGAACTCTGGTGGAGGACTTTGGCACTAAAGTTTGGATTATCTGACAGTGTGAAAGGTTTAAAGTCTTAAACCTCCCCAACTGATCAACATGTTTGATATTTAGGAGTAAAGATCTGGGTGATTTCGATTGATTGATTGATTGGCTAATGAAATCATCAATCAATCAATGAGAGACACGTTAGTCCGGCAGCAGATGACGGCGTTGCCAAGCAACGGTTAACATTCGAGCCCTTGAAGCTAACATTAGCTAGCATACCACTGTTGACAGATATTAAAACCGACAGTTATAATCTCACCTCCAGTTCTCACTGAAGACAACCCGCGCTCACTGCGGCGGCCCAACCGTTTCCTCATCCACACTCGTGCCCTCTGCTTCTGTTTTCTCTCACTACAAATCATAACAGCAAGTTGTTGCAACACATCAGTCTCCATTTTGATCTGCTCTGCCATGAGATCACGACTGTTCCCTTTGTCACAAGTGTGTGATGTGGAAATCATTGTCCAACCTGGCAGTGTGTGTGCATGTTTGAGATGAGAGAGAAGAACATCTGTAAAGTTTCTCCCTCTGAGCGTGACGTAGTCTGAACCCGGCTTTAGACTCAGTCAAAGACAAATTTGAACATGGAGACCACGAATCTATTTGCACACATTAAAAAAAATCTATTTAATAGCAATGTCTCCCCTATTCAAACAAAGGCTAGCTTTTAAAAGTCTGTGCTTTAAAGGATCACAGCATCAATGCTCCATTTAGCATTACTGATACCTCATCTTTTATGTACGTAGTATTTCTAGATTAGTTTTTCTTTCTGTGTGTAAATGAATTGTCCATGTGAACTTCTGCTTGCACACTTAAATTAACTTCAATTGAAAATTCTTTAATGTCACAATCCAAGTGTGAACTACTCTTACAGTGCGGAGGGCAAAGTGTTGGTGAGCAGGCGCGGCTGTATGGACAACAGAGATGGGCTGTGTTGGAGAAGAGAGATAGAAAACTTTGGGAATAGTGATTTAAATTTCACTTGTCATTTGTGCAGATTAACTGGACTCCACTGAAACACCTCTAAATACACAGTAAGGCGCAGATTCTACAGATTATTATTTAACAGCTTAGTTCTGATAGAAATTGCTCTAATATCGGCATAAGAAAAAACAATCATCCCTTCAATCGTCAATACTCCGATCGCCTATTGGCACAAGCCTCACTTGCTTCCTCACTCTCCACTTCTTAAAATATAAACACAAAGCAACTCTCTCTTATTTACAAACCTGATGTCTAAAGACACTTGACACATAATTTCCTGTGCTGGTTCTGTCAAGCAGACAGTTCAATGCTTACCTACGTCTCCTGCCAACTTCATTTCATACTGTTTATGAAATCCCCGAGCAAAACAGTCTTGAACAAAACTATGAAACAGCCTAATCACCTTTTTTTTTCCAAACACAATAGCCTTGCTGAAAGCAAAATGTCTCTTTTCAAATACAGGCTAGCCACAGTGATGACAGGTTGTAGCACCGTCTCATACGACTACACAATGCCACAATGCCTCCGTATACAGCGTGAAGTCGCTCTATTATAACGGGGAATCATCTCTCATGACAATTCATGGTGAAGGAAAGATGCAGTGACGGCATCGAGGGGAAAAACAGCAAGACACCATTCGAGCGCAGCATGTCAACATTGAATTCCCGAGCATGTGTATCGACAAATCATCCAACAAAAAAGGTGTCAGACCGCAGTGAAAAGGGATTTTCCTTAACATAGTCTGGGCCTCACAGTGCTCACAGGGAGCTGCCATTACTCAAACACACATTAGTCATTAAAGGAAAATAGCAGGGTTATTACACTTCTCTTATCATTACTCTGCTGCTACTACAGCCACCAAGCTACATTAACATTCGATGGACGGGGTGTGTCATTGGATATGTGACTCAAAGTAATTTTACCCGCTGCTGCTCTTGAGATCCCATTCAAATTGAAACACTATAAAACACCCTGACCTCCTCTGACCCCTGAACCAAACAGATAATGTGGATTTAAAAAGGACTTTGCACATATAAGGCATGAAAGGACGTGAAAAGAAAATGAACAGCACCAACATTTTAAATTATCCTTTGGGCTGAAAGAATTCCCTTTCAACGACAAAAAAAAAAAATACATGAACCAAACATTAAGGTGCTTTACTGTCAGGGCTAAGTAGTGATTGACGTATAGCCAGTAATGGCAGACCTCTGTAACCTATGTAGCGCGTTTACAGTCTAAGTGGCAGTTTAAGCTACTTGAAGCAGGAAAAGCAACAAAAACATCAAATGTGCCATATGCTAGATGTGTGGAGCTAGAAATGTATATCGAGGTGCAATAACATTATATTTCCAGTGAAATCTAAAGCCAGTTGATTATGTTCTGGGTTCAAACAGGTGTATTTCCTCACAACACACGTCTGTTTTCTTACCTAACCCTGTTACTGAACCACAGTGTGTAGCAGACATTAGACATATGACTTATGTAGTGTGTGTGTGTGTGTGTTTATATGAACTTCCAGTTCAATCAGCCCTCTCTCTCTACAGACATCATCATCAGCCCTGAACAGGAGGCTAAAGATTGAGTAGTAGAGTGACTTAATGTTTACAGTCATTAAACATAATGCGCTGTTGAGTGTATCTAGGTTGTACACTGCAATGCTGTCAGGATATGAGATAACGCAGATTTTCTTATACACGGTCTAATGTTTTGGTACTTTGACAAGTGAGGAAAGGCAGGCTTTGTTTGTTGTCAGCATTAAATTACATTTGTTCACTGGGCTGAAAATAGCTCAGCCTTTATGGAGCAAAACAAATGTTTCTCACTCCTTTGATCACTGAGTATATTCATTAGCTATGGCGAAGTCCACAATTGTGCAGGGCAATGTAACTTACCCTGTAAGGAGCACTAAAGTGAGTAAGTCAGGAGTGAATCATAGGAGGCACTCAATGAAAATAAATCACTAGCTTTTAACGGCTCTGCCTTTGTAAATGACAGATATTAAGATGAACAGAAAACCATGTTTGAAATCTCATTTAAACGGACATTTTATCTATTTCTGAAGCCAGAAGCCTGTTAAACAATTGTCTTTTGTTTACTATTTGCAAACTTATAATTCATGACAACTTATACTGAACTCAAACACAAAAATCCCACTTCACAGATAAAACAACAACCCAGTGAATCCCACCAACCCTGGACCTCACTTACTTCTCAGATGTTGTGAACTGCTCAGGCTGCCATATGTGCAAAGTATTAATGTCAGATCTGCTGCTTCTATTTGTTGACAAATGTCTCCATTGAAGATTTTTTACAAGCCTTGCAGCTTTGTTTTTAAAAGTCAACAGGAGTGTGCCGTTTATCCAGTGTCATCTCTGTTTTAAAACCAGCACAAACAAACTCGTAAATCATCTCAAACTGTGAGCTACACAACAATAATTGAGCAAAAGTCATGCAGACAAAGACAGCAACTTAGCATCGCCAGCTAACGTTGCCATGAGCTAATGACAATAGCTGAATGGGCTCAGGCTACTCCCTGGAACAGGGGCAACTACACTGGGCAATTCAAAACGGGGAACCGCTTGGTGTGGGGGCATTGCAAGGTTACTGTGCGATAAAACCACAAAGCGTTTAATGAAATGAAGTCATGTTGTGTGTGCTGCACGGACACTGTGCTAACCGGTGTCAACGAGCTGGCATTCCCCAATCAGTGCTAGTCACTGGCGCTAGCTGCTAACACTTCATGGTAACCAGCAGCAGTGAGGGGCAAACAACTATCAGCTAACTAGCTCGCTCATGCTAATAGGCAAATTAGCCCAAATAGCTAGCGAGCAAAGAGTCCCAACGTCCACTAACTGCCCCTCATTTCGGTCATTTCTGCCCCGTGTTGCTGATGAACGTCAAAAAGGCGAAGAAGGCGAGTGGTTGAAGCTCACAGCACTTACCTTGAAGAGCTTGATCTACAACATCTGTGATGTGTTTGATGGGAGACTGCAACAACAAACAATAGCAGCAGCGGCGGCGGCAGCAGCAGGGGCAGCAGGGGCAATTAGCCAACGTTAGTTAGCCAAGTGTCGCCACTACAGAGTAACACAACAGCTGCAGTGCCACCTGTGTATCTTAGCTACAGCGGAGCGGACCACGTTTGATACAACGCTGTCATTAATACAGATGGACTTGAGGGTAAAAGAGGGGAGTAATCGTTGCCGGAATGCTCAGACTAGTGTGTGTGAGGGGCACTCAGCATGACAGCATCCTTCTTCATCTTGGGGTGAGAACAGTTGGGGGGCTTCTCAAAGTTCAACCGGTAAAATATCGTCACCCACTGGCCAAACCTGGGAACATCCACCGAGGAGGAGTCCTCTGGGTGTCTGCTCTGGAGACAACACTGCTGGGTCTATCTTCATCCTCATGAAGCGGTGATACTGCCAGACTATATTTGGACTGTCACTGAGCCCGGGCGGGGAGAGAGAGAGAGAGAGTGAGGGGGCTGCAGTGCGGGGTTGAATGGGTCATAAATACACATTATAAAAGCTTTACAGTAAGTACAGCGATAACACACGTAGAGGGGGACAATGTGACCAAATATCACGATGTTTTATGACAGAATATAAAAGAGTGCCTTGAAACATTTTAAAGAATAACACAGTTATAAAATAACAATTTGATCAACTGCAGCACTGATTAGCAATATGTTTTATATATATAGGTCCACAAATGAGGTAAAATAGTTATAAAAATGCAATTGTTATGAACAGAATATGAAATAAGTTTTATGAAAAAGAAGCATAAATTGAAAATATTTGGGTTTTTTAAGTGCGCATGCGCGGTGTGTATTAAGTTATCAAAGGTCGCTCTTTTTTCAGCACTGTTGGAGAAGGTGCAGCATGTTTGTTTGTACAAAACTGTTTATGTTTGAATAATCCTTGACACACAGTGTGAGAGACTTATTGACAGGCGTGCATGGATTTATCATTAGTTATATGTTTGATCGATTCATTAATTCTTCCATTAAACTGAGCTGCAGTTAATGTTAGCTGCACCTCTATTGCAATAAAACAGTGTTGGGCTGGTTACTCAAAAAATGTAACACATTACTCATTACCCTTTTAAAAAGTAATTTTATTACTTTACTTATTACTCCATGCTAAGAGTAATTAGTTACAATACTAGTTTAATTACTTTTCTTCTACTCCCCACAAAATTGGTATTATAGATTGGTATTTGTGTTCCCCCCCAAAATTCAGACTTAGGATGATTAAAATCCAGTTTTGTTTGTTAAAATTAAATTAATGTGAATATTTTCAGCTGCTGAATGTTTCCATCTTCCAAACTAGTTTCCTCCACGATTACAAAACTCACTGAATCCAAGCATGTGATTGAATTGTTGGATTTCAAATCAAGGGTGACAAAAGTAATATTGTAACTGATTATTTTTTTGTAGGAGTAACTATAATATTATTACTGAAATGTATTAGTAATTAGTTACACTACTAGTTACTAGGAAAAGTAATATTATTACTAGTATTGAGTTACTGCCCAACACTGAAATTAAACACACAATCCTTGTCTTCTTGAGCAACTAGTTTTTTATTTTTGGTTTGGAAATAAAGCCAAATTGCACGTTTTAATTAAATTTAAATGGTTTAATTTTTCACCTATTATTAATCTGATATGTTCAGGCCTAACTTCAGCTCCAGGATTTGTCTTTAGTGTCAGTTTAATGTTGATTTACTAAAAAGGCCTGTAAGTTTTGATGAAGTACACTTTCAATGTCACTGTGGCTGTTCTCTTGTCATCAAGGAACATATCAGGGAAGTGTACTGCATGTATCTGACCACTGGGGGGCGCAGCTCTCAAAGAAAAGACATTAAGCGTTGCAGTGTCCAAGAATCCCATGTATTTTGGGCTTTAATCCACGCTGTAATATCACTTTACAAGTCACCCAGATTTACTCCTACTGTTCTGAACTTTATGTAAAAACACAATTGTTAGTCCATTTAAGTGTGAAGACGACGTGTTGCTGATGAAATCTGCAGCTGCCGATAGCCACAGGATGTTTATAGATTCTGTAATATATGCTTGGTAGTTTCTTTGTACCAGTGATTTGTAATACATCTCCTTGGTGACAGCTAAACAATAGAGGCAGGTTGAGACAGGGCTCACACAAAGTGAATTGGTGTGGCACAGACCCAGCTGGCAATCCCCCCCTGTACCATACAACTGGTGAATAGACCCTCATTTATCTTGGCAAGGCTCAGTACTAAAAGAGCTTGCTTAGAGCTCCTGGATTCTTTTACCCAGGGGGACAGAAATGGCGTCCCAGAGCACAGAGCTCATGTTTCTGCCTCTCGGTGGCACTCAGATTACATCAAACACTTCAGACAGTCAGGGGCAGTTGCTGAGGCCCTTTACTGCGAATACTTTCACTTTATCTGCAAAAAAAACTATGAATCCTACATGATTTGATTATAACCTTTATAGTAATCATTATGAGCTGAAAGAAGCAATGGTAGATCTCTCTCTTTCTTTTTAATTTCTCCCACTGGTCTCTGTTATTGGTTAAATTATAAAACTTTTCCCATTTATATGGGAATTAAAACTAATTTTAAAGTAGAGCTCATAATTTGAAGCTCAGCCCCCAAACCTTATGAAGAAAAAGAAAACACAAAACATTTCAAACTATATTGTTTATTACATATTTCTGCCCACGCTTACAGCAACACAAGACCTTGTCAGATGCGACACATTGCACATACAGTACTGTTACCACTGCTCGAGGCAGAGCCGTACTAAAGTTACAGTAGCTCAAATACTCAATAGAGGACCAAGATTTACTACAACTCACAATAAGCGAAACAAAGATCTCTCACACAGTTACACAAACACAAAGGGACCAACACTATTCAGGAGCTTAAGCATAGTTTGAGGGTGAGCTGAACTGTGGTTGTACTAGGACGTACTGTAGCTTCTCCCCGCCACAGACCACAGACTTGGACCTTGGATTTCAGCGTTGTTCTCTCGTTCTTCTCTCCGGACAGGGCAGGCGACCTAGCGTGGCGTATATGTGTGGGGGTTATTTATGAGCAATGAACACACAGAGGCCCCAAGGAGCAAGAACAGCTCAGATGGGGTGCCTGAAGTTCTGGCCGGCAAAACGGGCCTTGTCGCCGAGCTCCTCTTCGATCCTGGGAGAGAGTGATGACACAGGTTGTTAACATGCATGTATTTATAGACTGAGGAAATCTGAAATATTCTATATGTGAAATCATACCGTTAATAAAATATGTGAATTTTTTTGGGACTCACCTGAGCAGCTGATTGTACTTGGCCAAGCGCTCAGATCGGCAAGGTGCACCTGTCTTGATCTGGGAAAAGAAATAAATGACATGTAAGACCCAATCTGTAGTGTAAAAGCTACTGTCAACATCATTACTGACACACCATGCCAATAAACTTCCAAATAAAAATTCAAAATTCAAAATTTCTTGGTTGAGGTTTTACCTGTCCAGTGCAGAGACCGACCACGAGGTCAGCGATGAAGGTGTCCTCTGTCTCTCCGGAGCGATGGCTGACCATCACACCCCAGCCGTTGCTCTGGGCCATCTTGCAGCTAAAGCAGAGAGACACATGTTAGTCAGCTCATACACACACACATAACAGCTTATAAAGTGTGACGATCACGCTGCTCTGTTGCGGACACTCACGCCTGCAGAGACTCTGTGACGGAGCCGATCTGGTTGACTTTGAGCAGCAGGCAGTTGCAGGCCTTGTCGGCCACAGCCTTGGAGATGCGTTTAGGGTTGGTGACTGTGAGGTCATCGCCCACCACCTGGATGCTAGTGCTGGTTGTGAAATTGGTCCATGCCTCCCAGTCATCCTGGTCAAAGGGGTCCTCAATGGACACCACTGTTAAGATAGGAAGGAAGAGAGAGCAATGGTACATCAGTTTAAGAAGCCAACGGTCAATGGGTATTACTTAAAGACACCTTAAACCTGCAATAAGTGATTTTATTGGCCACTTGGGGGCAACAGAAACAAGCTGCTAAATGCTCAACTATGTTCACCAGCTAGCTGCTACGTTTAACAGCAGTGTACAGTCGGTTTTTAAGAGCTTTTTCCCTGAAAAAAGCTGCCTGATGCAGCCAAAGACTGCTTGTGAGAGCAGTGAGAGTAAACTAAACCATTACATTCGCTTACCAAATCAGTTTATGTAAGATCAAATAACTTCCACGAGTCTGTCCTTCATGCTTCGCCTTTTTCTCGTTATACTATATTGAGCTCCATAATAAAAGAGCTTTAGAGCTGTAAAGAAGAGGTTATGTGTTTAAAAACCCACCGGGGTAATCTTTCACAAAGCTCTTGTAGAGGTCAGCCAGCTTGTCGGGGGAGATGTAGCGGCTGGGGTCGTCAGGTGACTTGAAGTCCAGGTCGTACTTGCCACCCTTGTAGAACTCAGAGGCAGCCACATCCATGCCAATGACGATCTTGTCGGTGTAGCCGGCCTTGCCTATGGCATTCTTCAGCAGCTCCAGAGCTGACACAAAAACAACACACTACAGTAAATGCTGCTAATAAAAGAAAAAACATTCACTTTTCACAAGTGAGTCACCACTGAAGACTCTGCTCCACTGGGGCATTTGCCATCTCAGCACCTTAACCTGACACAGGAGTCAGAGGCAGGCAGTCAATGCACTCAGCACTGAGTTGAAGCCTTAATTTAGAAACCATATGTTAGCCCAAGAGTGACATGATAAGTGAAGTACTTCCCCGAGAGGTCTAAGAATGTAACACAGTAACAGCTTTCCATAATCAACTCTTTCCTAAAAAATAACTCCTAAAATAACATCAGCTCCGTTGGCTTGATATGAAAAAATGTCTCTTCCTCTCACCTTCCTTGTTCTCCAGGATGTTGGGGGCAAAGCCTCCCTCATCTCCTACATTGGTGGCATCCTTGCCATATTTCTCCTTGATGACATTCTTCAGGTTGTGGTAGACCTCAGCACCAATACGCATGGCCTCCTTGAAGCTGCTGGCTCCCACAGGCAGGATCATGAACTCCTGCATGGCCAGCTTGTTGCCTGCATGGGAGCCGCCGTTGATGACATTGAAAGCCTGAAAGGAGGCAGACAGGATCCGCTTTCAGCCTAATGAAATCACAACTGAATGTAATGATTCCTCGGATCAAACATTAGTGCTACATGACTGTTGGTGCCATTAGCATTACAATCCTGTGGTACATGACTTGGGTAATTGCACTATCATGCTCACAGGGACAGGGAGGATGACTTCAGGGTTGCCAGCGAGGTCAGCAATGTGGCGGTAGAGGGGAACGCCCTTCTCTGCTGCACCAGCCTTGCACACAGCCAGGGAGACGCCCAGGATGGCATTAGCACCAAACTTAGCTGAGGGAGGGTAAACACACACATTTCAATATATTGAAGGCAAAAATCAATTATGTATGACTGAAATGATAAAGTTCTAGCAATGATATTGAGTTATAATACACAACGTAGCATCTTACACTTGTTTTCTGTGCCATCCATGTCCAGCATCAGCTTGTCAACCTTGGCCTGATCCACAACGCTCACATCCTGGATTAGACAGAGCATGACACGTTATACTGTTCACGTGGAAATAAAAGATCAACTAGGTTTAATTCTAACTAGTTAGTTTAGAAGAACACACTCTAGTAACGTTAGAATAATCACAGCATCTCACTGAAGCTCTGCTAATGCAACGGTTTAAATACCTTTATCGTTTGTATAAAGGTAAAGGTAAAAAAAACAATGAGCTTAATGTAAAATAGCTCCAAAAACTGCTCAACATGTCAGTTGTATGAAATTAAATTGTCTTACCACTTTGTTTAAAATCATTAGTCTACTGGAAAAGGGTAAGTACTGCTGACAACGTGACTAATATTTTTGTGAAATCCTCTTTCTGTTGAATTAATTCAAGAAACTGATCAATCACTTTAAGGCTTTTGATACTAGCACACAGTAATATTAGTCAAACAATAAATGGTCCTACCTTGCTAACCAGTGCAGGTGCAATTGTTTTATTGATATTCTCAACAGCTTTTGAGACACCTGCAAGGGACAAGCAGACCATGACTGACCCAGACGGAAGAAGACCATGCAGAGCAGGCGAGACAGATGACCACAGAGCACCTCATCCAGTCTTGTATGGATGAGTGCGTATTTCTGATGAAATTATTTAGCCATCTATGATTGTGCTCTTTAATATTTTTTTTTATTTTTAGATCTGTGAACATCTGTTAGTGCCTGCCAAGGTTAGTTTCCAAAGGCAAACCCATTCTTCATGCGCACAGCGGCATGTAAAAGAGTCATCCTGTTAGTCCACACATTATTTACCTGGTTACACAACGCAGGGGCCAAGAATTCATTTACATATTTAACTGCTCTTTTGACTCCTAATAGAAGGAAGAAAGATGGAGGAATCGGAAATGAGGAAGAAAGACTCGAGGACAGACAACAGAGAGAATAGCTGTGTTGAAATGACATTTAAGATGGCGACAGAATAGAGGTAAGCAGCAAGTTTAGAGGGGGAATCAATGAAGACGCCTTACCTTTGCCCATGTAGCGTGTTTTGTCATTGTCACGGAGCTCCAGAGCCTCATAGATTCCTGTGGAAGCACCGCTGGGAACTGCAGCTCTGAAAAGACCTTGGAGACACAGAGGACGTTTTGCAGTTGTCATTTCCTGAAGTGCTGTGTCATGTCCAACAAGAGGGCCAAGGACTGACTTCTGTTTGATAATAGTTGCAATGTAATTTTACCAGATCAGCCATTACCACGACAATCAAAGTGTCTAAACTATGTGATGATGACTATGTGATATTTTTACAGCACAGAATCTGCATACACAAACATGTCTGATAGAGCATTAAGTGCAGGGGGGCTGCTTGGTATTCATGGAGCAGCAGCAGTAAAAGGGCACTACGGGGTTGACATCCAATCAGCTAAAGGCATTTTCTGCCACAGTAATGTACATCGTCATTCTGTCCAGAGAGAGAAATAAAGCTCGTGTGGAGGAAGTTGTGACCGGCTGTGCGGCAGAAGGCTGTGATGTAACAGGGGGGAAGACAGGCTGCCGCACTGAGCATGTGCAGTGCATCTGTGGACGGATGCCAAGCCACGCCCATATATAAGAGGCTGGCCATTTTGGATTCATCCAAGTATAGAGAAATATTGAGGATGAGCAAAAATCTATTCATTTTGCTCACTGGACCGGCAGGAATGGTGTGAGTCTGAGGGGATTTAAGGCTTAGGACATGAGGACAGAGCGGCTGTCTCCGCCGTGAGTTCAGGCTTAACAAATCATCTGCATCAAGACATCACCTGGCTGCAGCTGGATGATCCTAACAGTCAGGCTATAAACCCAGATGCTGTGCTACATCACTACTACTACTTTATTAACCATTTATCTGGTCAAATACAATGAAAATATTAATCTGCAGCAGTTCAAATACTTACTTTACTGGGATGGTCTTCATGGAGACAATGCAACAAATGACAAATTATGAAATAGATTTCTATATTTTTGTGCAGAGGACAGTAACAGTGAGAGTAAATCTCTCTCTAGATTACCAGAGTTACTGAAATGACATAATTCTAACAACGAGCATAGGAGGTCTTCTAGTACGAATGTGACCGAGAGCCAAGCTGGTTACATAACACAGAAAAACACATTACAGGGACTATGACAGGCATGCTCTGGGTGCAACACGCTCGCTTTGGTCTCTGCCGTTAATGATGCCATAACAGGCCTGGCCGACTTAAAAGGGAAATCTTATCAAAAAAAAAGAATCAAAGGTGCTATTTACAGTAAACCGGAGCAACCATCCCAAACTAATGGAAAGACGACAGGGCTGCAGAGACAGAGCAGTCCATTTCCAGCCCACGTATTCAAGGCAGTGTAGTCTGTTCCACTCATTCCATGTCAATGCTCATTCAGGTTGCTTCATTAACATTCTCAGTGCATTTCATCGGGTTGAGCTACTCCTTTGTTTTAGCTCTCAGAAAAAAGCAGCTCGCCAAAAAACTTCAATCGCACTCGGGCCCATTAGTTCATCGGATAAATTGATCTCAACCTTACGCAGATGTGTCAAACTTTTACAACTTTTAGAGGTGTTGCACTCAGCTTCATTATGTCATCTAGCATACAACTAGATGAGAGAAGCGTACTGCAGAGCTCTACCTTGCATGCAGTATCAAGGATTCCTCTTAACCCCATAGGTTTGCTAGAAGTACCTACTGTATGAGCTATCTGTGCTCCCAAACAGGAACCATTACAGTAACAGAGTGCTGTAGAGGCAGTGTGATATTACAGGAGCTATTTTCACACAACCACCATCTGATCTGATCCACTCTGGGCCCGGAGCTGGCAACCGCGTGGGGCAACAGAGGGGCCACACCGGTAGTCTGTAAGCTGATGTGATGGGACATTCTTGACCACAATCTCTAAACTCCTGCAAGACATGAAAGCATACATACAAGCCATACGATACCTTTCTTGGTGTACAGGTCAACCTCCACAGTGGGGTTTCCACGGGAGTCAAAAATCTCACGAGCGTGAATCTTCAGGATGGACATGGTTCTGGATCTGCAGGTGAAACGACACAGAAGAGAGATCAGTATGCTGCAGTCGCACAGGCCGAGCAGACACACGGCGGTTACTCTGCACCGTTACTCACTGTGTTAAATCTTCAAGTCAAAACAGTGAGTGGGCAAAAGCCTGAACGCTCAATGAGACACGCGGGACAAAATGTAATCCAATTTAAAGCCAAGAGTTTGGAGTCAAAGTCATAAACCATCTAATAGACTCTCTGATTAAATCTATGTCTTAGCCTTAGAGCGCCACCTGAACCAACTGACGTGGTCTGGCCGGGGTGGCAGAGATATTAGTCCCAGGAGGGCGTGGCTTATGCAGCAAGAAAAAAAAAAAAATCCATTCAGTTTACTTAATGTATCAGATTACAAAACAGCCTTGCAAAAGGCTTGCAAAACTGGGTTGAGAGCACTACTGTCAAACAGTTAAGTAAGAACTCTTGATAAAAATAGTCATAAGTAACAATAAGTGAATGACATGGCACAACACATGTTTGGCTTCTTATTGTCCACGTCGCGTACTGATATGGATTAAAAGCCTGAGTAATGGTCTAATCTCATGGAGCATTCGTTATCTCTCCAAATTCCAGCAGTGGAGGTCAGAGGAGGCTTTAAGTCAGTCTGGTTCATGACGCCTGCTGCACTATTGATTCTCATTTGTTTTTATCTAACTTGCCCCGAGTCCATGCACTGACTTGCTCATCTACCCACTCTGAATGCATGAGTGAACTGTGAGTACAGTCTGCAAAGCTAAGCTAGAGTGCGCCTACAGCAGAACCAATGGAAAATCCTCTGTCCTTAAAAGTATGTATGGAAACTTGCCAATGGCTACAGCCAAGAGGCAAAATCACCCAAACACACACACACACACACACACACACACGTTCAGATCCTGCTCTTTAGCTAAATGGAAATATTTTACAGTTTACTGGGGTCGGGTATTGAACCTCAATACTTTTTTGACACCTACCCAAATGTGTCCCTTGGCACAGAGTGTTGAAAACTGTCAATCGGTCTGTCTGGTCAGATTTATAATCTTGTTTAGTTATTATTTGATCAGATTGTCCCTAAATTTAGAAAGATACAGTTTATGTGGTTTTATGTAGGTGAAGTTCTTGTAAGGCTGTTTGTGGTTAGATAACACAAGAAGTTTGGCTTCATTTGTTAAAATGAAAAGATTTTATAGAAAAACATGTTAATATTTAATACAGTAATCAGTACAGTAGACTCCAAAGGTACAAAATGTACTGAAATACCCACCCCACTGAACTGGTGATAGAAACAACATACGCCCAAAAGATATATAACATACATGAAACAATTAACCCATTAACTAACAACTATAAATCTTTTTTCAAGCAAAAATGCCAAAATATCCCAACTTCCAGCCATTGTGAGGTTGCATATCCTCCTGCGATCGCTCATCTTTTGATATCAAAACTAAATATCTTTGGGTTTTGGACTGTTGCTCTTACAAACAAGCTGTTTTAAGGCAGCTTCAGGACATTATGATGAGTATATTTCACTATTTTCTGACATTTTATGGACCAAACGATTCATTGATTCATGGAGAAAGTAATCGGCAGAATAATCAATAATGGAAATAATAATTAGTCACAACCCTGACACTATATAAACTATATTTCTATAACGGAGGTACACACACAACAATTTCTATTCCTTTTTATGTTTTTTGGCTGCCCTATCATGGCAAAGGTGCAGAGCAAAGAGGGAAGCTGGCAGCACAAAATGGCAGCCACAGATAAATAAATAATAAAGAATAGAAACCTGATATCTGTGTATGGATGATAGTTTGGCTTGATCCTCAGTTAGGCTACATTAGTGTCTGCCAGCATGAAAAAATATGTGTGTTAATAACCATCTTAATAACTATTAATAAAAACAAGAGCTTTAAAACTGCAGTGGAAAACTTACAATCTACTAACTGGGTGACTTGTTAAAAGTACAGATATCTGCTGGGAGGTTTGTCAGATAGAGAAATGACTGACCCTCACTGACTAATCTTGCTTCATACAGTAATTTTCCTACAACCGGTGGACACACCCCCACGTCTGCTGCAAGCAACTGGTAGCTCACTCACTTCCTGAGCCAACATGTGTAGCCTATGACAGTGTCTGACATGCCATCAACATCCTTCCAGGCTCTGAACAGAAAAGACACCAACAGGGGCTCTTCATCAAACGGCGAAATCCTGCTGGAAGCTGGACCCTGCAACCCGACGCCCTGTTCCCCACACACACTGCAGTTCTAAATGCAGTGACAGCTCGCCAGCTGACGGCCTGCGTTATAAATAGACGGTGTGGACTACAAACTACTCCATCCTGCAAGCCACAAAACACACATCAACTGAGGGATTCACTGGCGTTTACAGAAAATAACACCAAAAAAAAAATCTGGTCATAGTCAATGAAGGTATCGGCTAACACAAGGACAAGACATAGAGGTTGTCGTCGAGGATGTGGAACACCATGTACACGTTTATAAAAGATAAAATAAGTTCATATTAACACACGCTGTCTGAGAATAGTAATTTAACTCTTCACAGCCGCTGTCCGACCCATAATGTGCAGGTAGAAAGCAGAAATAAAGTTACCTTTCCGGCCTAACTGTGTGCAAGGACGGTGCTGTCTGTCTCTCTCTCGTGCGGGCAGGCAGAGAAGGCGCTCGTGACGCTTCGGGCTCGAGGATAAGTGGACGGAACCAGGAAGGAACGGCGACGGAGCGACGCCATTGGCTGGGGCCGACTCACGAGGCAGACGAGTGCGAGGAGGGATGCACGTTCACCATCAGGAGTCAGACAGACATCCCAAATGAGGACGAGGAGGATGCGGAGTGTCTTTTAATCTCTACAAAAGCACCCTTTTTAAAACACGACATGTACACAACATAGAGAGGAAGAGTTATTTTATCTCAGGTGAATTGTGGGAAATGTAGTTTTTTTTTCCTTTTCTCGTGAGGATGAGAGAGGTATGCGGAAAGATGACGCATTGTGAGTACGTGCAGAGAAGCAGGCAGGGATCTCAGATGCGGTGGTTCGTTGTTGGTCACATGTCACTTGTGGTCACGTTTTTTGGCTCTGACTTTTTCCCCTATAACGAATTTCATTGAATCAGTGTCGGTGGAGAGGTGTGTGGGTTTCTTACTGGACCAAAAAGAGCGCCGGTGTGATGACTTGCAGGCCAAAATATGAATAAATAAACAAAAAAGAATAGCTCGTTGTATGAACAGCATTTCAATATAAGTAATTTCCCCCTGGGATTATTAAAGTATTTCTGATTCTGATTCTGAAGAGTAAGTATAATCAATATGTAGTTAGGACTCGCCCCGTCTAATATGTGGTAATAACTATATAATTGTACCTAAAACTGAAGCCTAAATCTGGACGTTTACTAACCTTCAAATTACCAAGTCAGTGCTCACTGGGAAGGTTTTTTGTTAAAAGATGCTATTAATCTAGAGTAAGCCTATTTAAAATGTTTTTGCCTAGTATCACCTTATTTTTCCTTTATACTTTTATACATTTATTAGTTTCAAATTGAAGTGTTTCATGCGTATTTGTCCCTGTATGAACATGTAGAAGCACTCGGATTTGCACAGTTATGTATTTTAAAGAGGGACAGCACCGGTAATTCATGGGTAATTCATGTGGAAGTTGCAGTAATGAATCGCAGCATGAGTGAATAGTGGGTTTCCCCCACTCATCTGACGTCTTAACACTACAATACAAGGGTTTCTCGCAGCTGCGCAGTGCAGTGAGTGCAGCATCCGCGCTACAGTGTGATGAAAGCCTGCTGCAGTGACCTTGAGACTTTGTCAGTGTTAAATTCAACTGCGCCATCTGCTGCCCAGATGCTCTCAGTGAAATGTCTCTGCAACAAGTGCCTCCAGCAGGCATGTTCAAGTTTGGGAGGAGTTGATTATCATCATCCCATCTGTAGTATTTTGTAGTGATTATTCTCATGATCAACCCTGTTTCTTTTAAACAGTACATTCATTGTATGAATGAGCAGGTGAACTGAAGCTCAGATACATTGGCAGCAATGGGTAAATACCAAAAATAAACTTAAAACTATGATTGATAATATTTAAAACTTATTGTCACATGACCACTTCTGTCTCTGGTTTCCTAGAAACAAGTTGTGGCTCGTCTTCCTCTGGGTTCAGATCAGTCTTATTATTCTTATGGGAACATGACAGTGATTGAAGCGGACATTACGTAGGAGGTTTCACTCAGTTTATTGATGAGTGGTGGAAGAAGTATTCAAATAATATACTTAAGTAAAAGTAATACCACATAATACTTATTCACTAATAAAAGTCCTGCATTCAAAGTTTTAGTTAAGCAAAAGTACAGAAGTGTTAACAAAAATGTACTTAAAGTATCAAAAGTAACAGTTGAAGGGTCCTTCTGTGTTATATTATTGTATAACTGGATTATTATTATTAGTGATGTGTTAATATGTAATTTCAGTTATCATATAAATGTAGAGCAGTAAAAAATAATAAACTATTATTTTCTGAATTTTGAAGTATACTAAAGAAATAAAGACATCTGACAGTTTGAGTTTAGTTTTGTTGTTTTTTCTCTGTCCCATGTATGTGTACATTCAATGTGTTGTTCAGACTATAGTATCACTTTAGGCTCGGGTAACAATTATTAAGTAAGAGTAAAAAGAAGTTCTAGTTTTCACAGCAGACATTTAGACGTAGTAGGAAAAGCACAAAGTATTTATTGTCAAAATGCCTTCAGTCACTAATGTATTGCACAAATATAGATAATTATTTATGTATACTAATTGTTAG
Source organism: Morone saxatilis (assembly GCF_004916995.1). Classification (NCBI taxonomy): domain Eukaryota; kingdom Metazoa; phylum Chordata; class Actinopteri; family Moronidae; genus Morone; species Morone saxatilis. Next base: position 11,502,150 of record NW_023339707.1, read on the forward strand.
CAAATTGCTCCCTGGTACCTGCTGCACTCTGCACTCACAGACGATTATGGAGGCGCTAGCAAAAAGTTGGTATCCAGCAGCTTTAGACCACAAACTGGATCTCACATAGCTGCACATTCTTTCCTCCTCTACAGCTCGTTGGAGCCAGCATCAGACTTACAATAACTACACTATACCTACATTCATTAAAAAGTTTGCCTCTGTCAGTGAATTTAAAACATTTTCCCATAACCCAGTGTAACCAGCCCTATGTGACGTTACATTACAGTGTCAGGCAGCCTGGGTGGAGGTGATGAGAGGCCGAGTTAGAGTGAAAGCTGGTTTGCTGCCTCACTCTGCTGCATATCTTTGAGGAACTGGCTGAATATGAGCTCCCTCCTCTCGGCCCTCTTGCTCCAACAAATCCCCAGTAAAATATATGTGCAAGTCAAACATATCGATGTGTAGTATTCAGGCCATTCACATCAGCCTGCAACCTTAATACTACCAAGAAATCCTTTTCATACACTACATCATGATGAAAACTTATTGCCACTGCCAAGCTAAGACTAATTTGCTCCAGTGGGGCTACTCACTCAGACTGTGGTTGTACTGGGCAGCTTCCAGGTGTGAACGTGTTGGACTGTGCGAGCAGCAGGGCGTTACTGGAAAGAGCTTTCAAGCTCAGTTACTATGAGTAAATAAAGACTTAAGACCCATACATTATGTATATACTGTGCATTTACTGATCCACACAGCTCAACCAACAACCAGTAGGCAAAGAAAATATCCTTTTTACTAAACCATGTGGTTCACTACTAACTAACACAACTTCCTCACTGAGCTGAGTGTGCATGATTTGTGTGGCCACTTAATGTCTGGCAGGAAACTTGTTATCATCACAGACAAATCATCAAGCTATTTTACAAACAGTTTCAGTTGCACCATTAAAGCCATTTTACTGTCACAAAACCAGATAATGTATGTGGGTTTTTTTTTTTCCAGCACAGTTCTTCACATCCTCCTCAGTCGAGGGCCTTGTTCGTGCAGAAAAACAAACTACACTGACATGCAAATGCACACCAGAAGTAATTTAAAAGATTAATATGAGATTGAGTTGAGGTAAGCTTCAGATGTCAAAAGCAAAACTATAAACATAAAGTTAAATAATATAGTTTTTAAAAATACTTTATACAATGTGAAACAGAAAATAGAGGAACAATATAAAATACAAGAGGCAGTAAATACAAGAAATGAAGTGTTATGTTTTAAATACTGAACTTAAATGGGGCCTATTATGCTCATTTCCAGCTCCACTAGAGTAGCTTTGCATAATTCACTCTTCATTTATCTTATACTACTACTACTACTTATACTTCACGTAGCCCCTCAGTTCATCCTCTGTCTGAAACAAGCCGTCTCTTTAAGC
>NW_023339707.1:11503657-11550451 GCF_004916995.1 Morone saxatilis
GGGGGGGGGGGGGGGGGGCACTGCTTGTCAACAGCGCTTTGTCCTCTTTCCTGTGTGCTTCTGACAGCTTCATTAACTTAGTTTGTCAGTTGCGATATGGGGCACTGGATTTACTGTTTGTCAGACCACAAATGAGAATTCATTTTGAAAGATGAACGATGCCACCGGAGCACACAACTTTTATAACTTTATTCCCTGGCCGCCCCCCCCACCCTGATGTTAAAAGAGAAACTGCCCTCATGGATGCCCCTATGGCAGATAAAACATATTAAAGTGCTCTCAGGGGTGCTAATCCCCCTAATGACTAAGCGGTTTAGTTTTTGTTTATTTAATGTTTTTCGGCCCTGTAACTAGTTTTCTGGGAAAATGGATCCTATTTCACGGAGGAAATATTTTCATGGTCTTCCCCCTGATCTCTTCCGGCTGCTCTGCTCCAACTTTTAGTGATTTACAGGGTTCCTGATGGAAAGATAACCTTAGCTACTTGTTGTTAGTGGAGAGCTACAAGTACACCTCCATCACTAAACTCTATAAATCCCTATGAGTTGAGGCAGAGAAGCTGCATGATATCAGAGAAAAACAGAAAAAATGTAACTTTCCCAATGATAAAGCACTTTCTGTGTGTAATAACTTGAAGGGTTCGTCCTGACTCCTGTCCCCTTTAAAAATACAAATACTGCAGTTGAATGATAACAGTTTTGGGTAAAGGAGTAAAGTGTCAAATCAAATGACCACAAAATAAAAAAAATTCACACATGCTGATATTTAAAGATACTAAGGTGTTGCATATGAAAGAAGTGGTGAACAAACAGTAATGCTGGACTACCGGTTGATAAAAGGAAACTTCTGTATTTTTCGACCTGGACCTTTTTTCCCACGTTCTTGTGTCTTAGTGACTAATGGGGACTGATTTCTTGTCCAGCTGCATCTCAAGGTTAAATGAGGACAACAGTTTTTGAAATTGGTCCAATATTGAGCGAGAACGCTGCAGCTTTTTTGGATCCCAACTAACTTTAACATGTTAAAACACCAATGCTTAGCCGAGCAAAGTAACAACGGTTTCTGGTTGAACAAAAAGGTCTCTGAAGGATGCTTCCATAATGTTGTCAGACACTTGTTATAACAATCTGAGTCTGTCTGTGGTAGGAAACAAGCACTTTTAGTGGACATACAATAAGTCCCAAAAGGATTACATTGCAGCCTGATTCAGGGCTGCCGGCTGCACTGGACCAATTTAGAAAACTGTTCTCCCCCATTTGTCATTTAGACACAAAAACCGGGAAAAAATGGTGTTGTTGAAGTTGGAAGTTCCCCTTTAACACAAACGAACATATTGTAATTGAATCTTGTCACTATCAGCCGTATGTGTTTGTATGTGTGTGCATTAGTTTATTCAGTGTATGTAGATGTTGTGAGATTGCTGTGTTGTGTTATTAATGTGTTTATAAATGCAAATACTTATACTTATACTTACTACTTATTTTATGTTTTAACAATTTTGTATTTGTAGTTTTCGTCAATTTGATGTTTTGATGAAGCTTCCTCCCATCTCACTGTTGAGCGGATTAAACCGGGCAACCGGGTTACCTATTATCATGGCATGTATAAATGACTGTATATACTGGTGACTGCATTGGCATAACAAATCATCAAAACTAGCTTACTGGGGGAAAAAGATGACCTTCAGTATAATAAATCCTCATTGGACTCATAAACCGTAAAGGTCAGAGGGTCCGTGTAATGAGGTGTCCTATGTAAGGAATTTCACCTGTTGTAAATTATATCCACATGTGAGCAGTTGCACTCTAGTTAAAAATCTAGTTAATGATTTCTGATGAAAGAATGTATAGCTTTTGTTGTGTTAATCATTACAGGACTCTGTACATACAATCTGCAGCTGAATCATATAGGTCAAGCTCCCCATATCTGGGCTTTAAATTACTAGGTTTGGCTGGTAGAGTTACATCATTAAAGTCCTCAAGACCTTAAAAACTATGATTGTCTTCAAGGCAAAGATAAACCTAGTGATTTACTGAGGAAGAAGACAGACTTGTTTCATTTCTAAGTGCTGGTGTATGCACGTATAGCTCTTAGGGGTATCAAATCTGTGGCTTGTCAATGATCTCAGACTTTGTACATGTAGAAAATTCTCTGTCACTTCACCCGTAAAGGTCAGCTCTGTTTTCTCCACCTGGGCTTGTTTAGAGCGTTTTTTATCAGCCTTTAGGTGTTGATAGCAACACAAAAACAACTGGTATCAATAAACTGCAGGCCGCAGAGAGGCTGTAACTCCAGTCTGGAGAGGAAGGATGTGAGCGGGACAATGAGAGCTCTTAAATCAAGGTAAGTCCTTTGATCACTTTGTAATTCAATCAGTCCTTTACACACAAACACACACATCACCCCCCAAGATATTTGGATTACTATATTCATGAGGACTCTCTTCGACTAAATGAATCCCTTAAACAAACTTATTTTACTCTAAGTCTACAGTTTTAACCATAAGTTAAAGAAGTTGTTTAACATTTTGAGAAATAGACTTATTTGCTTTCCTACAGAGAGTTAGAGGAGAAGACTGATACCATTGTCACTGAATTAAACCAACAACAAACAGTGTTTTAATTAGTGAGCTCTTTCCGGCCTTTATGCTAAAGGTAACCAGGCAAATATAAGATTCATATCTATCTTCTCATCCAATTGACCCTTCATAAGTCCCGCCCTTTTTGCCCTTTGCTCCAATAACAGGTGACCTAGCAAGGAAGTGAATATTTCCCAAAAATGTTGAACTATTCCTTCAAAATACCATAAAATACCTCCTTCATTTCCCCTTATGTATATGTCCTTGTAAGGACATTTGTTCCACCTGCACACACACCCCCCAGAGTTGAATAGCTCTGGCATTTAAGGTTCAGGTGTTGGACATGTTGCAACTAGTGTGCATCAACAGATTATACGTGTCATGGATTATTATTTACAACCATTGGCTTACAGGTTTTTTAATTCATGAATGTGTTTTTTATCAGAGCCCAAATCTGTTTTTTTCAAAATGACTTGCATATTTGCCAACAAAGTGACAGTGGCATGAATGTGCTTGTACTTTTCTGAGAAGATTGATGACTTCTGTTGAACAAGTGATAAGTTAGTCAGCAATTGTTTGGGTTGTGAGAAAGTACAGTTAAGGGGTAAAAGATATTAGATACTGAGGGATGACTGTGATCCTGCACAGAAAGGCAACAAGATGTATGAAATATTGTTTTGATGTTCATCTCCTTGTCTACACTCTGGTTTGGTGATATTCCAAAGTCAAATAATTGCCTCCAACTTTTTTATTTTAGCCTATTTACCTGAAGTGATTACCTGCTGCCTTGTTTATTTGGCAATAAGATTAGAATAACCTGCAGACAGTGAAACCTTCTCTCACACTGAGAGGTAAATTCAACTCAAGCCTTTTATAAATGCAGAGAGAGAGAGAGAGTGCGTGAGATAGTCAGTGAGAGTTGCTGTCACTTTGGGGCTTCTGAGAAGAACTCTGGGCGTTTTCAGCGGAGATTTCAACACCTCCCTTCACTCGCAGTTTAAATCTAGAGAGAAAACCTCTGAAGTGAAGTGTCCTCTCAGAGACTCAGCGATGGAGTCTTTCTCTGCGTTTGTCTCAGCTGTTTTGGTTTGTGTTGTCAGTGCTGGGATCCCTCCTGATGGAATACACTGGACATACACAGGTAGGGTTTTTATTTATTTAATTTAAGCATTAAGAATGATTTATTTTTATGAACCGTTATTACTTTTTTCTGACAGAATTTAATTAGACTTAATTGTGTTTCGTGCGTAAAACGTGCGTGACAGCCGCTCCAGCGCGCGTATTTGTTTTGGTACGAAGACGAAGAAGCAGCAAAACACCTTTCCCAAGTGGTTTTAATAGGCTATTATTAGGCTATTATCCTTCTGATTATTATTCTCGTTATTTGACAGTCACCCGAGGCATTTAGCTGCTTGGTTTTCTGCGTTGGCCACGTACCTCGGATAACTACTTGCCAGACTGCTGTGGTCACAGCCAGAGCTTGTGAAGACACTCACAGAAACAAATTATTAGGTGTATACAGCGCGGCAGTAGTAAATCATTTGGGAGTGAATACTACAGAGAAACACACCATCAGCTGCAACAATATCCAGTTGAACAACTCCTGTGCATGCCAGTGTAATTATCGACATGTGACCGGTTTTTAATTCTCCACAAACAGGAATGTTTTTTGCAGTGGTCCGAACACAATCACTCCCTAAGTTCATGTATCTCATCTCATTGACTTCACTTAGTGGGTAATTTTTTACAATGTGATAATAGTTTTACGCTCCCTGGTTTTCTCCACGCAGAGGGAGCTTTGGACCAGATGCACTGGCCGACCAAGTACCCTGCATGTGGCGGCAAGAAGCAGTCCCCAATCGACATCCAGCGGCGCAACGTGAGACACAACCCAGACATGTTACAGCTGGAGCTGAACGGTTATGATGCTCAGAGTGGGAATTTCCTCATGAGCAACAACGGGCACTCGGGTAAGAGAAGCCAGCATGGAGGAAATGTATGAATAACTAAATATAATCTCACTGTGAAAGGACCAAACCACTGTCTCTGCTGTTCCAGTTCCTGGACTAAACAAATGTTGAGCATTTTAATATCAAGAATTTAACATTTTCTAAAGTATGCATTTCTTTATGGTGTAAAACTCAATTAGCAACTTCTCAGAACTTTATGTATCACAATGTGCACACTTTCCGTGCATGGTATTGATTTGATTGAGAAGTCTGCACTTCATTACTTCATGATCAGTGAGACTTTATGTTCACTGTTTATACAACTCAAGAAGTTTCAAGAGTCTTTTATTGGATTTTCTCACAGAAATGTCTGTAGAGAAACAAGTGGCTATTTTAAATTAAACACTTTAAAGGTCCAGTGTGTACATTTTAGGAGGCTCGATTTCCAGTAATTGAACAGAATATCAATATGTAAGTTTTCATTAATGTTTAAATACCTGAATCATTGTGTTTTAGTTACCTTAGAATGAGACGTTTTTATATACAGAGGGAGTGGATCTTCTTCCTGCCACGTTGAACCGTCATGTTTCTACAGTAGAACAAACACACCAAGTTTGGCAGCCACCTTAGTTTCTCCTACATGCTCGGGAGGCTGAGCTATATTCAGATTGTTTCAATCTGCACATTCACCACTAGATGCCACTGAATACTACACACTGCTCCTTTAATATCTAAACATCTTTATGTTTCCATCAGTTCAAATTGACCTGCCTCCCACCATGGTGATCACTGAGGGCCTCCCAGGAAAATACACAGCTGTCCAGATGCACCTGCACTGGGGCGGCTGGGACCTGGAGGCCAGCGGAGCAGAGCACACCGTAGATGGCATCCGCTACATGGCAGAGGTTTGTTTAAAATAGACTAAATTTAACTAATTCAAAGTTGACGTTTGCCTCGATAAAGCGAGACAGGGTAGAAACAAACTGCAGTGATGACAAGCCTTTAACGCACAATGCAAACATCCTTCATTAAAGGCTAATCAAACACACCTGAACAGCTATGAGATGCTGAAGTGAGTACTATTACACTGCCTCAGGTAACTGCCACAGTGTAGATCATGTTTGTATGCAGTGCTTGGGTTGCATCAGTAAGGAAATCAGAATTAACTGCAGCTTTTAATTTGAAAACTGATCCTCGCCCTCTTCTTTGACTCCATTTCTGAGCCGCCTAAAGGTAAATGTATAAACAGAGGCCTTTGTTTTCCTCTGCATATTTCCCTGCCAATATATGTCTTTGCTGTCTGAGCCAGCCTTAATTTGCTTGTATTTGACTTCAATTTCTAACTAAATTTAAACTAGACATACTTTTATATTATTTAATAACCTTTGGTGGACTCTCCTTGGTTTGGTGGAGAGTTTCCGATTTTGCAAGGTCATTGGACATATTTTGGCACCTAACCTGTTCTGCCTTTCCACTGTGTCTTTCAGCTCCATGTTGTCCATTACAACTCTGACAAGTACAAGAGCTTCACTGAAGCCAGAGATAAACCAGACGGGCTGGCAGTACTGGCCTTTTTTTATGATGTACGTAAAACCCCACACACACACACACACACACACACACACACTTTGTTCCCCTTCCTCTAACCACCAGCCTGTTCAACATCCACACAGGATGTCAGCAGCACTATTTCTGATATATGACCATCAGTTCTGCTTTGTAGTGAAATAACCCAAAAGCCCTTTGAAGTATATGATACGTTTTTCAGTCATCCTGCCGGGTTGAAAGCCTCTATTGAGTGTTCATTTGCATGCTGACATATTGAATGAGTGCTTGTTTCCAGAGGAATGCTCTGGATCTCAGGCTCTCAGCTGGGGGAGGTCATCGCTGCAGCAACACCCCTGCTGGCATCCACCATGACAGATAGCAGCACAGAGGTGCCGAGAGTTAGTTTGATTCGGACAAACTCATTTAGTAACAAATGAGTAATTGACGTGGAAGTTTAAAAAAGGGATGTCCTGACCAATTGGTATCGGCTGAATTGAGGTTTATTGACCCGATCCTTTTGTTTTATGACAGCTGGTTTTACACACATTCATCCACCATCAACTCTCTCCATTCTCCGCCTCTGTGTGTGTTTGAGAGCACAGGCAGCACCGCCTGCTGTGGAGCTTCACCGCGGGGCTGGGGCTGCCTGTGCTCAAGGCAGACACAGACTCAACACCCCACTGCAAGTGCAACAAAAGCCCCACAAATAAAATGCCAAAAAGAGGGAATAATTAATAGACATACAGTTCATTCAGATGTAACTCATGTAAAAGCTGCACCGAAGCAACAAACACTGGAGAAAGATATAAATATTACAGATCTGTAATTTTATATTTTATTCTAGAAAAGAAACATTAAGGAGCTTCTATGCAGGCATTTTTTCTTAATGCAATGTAGAACTATTTAATTGTCATGGACAAACATGGGATTGGATTTAATACCTTTAATGTACTTAAAGTACAGTCAGGTATCGGCTCTGTATCAGCTGATACTCAATATTAAATGATTCTGATCATATCGGGGGCTAAAAGAACCTGATCGGGACATCCACAGTTTAAATCATAATTGTGTTCCTTTCTCTCACTCTTCACTCAGAAGTCAGATGTTCAGACAGAATATAATGTGTTAAAATGATTAGTGTCCATTAAAAACATTATTCATTGACATTCAGGTTAATCTTTGACCTTTTGTATCCATAGACTGTTTTCTGGTGCAATGAGGGATTAATAATGACATCTTTTCAAAGAAGTGGTTTAAATCAAACCACAGATCAATATTTTATATTGCTCTTGCTTACTTTTGCTCAAGTCACCCGTTGCGTTATATTCAGACGGGTTTCACATCACATGTTTCAACACAGGAAACAACGAGTGACGCCACTCAGCCTTAAAAACAATAACAATGAAAAACATTAGCAACAATCCTTCTGCTTTGAGTAAACCTTTAAGATTTAAGTTTCACACAGCTTTGGTTTTTCTTTCAGGACGGGCATTTTGAGAACACCTACTACAGTGATTTTATCTCCAATCTGCACAGAATCAAGTATGCAGGTGAGTCACTGCACAGAGAAATGAACTGACTTTAAATTCAGAGTTTGAGTCTAATGTGATTGTAATGTAAACCCTGACAGGTCAGTCCATGAATATATCGCACATCGACGTGCGCTCCATGCTCCCCGAGAACCTCAACCATTTCTTCAGATACCAGGGCTCCCTCACCACTCCACCCTGCTACGAGAGCATCCTCTGGACTGTGTTTGATACGCCCATAACTCTCTCACACAACCAGGTACAGCGGACAGGAAGGCATTCGTTACAAAACTGAGAAAGTTTGAAAGTCTGTGTTCATAATATTACAGCTGATAAATGATATTCTGTCATCTATGGAACTGTAAGGTCACCAAAAGGAAACCAACTTCTACTGAATATTATGTGCTGCAATGTCTTTGTGTCTGTTGTGTTCAGATCAGGAAACTGGAGAGTACTCTGATGGACATGGACAACAAGACCCTGTGGAATGATTACCGCATCGCTCAGCCTCTCAACGACCGTGTGGTGGAGTCTTCTTTCCTGCCACGCCTCGGGAAAGGAAGTGTGTAACGTGTTGCGACATTGCGATTACCAAACATTGCAATACCATTTATTCCTGAGTCTGATCTTCGCCATTTTCATTCACTTTTCTGTCTTTTCAGCATTTTGTCGGCAAGATGAAATCGAATCCAGGCTCCAGAAAATCGAGGGTCTGATAACGTCTCTTGGAAAGCACATACATTCAGGTGAGCAAACTAATAGTTATTAAAACGGCTACAGATGGCTGGATGTGAAATAAAAGTGCCCATAATTACTCTGCTCTCTTTTTTAATTATTCCCCTAAAGGTGGACCTCGCAACCCAAGGCCTACCAAATTCGGTGAGTACTATATTTTCATTCGGACTGAATTTGAGCTGGGATTTGTGACTGTGCAGGATTAAAGGGAGATGGATATTTCTGGCTTAAATGTTTTTTTCTGTCTTCCTCAGAACCCCGCGGTCTGTTTCCTCTGGTGCTCAGCTTCCAGGAGAAAAATTCTGGTAGTTATGCCTTGGCCCGCCTCGGCCATGCCATGGACCTGGACTCCTTCACTGCCTGCATGCACGTCCTGCCTCAGATTGAGGGGGTCCACACGGTCATCTCCTACTCCAGCAACGGCAATGACAACGAGCTAATGATCTCCATCGGCGAAGACAGAGAATCGAGAGAGGTGGGCCTCTGGATTGGCAACGAGTTTGTCAACCTGCCGCACAACTTCAGGTCCCACGACTGGGCCAACTACTGCATCACCTGGTCGTCTCACACCGGCGGCACGGAGCTGTGGATCAACGGCATGGTGGGGGAGCAGCGCTACCTGAAAAGCGGTTACACAATCAACCCCGGCGGGGTGTTCATCCTGGGCAAAGACCAGGATGGATTACTGGGCATCTCTAATGCAGACGCCTTCGTGGGTAAGATGACTGATGTCAACGTGTGGGACTATGTCCTGACCACAGCAGACATCCGGGACCAGATGTCATGTGAGAGGAACAGCACCTCGGTGGGAAATGTGTTCAGCTGGGGAACCACCAAACTCAGTCTGTATGGAGGGGTGCAGCTGGACAGTCAGTACAGATGCCCCTAAGATGCTCAGCTGCTTCTGTTTGCATGAGCTTTAAAATGCTGCAATAAACCAACATATTACTGCTGATGGAGGGATTTTAAAATATGTATGGCATATGTAATGAAGGGGAAAATGTCTTTCAGGCACCTGTAAAGTCAATAAACTGTTTTATCTTTTATCTTCAGACATGTATTGTTTTCATATCTTTGCTTATTAATAAAGGCTTCCAAGTGACTTGTTGGTTTGTTTAATGATTCATTCACGTCTCTAAAAAGGCTGCATGTAGTGCACACATCAAGTTTAATGGCATTAAATTGAACAAAGGTCTTATTTTTTCCAATAGCAGCTACAAACAAACTGTGCAAAAGGAGATTGTGTGAGGATTCCCAGTACAATAAAAATAGAGTCAAATTAAAACATTTCCAGTCCATTACAATACCCCCCAAGAGCGAAGACTTCCTCTCCTCTGAATGCTCTCATTTTTCTTCAGAAGGCTGTGACCCTCTCTGCATCCTCCATGCTTTCTTTGCTCTCTTTCAGTGGTAGATCCCCATCACCCAGTTTGATCTCCACTTTGTTTCTCTTGGCGAACATCTGGCTTATCTCCAGGAAGGTCTTGTTCTTGGTCTCTGGGACCACCAGCCAGATGTAGACCAGTGTGACCAGACAGATGAAGGAAAAAATGATAAAGCTGTTGGAGCCCAGACCTCTCTGGAGGGAGAAGGGGGGATGGGGAGGAAATGTGATCAGTGTGTCCTCAAGATGAAACATTATAAACATGTTAGCCAGAAACAGTTGGTCCGACATACAACAACAGCAGCCAAGGTGAGGTGAAGTGTTGTGGCTTGCACGCTACTTTTATTGGAATGGTCTTTTTTAGTTTTTGTTACTAAAACAAATTCTTCACTTGTTTGGTTTCTGGTTAGAAGAGGAAAACATGAGACACGCATAATGTTTGTGTTTGTCTCATCTCGTATCTTAAGATTACACCACTTGGTCTGTTAGAAAATGACAAAACCTCTCCCGTTAAACAGAGACTAATGCTACCTCTGCTAGAAGAAAGAGGACGTGAGATTAAAAGATTATTCAAGATGCCCTCCAGGGTTGTTTCACAATACTTCACTTTAAAGTCAGTTCTCTGTTGTGTAAGTACTGACATGACTGACTTCTAAACCAGTTGTGAAGTCGAGATCGTTCTCTTACACACTCGCCTTAAACTCAGATTTAGTATATAGTATATACACACTCTGCACATACATCATTTTGCTCATTGAAGGTCAAATAGTCAAGTGAACAACAATAAGCAAACACATTTTTGAGTGGAGGGGGACTGGAGCACTTAAAAGTAAGTCTCAATCTTTATAATGAGTACCGCGGAAAATATAGATTTTAAAAATAGTACAGGCAGTTAGCTTAGCTTAATAAAGACTTGAAACGAGGAAAAGAAATAGCCTTGCTCTGTCCAAAGGTAACAAATCAGCCTACTAGAGCCTCTAAAAATATAATTATATATCTAATTGTAATATCAGGTTTGTCTAGTCCATACAAATATAAAGCTTGTGATTCATGGTTAGTGGGAATAAGTTTTTTGCATCACAATTATAATTTTCCCTGAAAAAACTATTACAAGTCTTGATGATGTGACATTTGTTGAGGTCTGTGTCTTGTCTTGTACCAAACAAACATGTTTCCTTAAATGGAGAACAAGATATGTAGGCCAAGGCATCTCTGCAGCACTACAGTACTTCACTATAATGCTGTTTGTCACACATTTACCTTATTTAAACTTAGTCATATTGGGATTTTGATAATACTTTTAATAACTGTGCAGGTAAAAGTTAACTAACAACAGATGTAAAAATGATCATTTGTGGTGTTACAGGGGGTTATGTGCCTGGCAACATCATGGTGATGACAAGACTGAGTGGTAGAGATGTCCATGTTCTCATCTAAATCTTGGCAAAAAGTGTGTATTTCACATGACGTTGAATTGCTGCTTGATAAATATATTGTTTTTCATGTGTTATATTTTGAATCAACTTAGTGCTAACATCGTACAGGAATTTCTTTTGTTGGGTTGAATTAAAAGTCTGCCTGCGAATCTGAAGACAAACATACAGGAATAAAATAATTCAGAATATAAGTATAAGTATAAATGATCATATCACAGTCAGGATGTGACCAATGTTTACACTTAAAAAAACATCTGTAACTAATTAAATTTCTCAATAATAAACTTTCCTTCCTGCAATGTGAGGGCTCTTAGAAATTGTGTAACTGACCTCTAGGAAGGGGAAGATGAGGCCAACAGTGAAGTTGGAAAGCCAGTGGACAGAGCCTGCGACCATGAAGGCAGCGGGCCTGGCTGACTGCCTGAACATCTCAGTGGTCACCACATAAGGAATGGGACCTGGAGAGCACAGATGTGGTCAACCACAACCAAAACACTCGAGACACATCATCACTCTTCAGGGTCACAGCAAGGATGCTCATGTCTCAAAACAACTGACTGTAGATTTACAATATATATCATTACATGTCTGGTCCCATCCAAACAACACTTCAGCTAATGGAGCGCCCTGTTGTAATTAGCGTGTGTGTAAATAACCACAGGTGGGGTCAGACTCACTGGGTCCTATGGCATGTCCTATGACGTAGATGATGACACAAGTGATGCTGATGTAGGGCATCCACGTCACACTCTCCTGTCAACACAAACCAACAGCTGCTGTTATCATTAACTAGTCGTATTGATTGATTGATTTTTTTCAAACAGGAAACAAATATGCAACTAAATCTCCTTAACGGATGTGTCGGAGTCCATATTAAAACCTTCACTCAGTGGATTATTAGTGTGCATGTTCTTTAAATCGTGCATTTACTCTTAAACTTGTGAAGACTGATCTCACTGATCTCACTAATCTCACCTGGATCCAAAATCATCATAGGGTTATGGGGGGGTGGGGAGCACTGGTTTTGTGGTTCTGTCTAATGGCAAGTGTTTCTCATACTTTTGTGGTGGGTGACTCTGTTTTTATGTCTCGAAGTTCTCATGACCCCAGCAAATAGAGATGTCAGGTCAGCATTTCATTTTCCAGACCAAGCTCTAAATGTATAATACATAAACATTACAGTAAATTGTAGCTGCTGTTTAGCCTTTGTACTTCAGTACACTGGAATTTAATGAAACTGTGACCACAAGGTTAAAGTGCTGATTTTCAGCTTTAAAGGGATGGTTCTCTCTGTCATGGCCACAGATAATTTATAAACCTTTTGCAGTTTTTTACTCTTCAGCCAGTCTGACAGTTTAGTCTGTCATTCACTAAAGTCTTCTGCCATCTCAGAGCCTCAGGCCTCACCTGATCTCGACACATACAATTCCTTCATCAGCTCCCCCAGTATGTATACCTGCCCCGCTTATGCTGCATTCATGTTATATCTGAAGATATTGTAAATATAAGTTTTATACGTCATAATTACAATTGAAAGAGTCTGTTTTTTCTGAAAGCTCTAATATATCCAACTTGGTACTTAATAATACAGAAGTGCCTAAAAAACAAACAAATATAAAGACTGTTCGTTAAAGTAATAATACCAACATTTCATGGACATACTGCTATATGGTCAATGCACAGTATTTTAATCCCCATATGAAAAACTCTGTAATTACAGTTTACAACCGTCTGGATGACGTAAACACAGGAATCTCTCCAATATGACGTGAATGCAGCATTAGTCATAGTGGTGCGCTGTGCTCCTCTATTGAGTCATTCCTGTTATAACGTTTTATATTATGGTTCCTGACTTTTGGGGTTTTTTACCTGTTTGCTTCCTTTTCCTTGCTGATCTCTGCCATGTAACAAAGCAAACTTTTGTTTTACTTTTACTTGTTGTTCCTGTGAGTCATGCTTTGTGAGCCCACACCATGGTACTAAGCCGATACACTCCCAAAATGTTTTTTTAAGTCATCAAAGCATTTGCAGAGTATTTTTTATTGCTGTGAGCACCACAAACACAAGTGCTGTCCAGTACTAGGGTTGGGGTTAGCGGGTTGGGGATAGGACCTTAGGAACATAGATACACTCCCGTGGCTTGATACCACTAGAGGTGGTGTTTATTTTTTTGTCATGTGGGTAACCCAACCCTTTAAGGGTGTTTGAGGTGGTTCAAATCGATATTGGGTGACTCATAATCATATACGTAGTTCCCCAGTGAAGCAGGACACTAATCCTGAACGTGCAGTACAGATGAGGCAATCAAGGAACTTGAACTCCCCTGTGCTATCTTCCAGATCCACCAGAGGTCCCTAACTGACTCCCTTTTGCAGCTGCCTGCAATCAGCTCAACAGCCTGTGGGAGTATATTAGACCCCTCCCTCCTTCTATCTGTGCTTGACTATAATGACCATGCTTCAGAGTTCCCACAGTGGGGTTACTTGTTTCAGTTTAGTTTTTACTGTTTAAACATTTTTAGTTATTAATTTTAGTATGAATTAGAGTTTTTTTAATAATATGTCAATATTATATAGGTCAGTATCTGTCAGGTTAATTGAAGAAGTTCAAACAGACATTACAATACAAACACAACCCTCTGGGTTCACAGTTTTGATGAACAAATGCACCAGCGTTGTCATACTTCCTGTTTATTTTAATTTTATTTTAGTCTATTTTGTATTATTATTATATATTGTTACAGTTAGTTTTCGTTTTTTGCTAATGTCTAGTTTTTTTTACTAGATTTAGTTACCTATAATAACCTTGTTGTAGTTACAGTAGTCTGAAGAAGTTAAGCCCCTTAAAACAAGCAAGAAGTAAAGATCGCTGCAATACTGGCCTGTCAGAACATCAGAAAATACAAAAGTGTCTGCTGATCTGTGGACTGCAGGCTTGCAACCATATATCAAGTATAATGACTTCATGTAAGCTTATTTTAATGTGTATTTACATTTTGCATACAAAAGGCTACAATTCCTGCATAGTTCAACCGAGGTGGATGTCATCTTCCTTTAATTGAAGTTACATTTCATCACTTTAATCTCATAGTCAATGTTTTATTTCAAGTAAAATGTGCTAGAGTGCAGAGCTAGATCAATATTCTATTATTGGAAATAAACACAGAGATAATTCACCTGTCAACCTCCTCTGACTCAGTCTCCATAACAAATCTCCTGACCTCAAGGTTGAGAAACTCTGACATAAAACAGCAAATTATTTTGTATGCTGAGCCACTAGAAGGCAGCAGAGTAACACGTTGAAACTGTGAATCACACTGAAGCTTTACACGTTACCTGGAAGGTGAGAGCGACAGTAAGCAGCACACAGGCTCCACAGCAGATCCCAAACCCACAGAGGAGGAGCAGCCGTCTTCCCGAGGCCTCCACGATGAAGACCTGGTAAAACAAATTCCCTGTTTAGAACTATTATCCCCGGCAGATATGATCAAACAAAGGACTGTAGACTTCAGCTCCTCCTCTCAAATGTGTTAACAGCTTTTCAAACTTGAATTTAACAGGGTACCTACAGCAGCTATGGTCATGAAGACATTCACTGCACCTGTTCCCACAGTGACGTACTGGATGTCATTCTGATTGACTCCTGCAGTGGCATATATGCTATCTGCATAGTAGTAGATCTGAGGAGGGAAAGAGAAATGCATTGTGGTTACAGAAGTAGCCAAGAGTTGGAGAAAACTCATCCTGCTTTGTGTCCTGATGCTTTATCCACAGCATTCAATGACAGTCTGACTGGTGTTATATCTGAAACAGATCTGGTGTGGGCATCAGTGGGTCAGGGACAAGAACAAGGACAACTGGCGACGGGCGTGACTCACCGCATTGACCCCCGACAGCTGCTGGCCCATGTTCATGATGATGATGGAGACCAGCTGCCAGCGAAGTGAGCGCTGGGACAGCAGGCTGAGCACAGACAGGTGGCCCTCTGCCTTCTCCGACTGGTCCTCCAGACGCATCTCTGACAGCTCTGCATCCACATCTTCCCAGCCGCGCAGACGCTGTAGCGCTGAAGGTGACAAAACATACAGAACACCATAATATACAGTTTTTATTGCTAGTTTTTATTCATTTATTCTCCCTCTGCCTCTCAGCCATGTATGCAGTTTTGGTGTTTTCTTACCTTTCTTTGCTGTCTTCTCATCTCCTCTCTGGATGAGCATGTACCTGGGGCTCTCTGGGAAGATGGGCAGCAGCAGGAGCTCTATCAGGGCAGGGATACCGGTCAAACCCAGCATGAGGGGCCAACCTAGATACAGAGGGAACAGAGACACCTCTTTCACCAATGACACCAGTGGTATAGTGCAGATCCCCTCATCTGTGTATTTTTCAGTTGTTTTCTGCAAGCTGAATGCGTGGATTAAGTAACTTTCTCAAAATGTATAATTATGTAGTTATGTCGCCTGTCTGTGGGCCAGTATTGATGCAAAATCTGGATCTCTTTGGTGGCTAATATTTGTTAATGTTTGGGTGAACTAAATATGCAAGAGTAGTGTTATATGTCAATGTTTATAACACAGGACATTTATACATGGACGGGACCCTTTAGGGGCATAAATTAAGAGAATACCCACTCCTCCAGGCACCACTACACCACTGAATGGACCAACCTAAAAAGCCCCCCAAAAAACTGTTGGATTTGCTTCAGCATCTTATCAGTGAACATTTACCTGTGCTGTTGCCAAGTATATTTCTGATGCCCAGCACTTGTGCACTGAGGATGCCAATGGTGATGAAGAGCTGTGGTACGATGCCAAGGGCTCCCCTCAGGTTTTTGGGAGAGAGTTCTCCCAGATACATGGGCACCACGTTGGATGAGAGGCCTGCACATAGGGAAGTTAATAAACATTTTATAATGTACTCTCATCAGTCTTGATTCCTTGAAAAGCTTGAACATACCTGCACAGATCCCAACTATAAACCTAGCCACAATTATGATCTCATAGGACTTGGCAATCTCACTGACTCCCATCATCACAGCAGGGACAATGGAGAAGATGTTGTTGAAGAGGAGGGTGCCCTTCCTGTCCATTTAAAGTCACATTAGGCAAACAGTTTTTTTTATTGTGTTTTAATGTGACGTATCCACTGTTGCATGGGGCTTAACATGCAGCATTACCTCCCCAGTTTGTTGACCAGAGGGGCCACCATCAGAGAGCCGAAGAATCCTCCAAGCGGATACATGGACACAGAGAGAGACCACAGCAGAGTGAGGAAGTTGTCCTCCATCGGGCTGCCATAGCGCTCCAGGTAGGTGGTGTTATAGAACTGCTGCATGAACTGAAGAGAAGAGGACAAGACTGAGAGAAAACACATCAAGTATCTCTTTGTGTTACACTAAATATTCAGTTTCTTTGCTTTGGTTACCGGAGATGGAGAGTTGACAACAGCCACATTATAACCGTACTGGAATGAAGAACCAAATGCAGATATGAGTGTTGCCAGTGCCAGCACCACAGTTAATCTCTGCAACACAAACATCATCCATCATGATTAGCCTGTGTGTACAGTACACCCTCACAGAACAGACAATACTAACATCGATGTGATAATCGCACTCACCCCTCTCCTCTCCACAGGCTTCCCCCATTCCTCACTATCCGCCATTGGCTGTGTTTGGACTCACTTTCAGCAATAATAACAGCTCACTCTGTCATTACTGCACCACTGGATTCTGTCTGCCCTTTGGACACGAGATCAGAGAGCATAGCAGCGGTTTAAAGCCTGGCTTCGGTTATCGTTTTCATGTTGCTGACTGTGCTCTCGGGCTCAGGAAGTTTTGTATGCAATATACTCAAGATATTAAATGCTGCCCGGGGCTGAATGTCGGCATTTGATACTTTTATTGCACTGCAATTTCAACGGAATTGGTCCAATAGATGGAACCTACAGCTGTCATTAAAGGCTAGAGTTATTTTATCACCAAAATGATAATGCCACAGGCGTTTTTATGGCTTATCCACCTGCAGGCTGGATTACAGAAGAGGTGTTACAAAATGGTGACACAAGGCTGAAATCACAGAAAGTTGGAAAAGACTTATGTGTGGATCCTTGAGCAATTTGAAGGATTTATCTTTTCTCACATTGAAGACACTCACTAATTACAGAATAGACTAATTTTCTGCAGAAACCCCACAGCTGTAAATGTCTTTCTGTGTTTGTTTTGTCTTCAGTTTGTCACGTGCTGCATTCCTGTTATCTCTAAAGATGGCCTTGAGGCTGTTTGCTGTTGCAACTGGATTTTATTTGCTTCAGGATGCCTTACTACAAAAACAAGGCTAACATGTCTGAAAGTAAATATTGCCGGTGGGAAATAGGAATAAATAGAAGTCAGAACTATGTATGCTCAGAGCAAAATATCATAAAAGATGTAGTGTTAAATAAAGCAAGATTATATGTAAGAATTTAACTGAAACAAAAGACAACACGAAAGGCCACTAATAGATTTTTATACAGTTAACTAAACAATGGAGTGCTTGATTTGGACTTATTTAGAGTTATTACAGTTATTACAGGGAAACAGGAACATTAAAAATAAGATATTTTCTGTCAAGCAAAATCAAAAGCTTAATGTCTTTAATCCATTTAAATACAGAGCGGGATGACACTGCAATCACAGCATGCAGTACAGAATTTCTGGCTTGAATTGTTTTTTACTAGATTTGGCAAACCGGTGCAATAAAATTAACCTCAGTGTCACATTGTGCCCCTCTGTCCCTCCCTTCTGCCCATCCACTGCCACCAGATGCCCTCAGACTTTCACACCTTTCCCATGTCCCACACATTTTCTAGGGGCAGGGTCTCAAGCAAAAAGGAGCTGACGGTGCACTCAGCCCAGCTACAAATTCTATATACCACACATAATGGACTTGTTTTCATTAAATTCATTCATTGTTCTGTTGTTTAGACACCTTCAGTTACATTAAATCAGTGGGTTTCTCCATACAGTGAAATTAGGAAGGATACAAACTGATTAAGAGCTTGACTGATTTTTTATTTTTGAGGCCAATACGATACTGATTTTAGGGGGGAACAATTGAGCTCATTGAGATAGAGGTAGATATAGTAGTTACCATCAGCCAAGAGGGCACTTATCAAGTCTGGGGCAAAAGGGCAGGGAGTCAAACCACCTTCTGGGGTAAATCTGTGCACATGCTAGTTGTGGGCCGTCAGTTACTTCTGTTCAAACTTCACTCCAGTAAGCTTTTCTATTTTCATTTTTGCCAATAAATCACTGAGCTCTTTGCTGTCTATGCATTTCGGTCCTTCCCTTCTTGCCTTGTACTCACCCGCTTCTTGACACTCTATTATTCAGAGGAGTTAAACCTTGTTACACAAATGATGGAGCCAGTTTGCAGGTTTCCTCATTAGGACACTGCACCTATAAGGTCACACTGAGATGGTGACGTAATGTTGTCAGGTAGTTTCTCGTGGGGAAACCCAATGTAAACTCTGGCTTGATATCAAAGGAAGAATATGTTGTTTAACACAAAGCTGGGAAATTTGGGAATTTAAAATGTGAGTTGTACAACAAATGCACAATGCTTGTAGTGTTTCTGTTCTGTCACTTTTAATTAAAATGTCCTGTCGCAGCTCAAACCTATTGCCTATTACCTTTGTTGGACAGTGTGCTTGAGAACTGGCTCTGGGAACCAGCGACATAGCCAAATGAGCAGTCTGTTATGACTTCCATTGACTTGACTGGTGAATGATCAGCCCATGCAGTGTAGTGCGGCCCTCTGGTACACTTTAACTTAATGAATTAAGTGGGCAGAGAGCCAGCAGAGGAGAGAACACAAACCTCTTCCTTAAGTGTTTCCACAGGCATCAGTTACCTCAATGTCAGCCAGATTTCAGAACCCACACAATAGATTAATTCCTGCAGGAAATATAGTAAGTGTCGGTCCTCAGCGTGGCCTCCGTCGTCCTCAAGGACAAAAAAAACTGTTCACTGGCTGTTTTGGATGTCATCGCCATAAACAGCTTTCACATCCTCCATTTTCCAAGACGTGGTATCCAGTGCTCTGTCAGTGTTACTGATGGTCCTGAGAGAGTGAACTCTGCACTGTGTTGCATTAATTTAGACTACAGATAAAATTAGACAGTATGGAAACTCTATCTCATAAAAAACAATATTTATGTTTTTAATACTTTCAGTATAAACAGTGAAAAGTCTCCATGTTCTGTAAATAATGTATGAGAACTGTCTTCATAAGAGCAGAGTTGTTTCAGTGTAATGAAAAGCCTGTCCGAGCTCATATAAAGGCTTATTACAGCAATATTATCCACTTCTGCATTGCCTAATTCATCAAACAGACCAACAGAGACCATATAAGATCCATAAATCCACTTGCTATGACAACACCTACACAAGACATCCCAAAGAAGCGCTTGCCCTCTGAGAGTCAAACAAACAATCGCTTGAGGATAAGAGAAAATTGGCTTGTCAACATGGTGGAATTTCTTTCCCAATGATCACAGTCATGAATCTTATTTGAATGTAGCTCATCATCTCTGCGGCAGGCTTGTTAAGACTCAATGGATCTCAGACAATACTTTAAAGAAGCTGAAGGAACTACAGGAAGTGGCTCTGTGGTCGTAAGCCAGGTCGGTCACATTACGGTTCAGTAGGTTCATGCTGCTTTGTTGGTTTGCCCGCATCCTGCAGCTCATTCGGACAAACAGGAGCCAGCAGTAACAGGGGTCAAAGGAGAAGTGGGTCAAGTTTCAAGGAGGAAGGATAGCATGTGATGATGGATCATACATCCTGACCACAATGACCTTATTGATGTTGAGTTAAATTTGGCAACATGGATGAGGTTTTGTATCCACTGTCTAATGTTGCAACTATGAAGTTAGGCAAGAATTTATACCCGATATGAGCATCATAGGAGCATGTTTTATGTTATAATACAACTCTTCATTTCATTTACTAGATATTGAAGTCGATGTCAGATGTAATCAGGTTTATTGCACACAAACCGACACACCCAAAGTCATATTTGGTAGAAACTGGGAAAATATTTTACATTAAAGTTATATTACAGAATATATTAAAGCGATAACCCCAAAATGTATAAAAAAAACCTCATCAATATCATGCTTGAAAGACGGTTGTAGAAAGTTAGCTCACTTACAGAGCACATAGAGTTCATGCCAGTTACAATGGATTTTAATAGTGACGTGCCTCACCAAACTATGACTAAATACACTGTTTCTATGCGGTGCTATTTCCTTTCTAGAAGCTCTGTTACAATTATTTAGCCATATTTTAGCAAACCAATGACTGAGCATACAGATGTACAGTGATGAAGATTATGGTGCAGGACCGGAATCAGAAGTTTCTACAGATGTTTTCTTCTGTGAATCCGCTTTAACTGACACGAACTCTGAAGAAAATGACAAACCTTTCAAAGGCAACACACCCTGATAGTCGAAAGGTAAGATTTTGTGAGGGTTATCACTAGAATTCACAGTGACAATGAAAAGATACACATTTACAGTATGTTTATCACCTAAAGTGAGAACGCTATACAGTTGTTATTATGGTAAGTAACTTTCCTCCATAAATACAATACTCTAATTCTCAGTGGAACTAGATGAAAGAGAACTATTCATTTCACAGTGACAACCTCAGAATGTAAGTGACTCCACACAGTACGGGATAAATAAATCTGCTCTTTCACAGAGTGCTCAAAATGCAACCAGAAAATGTGCACCAAGAACCACTTTAAAGTTTGATGTACAGCCCATCTATAATAAAACTTCAACATATATGTGCAACATATACAATTTGCAACAACAGCACAGTCAGGTAATATCATCCTCATCACCCAAAGTGCATGTGACTTTTTCCCTGTGACACGTATGTGCATGAATCTCCAACCCTTTCTCAAAGGCACTTCCTGTAATGAGGCTTAATATTACGTGGAGCCTGACACCGCTCTCCCTTCATGTAAACCTTCGTCTAGTTTCACATCCGCAGAAACGAGTATCATCTATCAGTCCGGACTCGACCGGGGCTGTCTTCCTCTCTCTGTGTGGCCGTGTCCTGTCCCGGCAGCAGCCTGTGAGGGTCGTCGTGCGAGTGCTGCGCCTGCTCGGCTCGACACTTGGAGCAGCAGCAGAGTGTGGTGCAGAGGCGCGTGCGGATTGGCTTAGTCAACAATACAAACATGATGCAGTTGGCTGCTCCCTGCGAGGTGTTGCCAATCCCCTGTTAGGTCCAAACAAGAGCCATTAGGGGAGTGTGGCAGTAAGAAATTATTACACTGGAATAAAATGTCCCTTAAAATAAAACCACTTAATATTATTATCTGATAAAGAGATATTTTGAGTTCAGACAATGCTTGTCACTAGTGGATATTCAATATTTTTACATTGGTTTTAATTGACTGATAAAATAACATATTTCATTAGTTCATTTGTTTTATGAACTACTGTGTTATGATATCAAATAAAAATATTTTACACACACTTACAGTCACAATATGATGGAACAAAACTGTCCATAAAGTTACTACATCATAAAGGCTTTTTAACTCATTCAGAAGGACATTTTAATAGATTTTGAAGTTATTATGATACTATTTGGATGTTCAAAATGATCCCTACAGGAACTTTTCATGGTTTTGTGATGAGCGTGTGATGATTCACTAAATGTGTGATGGCAGCTTGCATCACACCATCACAAGTTTAACTGCGCATAAACTAATGATAGCACACACATCCACCCACACTGATGTGCTGTCTCACACACACACACACACACACAGGATGAAGCAGCATTAAGCAGGAGAAGTAGGTGTAGGATAAAAACTGAGATTAAAGGGGATTATCCTCTACACTGGACATCACTGGTTTAAAAGAAACTTCAAACTCACATGTAGAGTGACCAGCACTGGGTTCTGTCTGGCTGGAGAGTCGGCTAGCAGCAGTATGAAGCGCACTGTGCTCCAAATGCGCAGGGTGATGAAGATAATGGGAATGAGTGTTAGCTTCATATCAGCCATGGAGGAGAAGGATTGTGATTGAGGCCTGTTGGCCAAGATGGGCCGATACTCGGACAGGGCAGCATGCTGTGTAAGACAGTTTAAACAAAAACAACAAAAACAGCAGAAAAATAAGAATGATAAGAATGAGATGTGTCAGATGAGAGCAGATGATCTTCTCAACATGGTAAGACATGTTTCTGTAACATAGAAAAGACAACAAAAAACAAACAACTTCTTTCAATAACATTTGGATGCCATGGGCCAAAGAACAAGTAGTTCACTACTTGAGATCAAGAGGTAGATCAAGACTTTTTTTTTTTTTTTTTAAACAAAGGATTTCTTAATATTATGAGAAAGAGATGTCTGGCAACAGGGCTCTGGGGACGGCCATGTTGGTTTGGAAAAGGCAAAAATATCTCAACAATTAGATTGATTGCTGTGAACTTTTGTGGGGACATTTATGGTCCCCAGAAGATAAATCTTACTGACTTTGGAGATCCCCTAACTGTACTTATAAGAAGGACGTGTGTACAGCAACCTTCAAGACATCCCCTGTATGAGGTATAATATGTGCTCTCTGAGTACTTTCTAGTTTGAATTGTGTAAAATAATATAATATGTATGTGTTTTTAAACGTTCCAAGGTTGTCGTCGTAGCTAGCATTACGCTGGTAAAAACCTGGTCTGGTTCTCACCGCTATGTGGATGTGCCTCTTGATCAGGATGTAGAGGACAGGGAGGGTGAGATAAGCCAAGAACTCCCAGATCTTTCCCGTCAGCAGCATCCACAGCACCCGGTCAGGAGCGTGGATGCTGACCCAGCACCAGCCCACCGACACCTCTGACGCGTCGTAGCCAATCTTGTTCAGGGACACGGCTGCAGTAGTGATGGCCAGAGGAATACCCCAGCTAGAGCACAAAACAGAGAGGATTAACACACAACTTCCCCAAAAGGTCAACATACTATCTTTAAAAATATCTTCACAATCTTTGCACCTAAATGTTTGGTTGGTCCGACGCTTATTGCAAAGTCATGTGACACCATGTGATAGATTATCTTGTGCTTTAGGCTTGTTTGTGGTAGATATCTGACAATGCAGAGTCATTGTGTTGCTTTAGCTAAGAAAACCACAAAATGATTTCAGCACTTTGAGAAGCAATGTTCGCTACATTTCCCCCCCGAAGCGTTACCTCTTCTCCTAAAACAGCAATGTAAAAGAACACTACATTTTCATGGCGATACGTGGCTGATCATCATAAAAACCACAATACTTAGGGCCCTGTGTGTGAGTGTGTGAGTGTGTGTGGATGAATGGCTCTGTTGTGTAAGCTTCAAATCAATGGACCATTTGAGAATTCACAGAAACAAAATTAGAATGACAACCACCGACACTGCGGTGAGGCGTACCCAGGGTGAAAATGTTCCTGGGTCCAAAAATAGATCAATTATACAGCGCAGTGAAACGACGCCCTGCTTACATCTTCACAATCAACATGGACAGCTCATTAATGTGCAGCAGGAACGCAGACACAAAGGATCGAACATGTGTGTGTTTGTACCAGAGCATTCAAAGTGGAGTCTAGCTTACAACAAAACGTTAGCTAGTGGTTAGCTAAACCTTTTGACAGCCTTCCAATAGATACTTTTTAATCAGCGAAGCCTTGTTTGTCGAGGTTGATTTGTAGCTTGGGGACTAATTAAAATTGTATGACGTATGATATGATCGTCAGCTCATCAGTATTGGGTGATAATTACGCTTAGAAACAACAAATTATGGCATCACTTTGGGACCAGGAAAATGCTGCTTAATATCGTGTGGTACATCAGGGATAATTTCAGTGATCAAATCTAATCATTTTGGCAATTTAATGTGTTTTTATGCGACAAATTCAAACTTAAGGTGAATTAATGTCTGCATTTCTGTGCTTAAAAAAAACTTTTCATGATTGAAGGATCTGATTTTCCAGTTTTGTTGTTTAAAAACTTTAACATATGAAGACAGGTGCTAATGCATCAGCATTATCTCAAGTCTGCTTTTGCACCAAGTGAGAATAATTCCAGGCAAGGGAACAATACTTCTGAGTAAATTTCCAAACATTTCCCCCAGTGTTGTCAGTTCAAGTCTGGGTATACTGTGACTGGCACGCAGTGAGAAAAAACAATTGCAGGAAATTTCCAAATGTTGGTCACTCAACAACATCAAAACAATCTAAATGTTTACTTCCTGTTTATTCCAGTAAAGGTGAAATAACAGAGAAAAGCTTGACTTTAACCTGAGGAAGCAGCGTTCAACTTCTTTTTTTGTGACCACATTTCTGTTGGGTTTCCATTCAAATTCATTATGTGGGGTAGACAATAAGTTGAAATATTGTGACTTTGCACAACATGTTTACATCAGTTCACCACAGTAATCCCATACGCAGCGTTCAGTTTCTATATCTGCAGGAAACCTGAGGTCTGCTCAGGCTCACACCTTTTCTGTTTGCGACTGCATTTTTATTAAATTAAATCTGGGATTATTCACCCATATCTTGCACTGTGGATTGTTCGTTCTCCTGTTTATTCTGTTGTATTAAATGTTATCTTTTTTCATCTTCCATTTATTGTACTCTTATACTACATTATAATATGATTTGTTTTTATATTGTTTTGTGGTGTTTTATATCTTGTTTTAATGTCTTCCATAAAGCTCTTTGAATTGCCTTATTGTTGAAAGGTTCAAAGGAATTTGCCTTGGTAAAACAGGTTTAGACCATTATAAAAAGACAACTCAGAGCTAACAAGCAATCCTAGTTCAAACAAATGACATCATTTATTCATATGGGACCGGAGGATTTTATTTAATTATAGTTTACAGGTTAAAGTAAAGTTTCTCTTTCAGGCGACACAACAGCCTTCATAGTGGTTAAAACTGTTTGTCTGGCTTATTGAGATAAACCACTGGGGGGGGGGNNCACAGGGGGGGGGGGGAGTCCGGTTGTTATGGTAACATCAGTTGACCCGCTGAGAGACGGAGCCTAAAGATCACGATTACCTGCTGACATATACGTTACTTTGTGCTATTAGTTGTTTTATGAGCGCATACAAATGTTTAGTAGTTTCTGAGTCAGACATAAAGTCAAAACTAGGATGTCCTTTAACTTTAGATGTAGTTTTTAGACGGAAAGTCAGCAGCTCCTTTGTGACCTCAGCAATTAGAACGAGTCCGCGTGGACCAGAATGCCCCCTGACACTGTTACCATGGAAACTTCGCTCTTGGCGCGGCGGTACCCTGCTAGTAAAGCTAGCTGTATAGTGTTAAAATGAGTTTTATTTTTGGTTTTCTGTCAGCAAACTGGACCAGCTTAACAGATAAACTGTAATGAAACCTTTGTTTAACAGTTCAAGGAAGCAGGTGGCTAACTTTCCAGCACGTAGTCGTCAGGTACGTATCCCAAGATGCTTCAGGGTACAGGTTCGGCGGCATTCCCACTGAAGCTCACATAACTTAACGTTACTTGTCTAACGTCAGCTCTCTCAAAATTCAGTTTATCTTAGCGGCAAAATAAATAAAAGTACAACCAACCCACGCCACTTACCTGATAATGTGGAAAAACAACACCAGGCTGTCAGCGACTCTTTGGCTGGACCTCACGATAAAGATATACAGGTAAACAGCGATGGCCACGGTCCAGAAGAAAGAGCTGGTGTTGGCGAAAGTGGATATCGCTCCTTGGACGACGCACTCCAGCGAGTCGGTCCCGAAAACCCTCCAGACTCCGAAGCCGTAGGAGACCGCGGACATCCAGTCAGACACCGAGAGGTAGACCAGCAGCCTCCGCGGGGTCGTCCTCAGATCGGGCCAAATAAAGTAGGTGAGGATGATCAGCGTGGAGCCCAGGAACGACAGGGCGCACGAAATCAAAACCACCACCTGCTCGGACAAGTACACAACCGTGTGATTGCCCCCAGCCATCGCTCAGAGTCGAGGGTAAACCAGGTTTGCAGACACCGACGAGCAGACTAGTGTGTCATGTTGTAGTCTACGTTTAGGGTATCGCCATGGTCTCTCCGCGGGATTGACCCTTGAAGCCAGGCGACATTTGAAACACACAGCTTTTGACTTCGCTAGGAAACTTCGCCCATTGCGTTTCAGGGAGCCAAACAAACTTTTCCTCAGTATTTAACCCCTCCCTCCTTCCCTCCCTCAACCGGAACCAAAAGCAGAAGTCAGTCAGCTGGTAATAGGCAGACTCATGTAGGTCTATTTCTGTCTCTTATGGTCTTTACTTGTGTGTAAAGGTTTGTCACATAAGACCAGAGGACAGCCTGTTATTGTAGTTCCTATTGCAGGCAGGGTTTATAGATAGATGTTCTGTTATAACACCTGTCATGTTCAAGCTAAACACACACAACACTAATCAGGTCATTTAAGAAGTAGAAGAATTTCATATCAGATTTTATTTTAAAATGTTTCTTTTCACTTGTAACAACTGTCACTCTCTATCTCACTCTTTATTAAAACTTACCAACACGCTAAAATGGCTTTACTGTGCAAAATGCGAGCTAATAAAACAGTCAGTAATGTACAGAAGTAAAAACAGAAAACAACAATTGGAAGCCAGTTTATGGATGCGAGGATCAGTGAAATAAGCTGATATTAATTTGTTCATTAAAATCCTAGCTGCAGGATTTTGAGCTGGAAAGAGATTTATTTACTAATGCCATAAACACCGGGCATTATAGTTTGTTCTTGTATGTAAATATCTTCTGAAAGCACCTATAGTCATCCCCAAAACATTATTTGAACTGCGACTGATGATTACTTTTCATTACCGATGAGATAAGATTACTGAATTGAAAATGCCCGTCACATTTTTTGAGAACAGAGGGTTTTGTCTTTCCGAGTTAATAAATGTACATTTATGTGAAATGAAAAAAGCCTCCAGTTTGAGGACCTGCAGGCTCAGAGTGATGTAAGTGATTAGAATAATTCATCGAGTGTCATTGAATAATACATTTTTTCATTATTATTTTTTCATTTTAGCCCTAATGTCTGTATTATCAATGTTATGGTCGTCCACAGAAGGTATATGAATTTCTCAGTATTCCTCAGCCCTGTGCCGTTAACCAGTTGGAAAACAAAGCACATACTTCCTTTTTGATAGGCAGCTCACAGAAACACACTGCACCGAGAACCTGAGACCGTCACCCTCACTTAACAGGGACTGTCTCAAGAATGTCCAAATTAAATTATAATTCAGATTTAATTAAAAATCTGCTGCTGGAGGTCACCTTTGGCCTCAAAGTAAATTTCCTTGTTATCAAACAGTTCACCCCCTCCCCCCTAATAAAGGAAGCGTTTGACATTTTTAAGTAATGAGTAATGTTTTGTGTCGAGCAGCCGTTAATGCTTTGGTGGCCTTATAATCGTGGTTTTCTAAGGAGTTGGAGTGTCGAACGTCTGAAAACCATAAAGCGGTGACCTTGTGTGAGAGCAGGATTTTAATGCTTCTGCATTGCTGCAGCCCAGAAAAAACTGCATCCTCTTTTTTTTGTGTTTGCAGCAATGCAGAGGCACCGTTGTCTGTTTCCTGCAGTCTGCAGCAAACGCATCTGCATTGTCACCACAATCACACAACCAATTACCAGTTTTGGAGACAATAAATACAGTACAGATGATGTGTAGTCAGGAGCGCTCTATACATTCAGCTCTGTCTGCGTTTGCTGTGTGTGCCTGTGAAAACTTAAATTAGCGTGCACCTGGCGTCCAGGCCGTTCTGCCTCATCTGCACTCATTAGGTCTTCTGTGTTCGCATGGCAACGTCATTTTCTTTCAAGGGTCTCAAAGTGCTTTCACACAGTGCAAAGTGGTTTACACAACACAAGTTTTTCATGATTACAGAGTGCGTGTGTACTGTGAAAACAAACAAGGCAAATTAATTTATTTAGCTTTTATTTACCCCTTTTTGTACAAATATAATTTATAACATGGAGAAAATTATTAGGCTGCAACTAATAAATAAGGAGTCAGTCATATTCACTATTAATTATCCAGAATTAAATACTTGATAAATGATAATTCACGAAGCAAAATTAAATGTAGTGACAAAAACGACATGCATTTTTAACTGAAGTCACGGTAAGCCAGGCCATATTTTCTGACTGAAAAAAGATAAACACTGTAGGTTTTACAAGTTGCTGCAGTGTTTAATGAACAAAAGCTTGTTGGGAGGATGCTTTCAGTCACAAGATGGCAGCAGAGGATCACAGAAGTACAACACACACTGTGGAAGTTTGATGCTTTGATCCAGTTGTAAAGATTGTAGAGACTGTTAACAAATAGGCTCTCAGTTGATCTATCTTGAGTTAATTCTGTACCAGGTCCTCAGTTAATTCCTACAGCGTCAGCACACACATGTAAAAACTTACAGTAACAGCAGGATCCATGTCGGCTACAATGCTGATGTGCGTCTTTCTCCTTGCGCCGGCTGCGTGCCCGGGGCCTCTTATTGCGAAGAATTTCTGCGGCAGTATACTTGCTGATTGCTTCGTTCTCACTCCTCACAACAACCAGCTAAGACACTGCCAGAGAAACACCCACAGGAGCCACGTCCAACCGTCCGTCCCTCCGCCTGCCTCTCCCCCCGGCAGGACCCTGACCGGTCTTTGCGGTGGAACTTCACCTGTGAGTCTGGCACTGCGGACGCTCACACTTTCCGTGCCCAGCTTCGTGGTTGTTGGAAGACAATGGCCTCGTACTAAAGCCCCCCGGGGGTGGCGTGGTCCTGTGCCAACGGCCGAAAGCTCTATAAGAGAAGTAGGAAATAATGATTGAATAACAACCTAATGATTCCCGACCTAACCTACTTAAATATGATACATAGGAATGTAAAATGAAAATAAACATGTGACTGGATTCACTTTCTTTTTAGAAATCTTACATTCAGATTTAAAGGGGCACTCTGCTAGGCCCAACTGGGTTTTATATAACTGCGATGCATTGATGAGTCTACGCTCCACTGCCCAAAGTGACCCGAAGCTTGTTCCCAAACAGATTCTGGATACTCTTCTAGCCTTTTGTGCAGCATCACTTTAAGTGCACACAACTTGGGCAAACACAAACACCCCCAGACTAAGAATAGACTTGCCATGACTCATGATTTTGCAACAAAAAGCTCGGTTTGATTTAGCTCTCGTCTATTTGTGTGTGTCTGCGTGTGGCTTTCTGTTCACACGAGGACCATATAGTCCAAGTGCCTGTGTGGTTGTGTACCTAAGGGACAACAACTAAACCCCCCCCTCCCACTATCAGTTGCGTTTACTCGCTGCAGTGCTATTTTTGGGCCGGCTGACCACTCCATACTGTCCTCTCCCTGTGGACTCCGCTTTGCTGACAGGACAACGTGGATAGTAGAGAGCGATCTGCAGCAAACGATGGAACAGGGAGTTATGACGGAGGTGGAGAAGTGTCCGGAGGGATGTTTGGGAAAAAAAACACAGATAGATGAACGTCCTCTATGTGGTGTATCTTCACTGTTGAAATCCGTAGCAAGGCTATTTGTAGCTCCCCATGTCTGCTTTTGGTGTATTTTATGACGCATTTGTGGTTGTATAACTGGAAATTCTTCGCTTGATTGGTGGTTTGAGGCATTTTGACCTTATCTAATGTCAAAGAAAGAAGTTAGATACTTCTAAGGAAAATGTTGTGACGCTCACATGTAAGTTTGTACATGCTTGCTGATACCAACGCTAAATATTTATTGCCCTTGTCTTACACACACACACACAAGCTGTCCAATGACAAACACAGACACTACTCTTTGACCTTCTTTCAGTGGCCAAATGGCTGCATCCGTGTCTCTTTTTGGCGAGCCAAAAGCTGCCTTCACTGACCACATGATGACAGGAATTCCTTCCTGCTCAGGGCTTGATGTAATCCCTAATACAGGATTGAGGAATGCCAGTGAAAACAACACACACTGCTTGCTAAATGAATGAATGGCTGCCTCACTGCACCACTCAGCAAACAGCAGCAGCAGCAGCGACGAGCCTCGACTCAAACCTGTCCACTAATATGTTCCAGGCTGGGTTCAGCTTCACTGACAGAAATTCGTTTTTCTACTTCTATACTCTTGGCCGAACAAAAAAAAAAAGGTAGTGGGAAGTGTGTCTATGAATAATTGTGTGAGGTGTGGATGAATGTTGCATGAATTCATTTAGTAGAGGACATTTAGATTGATTAGATGGGCCAGGTTGTCAGGTTAAAAGTCATGTTAAATACACCTTAATTTAGATTATTCTTTTTTGTTAAACTGATGCTTAAATTAAACATTAATAAAAAGGTAGCAATGGATTACGTCCTAAAATAGGCAATGTTCATCACATAGTTTAAGTGCGCTGATAAATATGAGCTATAGACATATCCAGACGAAACAGCATGATTAGGGCTGCAACTAACAATTATTTTTATTACAGATTAATCTGCCAGTTATTTTCTCAATTAATCAATAAATCACCTTTCCTTAAATCCAAGTCGGCTTCTTCAAATGTCTTGTTTTGTCCAAACAATAATCCAAAAGCCCAGAGATATTAAATTTACTGTGATAAACGACAAAGGAAAACAAAAACAGAATCTGGAACCAGGAGATTTTATTTTTACTTGAAAAATCACTTAAATGATGAGTCAATTATCAAAATCGATCAACAAATTGTTTCAGCTCTGAACATGATAAAAAAGGTATATTTGACAGATGCTGAATAAATAAATACATGTTAATATTGTTTTTTCATCAGATATTTCC
The DNA here is from genome assembly GCF_004916995.1 of Morone saxatilis. Taxonomy (NCBI): domain Eukaryota; kingdom Metazoa; phylum Chordata; class Actinopteri; family Moronidae; genus Morone; species Morone saxatilis. The sequence goes on from NW_023339707.1 coordinate 11,534,650, forward strand.
AATTTTCCCAAATTTGAATCATACTTTTGTTAATTAATCATATTTAAGTCATTTATATATAATATTATTAGTATTATTATTATTGTTGTTCTGACCTGAAGCACTACTGCAAAGTTTAAACAAGTTTGGCTTATTTTGTTAAATGTTAGTTTTGCAACATTTTGGTAATTGTACAGATTTTAGGTGGTTTACTGGTCCCTCATCACATCAATGCGCAGAAACTAAAATATATGTATTTTTAATATACTAGTATATTGTTTTTTCATCTTGAAAATTTAGTCAATTATTGAGGTGTCATATTTACAGCGTTGAATGTAATCGCACACAAAAGGCAGAAAGGGTTTGTGTGGCCTTTGTTGGCGTAATGAGAGTATCTACCGGCCTACAGGCAACAGATCTCCTCAGCAACAGCTTCTCATCACATCACCAAAGACACACGTACACAAACACTTTGCCCCCCAACCCCAGGATCCCTCTGGATGCTAGAAAACACACTCACCCAGCTACCCGACAGCACCAACCCCGTGCGCCCGCCCTCCTCGCTCCTCTCCGCTGTGCATTTCTCTGTCAGGAAACAACGCTCAAACAGTCATGCCTCCCTGCTCCAGTTCCTTTCCCACAAACCCTAATCATCTTATGGCCAACAATGACACTAGTATTTACTGTAGAGCCATGTTTCTGAACAAGGCTACACATGATGGCATGGTGCTGGAGCTTAGCCTTGTAGTAAAGTATGTATATTGGTTTTGCTTTTGAGGCATTCAATTTCAAATTAACAATTCAAAACTAAGCCACTAGAAGCATTTGAAGTATATAGAAAATGATTAGAAGTAATAAAAACCTGGTCAGGAAATGTATTCTTTTGTTGTAAGCGTTTGCACGTTATTTAGGGGGTAAATAGGGTTCATCAGCGTTGACTTATCAGTATTGTCTGTCAAACTGCAGAGTGTTAATAATTCAGTGGTTTTGAGTCTTACCCACAGTGCACACTACCCCTGGTTACCAGAAAACAGTTGCCCCAGTAACTATCTGTAGGCTTGACCACACAAAAGCAAAATACACAGATCATAGTACACAAGACACTAAATGATTATCATTGAGTCACTCGAGTGATTGATGTATTTGAGTTCTGACTGTAGAGCTAATCAGTAACATGCAGCTATTATGTGCGACAACGTGGAAAGTCTGAGGTTAATGTCGTCTTTATCTGCTTTGTTTTATTTACAGTATGTGTATGTGTCAGTTTTTTATGACTAAAAAACTGATGAAAATTAGGCCTTTTAAAAACAAAATCTCCCATCGCCCTGTATTTCACCAGACACAAATCAGAAATGAGGAACTCTGAGCTATTTATCCTTGGTCTGTGCTTTTCAGGGAGGAGGACGCGGCCTGCTGAGTCTCCTGATGAAAACCGACTTTCATGCTGAACAAAGGAGACAACAATAACAAAAACAGCTGTCTTCCTCTGCGAGGGTCCAACTGTGGACGGACAATGATCGTTGAGTCCCCGGGGACTTGTGAAAGGGCCACTGGTGGGCGCTCTGTCTGTGCGGAGGTTACTGTGCCACTGTGTGATTGGTAACAGTCTGTTTGGGTGTATCACACTTTTTAATAACCTTTTGTATAGTTACCATGGCGTCATGTTAGCATCAAGACTTACACACTTAGAGCTGCGCCCTTCAAATGAACATTTTCTCATTTATACTTCAGTCAGCGTACAGGCCTTATTAAGCAGATGTGAAGGCCTCATTTTAGCATCTTTTTGATTTCCCCACACTAATTAGTGTTTTTGAAGTTTTACTCCAAGTAGAGGTGCTCCTCTCTGCAATAACAATTAACCTAGGCGTTCACAGAAGTGCTCAGTTGTAACATTATATGTCAGAGGTTTTTATTCACACACAGTTTTGACACTCACCAAGCAGCGAGGACAGCAGTGGAGCTCCTCCATCCACGCTTGTCTCCAGCGAGTGCACTCTGATATTGACATCAACAGAAGTCTGTCCACGGGTGCTGCAGGACTCTTCCATTGGGTGGGTCACTTCACATTGGCAAACTGTTGACCACAAGCCTCTTCTCTCTCTCTCTCTCTCTCCCCTCTGTGTCTCCGTGGATGTCTGTCTCTGCTTCACTCAGGCAGTACAACAAGTCAAGGCATGTTCCAACACGCCACCAACAGCCGGACCTGGTGTATGAGCCTGCTCCTAGACCAGAGGGGGAGGAGCAGAGGATCAGAGAGGGGGGAAACCCAGCAGAAAAAAACCCCAGCATGACTCAGCCTGCTTCAATTGGTTAGCATACACAGCTTTTACTCTGAATACTTTCACACATGAAGGAGTTATTGTTTAAAGGTGTATTGAGAGTGATTCTCTGCGTGGCGAAGTAGTTTTCTTCCCAAAAGCTTTGAGTTGATGAGATGAGGTGAGGTGATGATGGCCGCTGACTGAAAAAGTGTTGGAGAGAAGAGCATTTTTGAATTGGACCGACTTGTCAGATCATCTTTGTTATGTTATAAATCATAAAGAGCAGTTTGCCTACAGGCAGTGACTTCTTTCTCTGCTCAGTGGGTGGAAGCAGTTCACAACGTTGTCTGTCTTTCCTGTGCTAAAAGCTAAAAGTCTGAATCTTAAATTCAGCAGCTAAAGTATTGCTCTTCATTCATACTCTTGTTAGCAAGTAGTGCTGCTTTATCCCTAACGCAGCAAAATGAATAGTTTATAGAAGCTGTAACCGGGCACCAGCACAGCATACTAATGAAACCTGCTGATTCATCAAATTATCTTACACAGTAACCTGGAGTAGGTCACATCAGTTACAGATGAAGCCCCTCAGTGTGAATTATATGACTGTGAAAATCCTGAATAATGCACAGGGAAAGATATGTTGAACATATAATATTAATCTGAAGTATAATCTCAATTTAAAATATATTAATGCCGCAGATAAAGAATCCTCTATGTGATGGATCACATGTATGTACAGTATATACAAATGTACATTTTATTCTACGTAGTTACTGACATATTAAACTGTATCACGTGTGCAGAATCATCTCCAGGCACTAGTGCTAATTATGCAGAGCCCCTCTGATGCATGCTTTTTTTTTTTTTTTACTAGAGGAGGGGTGATGCCAGTTCATCACTGCTGTAGTGGAAGTTGATCACTAGGCAGATTCTGGGTGCAGTGGCAGGAACCAGCTCAGCAAAACTCACCTGCTACAATATGGTCTCAATCTAGCTGCCTGAGCATCTCTAAAGCACCGTACTGTACATCACTGGAGCTGCTCTCCACTGCAGCTCGTCAACAGACTGATGACCTTATCAATGAAAGAGCAAAGTCACTATGATGTTACGCCTAGAAAGAACTCAAAGCACTTTTAGCTCTGCTTGGAGGTTTGTCTTTTCCCTGCTGAAAGCAACTAGAACAACTTCGTAGAAAGGAGCAGCAGAGGCTTATTTGCCTGCAGATAGTTGCTTTAATTTATTAGAAGTGGTGATGCGGCACTGCACTGCACAGCAGCGTTTTGACAAAGTGCCAGCAGTAGTTTCACCAATTGAGTTGGTTCTTAATTTATGGAAGCATGAAACTATCTGTTTGCACAAGAATGAAATATGGACAGTCATTGAGCTAGCCCACTCAGGAAATTATTTCCTGCACTTTAATAGCTAAATCATCACATAAAGCTGTAATTTATTAATCTTCCTACCTGGGACACGGACTGCAGCTGAGGCCTCACACTTGCATCTGTGTGTGAGTTGGGGGGAGTCGGGGGTGAGATGGGGGGGGAGGAACCCCTAGCCCAGCAAGTTCAAAGCTTGCTGCATTGATTACATCATCGGAACTGGAGTGCTGGAACGGGACAATGCACCACCGATAGGGGGTGGGGGGGACAACCGGCTAATCTCACCATTGCCTCCCTGTGGAGCTCCATGAGCCGTCGTCGTGAAACAGCGGAGCTGTGGTGGGGAGGTGTGCGCGCGCGCACGCATTTGCTACGTTATCATGCATGCGTGTGTGATCAACTTCCTCCCTTTCCCTGCCAAAGCTCAGCCCAGTCGTCAGAGAATGAAACGCTCCTCCCTCCAACACCATACCACACACTGCGTGTCCACGCTGACCGAAGGACCGATCTGCAAGCAAATGAAGCTCGATTGCATCCTGTGTTGTTTGTGTGTTGCGTGTGTGTGTGTGAGTGCGTGGTGTGCTATTAGAGGCCAGCACTGCAGGAACTCAGCTGCTGCAGGACACTGCAGGATTGCTGTTCTGCTGCTGGCTCACTGGCTCTTGCTTTTTTTCTCTCTCGCTCTCTCTATTCACTCAGGCAAATTGCTCAAGGAGGATGGTGAGAGCATGTGCGGCATACTTTTTCAGCAGGGGGGGTTGAATGGAGGAGAGAAGATGAGGAGAGGGGGGTGGGGGCAGCAGAATCACAGAGGTGCAAAGCATGCCGGTGAGGCGCTGTGCTGGGCAACTGTACCTCTGAAAGAGACTACAGTAGAGAAATTGGAGACGAAGCAGGAGGAGGAGGGAAGGAGAGGAGAGAGGGTGGGGAGGTGGGGGGAGGGCAGAAGTGAGGCGCAAGGAACATCAGGTGAGTGCGGCAATTTCCTTTGCTGGCAGTGCAGCACCCACCCTCAGTTAAAGTGTGAGCAGGAGAACTGCAGATGTTCCAAGATGATGTCAGGCTCCGGATGTGGCGCGGACCTCTTGTACAGTTTGCTATCACTCTGTTTCCCCGCACTCGCCCGCCTGCAGTGGGGAGAAATCCAAAGGCCAGAGAGATGCTTCTGTCTCACAAAGAGCGAGCTGACGACGCAGGGCCAGCTTTTTCAAGGTCTTAGCACAGTTACCTGAGGTGAACTCGCCGCTGACCGAGCCTGCATACAGGCGAACTGACCTGGCTGGAACCATCATCCAGACCTCCCATACAGGTTTCAGAGCACATTTTGAATACTGACTCACTTTTCTATGAAGCTTTTTCGCCCACAAACTATTTTTACATGGCCTTTGAAACGGCTCGCAGTTGAGCGTAGACGGTGCATTATGGCATAGAAGACAAAAGTGGCATCTTCGACTTTTAGAGCAAGAGAGTTGCTGAGATACTGCTGCTGCATATATATTACCATGTATAAGAGGGGTTCTGCTCTGAGAGACCTTTCCATTTCTATTTTTATCCAAGAAACAAATAAATCTAAAAAAATGCATACACACACACCTCAATACTCTCCTCACACAGTTTGTGCTAAACTCTCCAAAAAGAATCTCAGAGAACTGCACTCTACCCTGGTATCCACTTTTAGGACGGCTGAAAAGTCCTGCTAGCTAGTACACAACTTCATTACTGCACCACAGCTCCCCTGTCCCATGCAGGCCACTGTAGCCTCATTCTCATTTCCTCATTTCAGCACTGAGACACTGACAGCCCAGGACCACTGTTACAATAGATCCTTCGTACCAGCTTCCAGCATCGTATGCACAACCAACCAGGCTGCTAAATATAAATCCACAACTACCAGAGAAAAGTAGAGAGCTCGGGACTGTCTGTTCTCTCCTAAAAGCTAAGTCAGCAAAGATAAAAGTCTCCTCTAGCGGAGGGAACTCTTTGTATCATGCTTAGTTTTTTTTTGTCCTTGTGTCAAATGGCGAGTCCTCTCAACCAGCCGCTATCTGACACGCCGGCTGCTATTTCCAGCCTGTACCATGTGTTAAACATGGATGAGGGAGCAGTGGAGCCTGACTGCTAACTGACTGACTGGCTGGCTGGCTGCTGCCTGGTTATTACTGGTGCAGAGGAGGCTGACACTGATGAGACAGAAGCAGCCAGGAGCTTCAACACTGCAGGCATGCACACCGACATACGTATATCAACTGATTTAAGAAGTGTACAATCCTATGCAAAGAGATAGACACACAAGGAGACACCATACAAGGTAAATAAGACTAGAGAGGAAATAAATGTATACCTACAGATGAGTCTCGGACCGCATCACACACGGGGCGGAGAGGAGGAAAACTTCTCTGCACTCACTCTGAGCCTCATGGTCGCTTGTGATGTGCCTTCATGGCGCGGCAAAGTTGACTGCAGCATTGCCTCCTGAACAGAATGACATTGTTTGCACTCTCTCTCTCCCTCTCTAGCTCCCTCACTCCTCCTCCTCCTTCTCCTCCTCCTCCTGTACGCGCTCGCTCCCCCTCCTTTTCTTTGCACGCTTGCTGGCAGCATAAACTGCACAGCTCAGCAGTGTTCCCCCACTGCCGCAGCAGATCCTGCATGAGCTCTGCGTATCTGAGTGGGATGGGACTTTTAAAGGGGAACGCAACCTCCAGGGTCAGTGTGTGTGCACATCCTCAGTCTGCCCTCTCTCCTCCCTGTCCTCCTCTGCACCCCCCCCAACCTCCTCGAACAACCCCCGGGAATCATCAGTGTAAAGGACTCTTCACAAGAGAGACCCCCTCCACACACACATAACTCTCCATCCCCTTTTATTCATTTTCACACTACAGCAAAAGCTGCTTTGAGATATGAGTGTGCTCAAACCTGAATGAGGAACAGTTTGCTCCACAGAGAGGCCATCTCCTCTGGTGTGCTTTGAAACTTGTCACAGTATCTCTGAAATCTAATTTCATCTGAAAATTAGGATGGATTTCTCCTGATATGTGTTGCCAAAATATGTATTGAAGACATCGCAACATGTAAGATCAGAAAATGGGACACTGTGTAAAGCTAAATTAAGAAAATCACAGACTTACCCCAAACGTTTAAGTCAAAATGATTCTTTGTCACCGTGAAACAGTAAAAAAAAAAAGTGCTTGATTTATTATACTCTTAAGCAGTAGTTATGGATCATATTTCAACCAAGTATGTTGACAAAGCGTAAAACACAAGGCACGCCACGGGATTATTGCACACATATCACCAACCATTTTGACAAATGAGCAATAATCATGCAATCAGTAAGTGAATGTCACTATCAAAAAGCTGCTTTCTCAACACTTGCTCAGAGTTTCACAATTCTCACAGGTACAAAATCCCCTTGAGTAAAGTGAAATGTCCTTAATCTGCAATCCCTTTTACCTGCCTTTCATTACCCATGATGCACTGCCGTACTGGTGCTATTCTGCAGTGCGCTAAAATAAAGAAAAATCTTGACCAACCAAATTTGTCTTTTGTGCATTGCACACAGTGAGATCATCCATCATTTAGTCAGCCAATGAGGTTGAACCTCTCTTTCTGCAATGTCTTTACTTCACATAAATGCACTTGGCGGTTCACTCTCCCAGCTTTCAGTGATGACGTTTGCAGTGCACTGCATGGGCTCTGTATGGATAATGGTGGCTCCATTATGAATTCTGTACGTTTTAGGCATCAGCGCCTTGGCTGCTCTCTGCAGCAGTGCAGCGCTCTGCTCTCTCCTCACTGCAGGAACCAGCCCCCCCAGTTGAACCCTTTGATCCTTCGTCCTCTGGTGCAAAATTAGGAGCCGCATGTATGTCATATTAACCCTGAACCCATGAAGTCAAGGTGTATTCTTACCTGTTTTAAGCTCATTAGAGTTGTTGTTTTATTTTAAGGCTTTTCTCCCTGATTAGCTTGTATCTGCCCGCATGAGATACGCCACTGCTGGAACAGATTGCTGAATCAGTAAAACTCACATAATGGAGCATCTCTGACTATGGGGATCTGATGCACGAGGCTGTCCTCATCAATCAGTGTCAGTATGAATCATAGGTATGTATCATGCAAAAACTGCCATCAGCTGAGAGTGGAGCATCATTCCCTGCATGTAGCATCTGCATGCAGTGCTGCTACTGCATCAGTCTGCCGAGGCTCGCAGCATCTGTCCTCTCCTCTGTACTCTGTGACACCAGGGAAAATGCCCCCGCCAGCATATCCCTCACATAGCCCACGCCATTCTCAGTAATGGCATCCCCTGTGATGAATAAGCCATGAGGAGGGGCCCTTTTACATGTCCTATTAGATTACCTCGCTATGCTTTACCTGGCTACTGTCACCTCACCGCCTTTGGCTCTCCACTCTTCTTAATATTCTCTCTTGTTAGCCCAGCCAAGGGCAGAATGTGTAAATGTGTGTTAAGGCTCATAGATCATATGAGTGCAGAGATTCAGAGTTCATCTATGCAGTTCATTGAATGTGTACACACGTGGCTCTCGCTCATGTTTATGATTTGCATTAAGGCCTGACTGTTAGAGTTTTTGTAGTACCTAAATAGGTGGTTGTTTTTTTTTGTGTGCCTAGCTGTCATCAATCCCTTATGTCTTATCAGACAAGCGCTGTAACCAAACTGACGTACTGATTATCTGTGGGTAAAAAAAGGTTATCTGTCAAGTATGGACATTCTTGACACACACAGATAATGGGAGTCGAGTCCAACCATCGGCTGGTGAGTTTGCATGTCTTTTCTTTCCTTTTTTTTTTGCCATTCACAGCCCATTCCTCGGATCCATTGATCTGTCCGGAAAAGATAATAGACACATTGATTTACAAGCTCAGCAGCTTGCTAGGTTTACTCATCAATTCAGACTAATTCTCAACAGAGGAGGAGAATTGCCTTGACTGACAACTGACTCTTGGGTCTATGAAAGGTTTTGGGTGTATATTTCTGGAAATCTGACAAGATGTAAAATAAAAGAATATTTCGGTGAGGATAAGTGATTAGGTAGTTATATGAGATATCCTCAGGGGAAACCTGACATCGGCAATGAAAAATAGAGTCAGAGAAGAGGTAATTGAGGCTAGCTAGCAATAAATTAACTTCACAAAAATCTGTCTCTTCAGTCAGTCTGCCATAGCGAGAGACTGAATGGTGATTTTGTAGAAAAAGGTGCCTGGTGTGTTTCACTGCACCAAATCGTCTTTGTTGACCTCATTTTGTAAAGCTGAGCAGTTTCCTCCCAAGGCCAAGTGGAGTGAAAAAGACACACCGTCAACGACAAAACAGGTCGAATGTGGTTGTAAAGAAATGACTGTAAGCACAGAGAAGTACTGTTTACCATTGAGGACAGATATCATTTATTTCACTGACAAAGAAATAAAGAAATACTCTTTTCCATTTAACCAAAGAACTGTCACTGACAACATTACTCACCTTAATATTAAAGATCCTGTTCTGAAAGGCGGGCCTCGATGTGTGAAACGTATGAAGTGCGAGGAGTCATCGGTTTCTCCCTCAGTGCGAGAGAGATAGTAAAAGGTCTCTGATGGATTGACATTATGATGAGTGGCCGAACTTCTGACAGCTGGCTGCTCTGTTGTGGTGAATGAGCAGCGGCTCCGTCAGTGTCAGCAGCAGTCAGCCAGTTTGCTCTCTGCACCGGTGTTGTAGTGAAGCATAATGCACAGATCAGCCTTTACTGAGGGAGACTGCAGCCGGAGAGCCTTGATTAGGACAGCACAGGCCAGAAATATACATTTCAAGTATTCCTATGTAATAGTTTAAGATAAACAGTGAAAGAAATAGTTCCCTAAGTTATGTTTTGTCTGGATTTCTCTTTGTGTATTTAGTTACTGTAAATGTGTAAACTGTAGGTAAAGTAAATATTTCTCTGTATAGAGAATAAAGATTTTGGACTTTGTGTTCATCTCATCTGTGGCAGTAGCCTAGTATGTAGATGGATAAATTACACCTGTAAATATGTATTACTCTGAAGGCAGAGGCCAGTGTGAACTAAAAAACAAACAAAATGATCATCTTGGAGGCAGTCAAGGACATAACTCTGATGAAAAATATCCTTCGCAGGGACCTGCCACACTCCATCACTGTAATGCTGCTCTGTTTTCTTTATAAAACATTAATATTTGTGTGATAGAAAGGCAGAAAACCACTTTGTGTTTAATAGAAAATGTGATATGGCGTGAATTTTCGAAAGAAACTCCACTCTAATGATTATAGTCTCTGGTGTTATTTGTGTGCCATTTTCATCTGCAGGGATGGCGAGCTGCTTGTTATTTTGGTCTGTTTCCCTGCTGCATTGTGTTCTGCGTTCCAGGTTCTTGGAGGAGTGTTGCATATCCTCCACAACAACTCGTGTCATCTGGAGATGTGTGTTGACTCCTGGCCTACATTCACTACTGCCATTTGTTACCGTCAAAAACAGGTATAGCACACGGGGACAAAGATAATTTATAGGCTCCACCAGAACGTCCTGTTGATGTCTATATCTGCCTGTGAAGCATTTCGGCAGCAGCTCCGGGATGATTCCAGACATATACACCATCTTCACAAAGAACCCAGCAACTCTGAGAGGTCTGCTGCTTAATGAGAGAGTCGTACACTGGAGGAACGGACTCATATTCAGAGGTAGTGTGAAAGAATGAAGGCATAACGTTTCCTTAACTGATTTATTATAGTATATTGTATTTTCTATGTAGTACCCATAGGAATATACAGCATTCCTATAAGTATACTGTAACTGTGATGCATGGTGCAGATACAGACAATTGACAATATTGTGTTTTATCGTGTTTTTATTGCTAAACTGTTTCTAAGTTGAACTTTCGTTAAGAGATGAGCTACGTGGTTAAAGGCTGGTGATATACTATGTTTGTGTTGTTCCCATTGAAAGACACAAACCAACAATGTATTGGTCGTTAACTGAAGCCCAAGCGTATTAGTAGCTACTGAAAACATAAATCTTTACAGATGGATCACAAATATATTATAAATAAATACTTTAACAGCAGGGCATTGTAGTTATTAACACACGGTACTCAAACCAGAGGGAAAAGTGCATTTGTTGGGAACTATTTTTACCTGCGGATTAATTCACGTTTGGTGGTGAGTATTTTTCAGCAGCAGGAATATTGACTCAAAATAAACTACAGTGCTCATTATAATGAAGGAACGTGTCACCCAGTGCAATAATGTGGCTCATTGATGTGTTTTTAATGGCTTTGGGACAAATGGAGGAAGTGGCAATAAATAACAGGCTTTGGATGCACAGAAATATGACACAAAATACTTGTTAGTTGGATCAGTTTGCTGTTGGTTTTGGTCTTGGAAACATCGAATATCACCCACTTATTCTTTAAACTTAAATGTGGAACATACTGATATGTTATGCTGTTATTTTAGCCTTGTATTTAACATGTTTGTGTTTGCACTTGCAATTATTAAATGTGTTGTCACTTACAGAAACGTGAAGAAAATCCAGACATTTTTGTCTGCATATAAGTATTAATTGATTGTATGAGGACAATATAATTAAACAACAGCAGGCAGTTTTAATATCAGAGCAAATACAATTATTGTTTGCACCCAGTTTGTTTTAATCTTTGACAATCAGATGGTTCTGTAACATGTAATTTTGTTGGCCCATGATATGATTAGGGATGCACCAATCTGATATAGTGGAATAATAATAGCACTGATACTGACTTTATCATTTTCTGTATAAAAACACATCTTTGCTGTCAGTTACATTCAATCCCTAGCCTCATGTTACCTTATTTAAAAAATATTTAAACCAGTTTCATACAGTATGGTATACAGATTTTAAATTTGAGAAAAACAGAGTCCTGGATTGGTATTCTGTATTTGTAGATACCCTGAGTTGAGGTATTGGAAAAGGTGTTGGGAAACAAAAATCTGGATCGGTGCATCCCTTGCTATGATGATGAAGGTAAATTAATTAAAGCAACATTGCTTTTGTGTCTCTGAAAGGTATACCAAGCTCACATTGTCATCTCATAAAAGAACTGGCCTCTCTCAGTGGGCTTGATATCACAGAATATGGAGGTTATAACACCTTTATCCACCACATCCCCGAGAATACGGACTGGCAAGAGTGAGTTTCTGAAACGTATTCGTGACCTCAGTTTAAGACAGCTCCGTTATTTTTCGCAGCTGATGAGGAAGATTAGAAAATATGGCTTTCCTTGATTCATGTTCATGATTTCTGTTTACACCTTTCTCTCTGGACCCAGGAATGTGTTCCCGCTGCCAATTTCCGTTCTGGACGAGTCCCACGCTGAGCTGGTGGACGCACACTTGCCTTATGGAGGCAGCCAGGAGAGCCTCAACCACGTGAGAGCCTGTATCCGCCATCTGCCAAACCACTGTGTGACAGATGAGAAGAGCCGGCCCGTGTCCTGGATGCTGTCTGATGAGCTGTGTGAGCTGAGGATGGCCTACACCCTTCCACAGTACAGACGGGCCGGGCACCTCCTGTCTCTGTCTCTGGCTCTGATCCGCAGGATGATCTCCGCAGGTCTGCCTGTCTACTGCCACGTCCACCAGCAGAACCGGGCTGCTATTAACGCTGTGACCTCTCGGCTTGGACGCTTGTCCCAGTATGGAGAACATCTCAGTGCTGCTAATATGCAAAGACAGAGTCTGAGTAAGACAAACTAATGACAATAAAGTCTGCTGGATGATCGAAACCACACTGGAAAAAGGATGTTTTGTTGTAAAAGTGGAAAATTTAAAAATTCACCCTTCGTTCTCATCGTTCTATGATTTCTGTTTCCCTGCAGCACTCAGGGGGATGCTGCACTTTAGACAGTTTAGTCCATTTCTGACAGCAAACTGTAAGTAGAACAAACTCCAAAATAACATTTTTCTGTGGCCTAAGGGTGGATTTGATGAATATGCCAGCCATGCTGCTCCTCTCTCTTCACTGTAAAAAAGGTATGCGAATGTCCCTCAGTATGAAACAATTCTGTAAGAACAATACAAATCTGTCTTCAGTTTGACCCTCTGCCATGTGCTCTCGAGGAAAAGACCCCTTAATCTGCAGACCGCCAAAGGAGGCTCTCCTCCACCTGGAACCCTTCCCTGGAGGTGTGCTGTTCCACTGCTGATTGCCTCTCTGTGTTTTAGCAGCAATGCACCATTCAAGTCTGCAGGCAACTTGACAAATGAGCAGCGATCTGAGCAGAGGGGATGCTCGTACTGCACCACACATCCTGTCCCATCCACATCCCCCTGTCCCGCAGTGGTGCACCTCTCTTCACTGACGCCCTTTCCTTACTCTCAACCAGCGAGAGCTCTTCTCAAAGTCAAACAAGTACAGCACACGTTAAATACATGTTTGCTGACGCATGTACGTGGTTCACGGCGGAAAGTGTGAGTAAATACAAGCCTGCGCATTTCTACCGATGCTTTTTCGACGACATGTTAAACCGTTATACCAAGTAAACTATCCTTCTAATGCTTTAGTAGTGTTTTATATTTTATTATATGTGTTTATTAAATACAGCTGGAACAATTAATCAATTCATTGAACTGACCACTACTTTGTTAATCAATCAGCCGTCATAACAAAAAAGCCTTTGCTCGTTCCAGATTCTCCAGTGTGAGGATTCGCTGCTCTTCTGTTTCATTGTGAATTGAATTATCTTTTGGGATTTCACTGTTATTTTGACAAAACAAGACATTTTAATTCATCACCTTTGGTTCTGGGAGACATTTTATAGACTAATTGATTCATTCAGAAACGGATTAATCCACCATGAACATAATCATCAGTTGCAGGCATCCTGTACATTTTGTGTGTTCAAATCTGTCAGAAATACAAATTTGATTAACAGTTTGTTCACCATAATTGTCGGCTACAATTCTCTCAGAAAGAGAGACTATATTGGTTAAAACGTTTCCTCGCTGGGCCTCATTAACAACAGCAACAATATACAATCCTGTGTTATAATAAATAACTAACCAGAGGTCTGTATTGCCAGAGTGAATGATTTTCTAACCCTCGCTGTCCATGCACACTACTCTAATAACTGGTAAAGATTTATTTTTATCCATGTCCAAACATTTCTGCCTTACAAAGCTAGACTGTACAGGGCTTATATTGCAAGCCATCCACTGAAACATGAGATGTCTTCTCACCTACAGCACGAATCTATTTGAGTGCTCAACCTCCAATACAGTCAAAGAGGTGTAGGACGATTTAAAAAAAAAAGGCATCGGGAGGATTTTATGCAAGCTGCATCGGCTGCAGATCTGTGCTCATCTCAGGGCAGGTTTGTGTGTCAGCTGGGAGGCAGAAGACTGGGAACATGAAGTACCTGATGGCTGAACTACTTCTGTGGCTTCATCCGTATGTTGCCTGCAACTGCAACCACCACTTGAGGACAGCATCCACCCACTGGTCCTCCTCAGAAACTGCATCTCAGAACAAGTGAGGAGCCGAGTGTCTGACGCAGCATGCGATCATTCACCTTGGCTGCGTGTGCTGCTCGGACTTGCCTTGGTGCAGCTGTCCACACATACTTCCACCCCCTACCCCCGACCCACCCCCCACAGAGGCAGTGCACTCTGGCAGCCATGGAGTGGGACGTACTATCGATCCTGCTGAAATGATGGTTTCTAAAAGGGAGGCAGTAAGCATGTCTGAGCTCCCCTCCTCCACCGTGGAGGGGCCCTGAGATATCACCAAGCTCAGCACATTGCACCATCACCGTATGGGAAAATGGGATTTTCACTGGGAGACGAGCTGAGGGGAAGGTAATTCAAGTCGCCAAGCTATGTTCCCCACCAAGGATGTAAAATGAGCCATATTACCTTCAGACAGCCGCTCACAGTGGACAAATAAGGTCATTTTAAATGTCCTATTAATTCCAGGCCTTGACACAAAGAAATCAGATGCCAAATGAGAAAATACGCATGATTGCTGAAGTTAAGAAGGAGGATGTTCATTCGGTAATCTTTGCAGCTTTTAGCACTTCTAGTTCAGGATCATGTGCCACTTTGATTGTATGATTCTGCAAGGAATTCAACGTGGTCGTAATATGTGATAAACAAATGAAGTAGAGTTTTAAGCAGACTGAGCTGTTAACAGAATGTGGGCTCTGAACCTCAAGCAGTAAGGTGTCTTTTCCAGAGACACCACTAGATGGCAACAGTGTCCCAGTATTCCCCAACACTCAGGTGAAATCTGGAGCACATGTATACTGTGACTCACGCAGGGCTGCAGATTCAGAGGAAATTCTGAGCAGGCTTTTATAGTTGTCAGTGTCTGGTACACAGAATAAAACTAAACAAGAGTCGGTAATCATTCACTGGGATCACTAGTATGGAAATAATGATGCTTATTTCCACTGCCTTTATGAATGGATCTTGGTATCGTAAAGAAAGCTCCTTTAGATTAGAAGATTAGAAGCGACTGCATCAGTTGTCCGCCACATGAAGGTCGTGGACGTGGTGCACCATCCTTGTCGGTCCAAATCGCCACACTTGAAATTCCCCAGGGGTCAGGGGGTCAGCCAGTGGAGGATGATTGTGGCTTATGAGCAGCAGGGGTTGCTGTTTAAGATCTCCACTCATCTTCACGTCATTCTCTGATCTTTTAAACCCTGTCAGCGAGCAGCTCAATGTCCTGAAGGTCAAGAGTGACAGAGTGCTCCAGTGTTTCAGTCTCACACCACATGCATGCCCTTAGGACAAACCATAATGTCATAATTCTGACCTTGAGTTCAGTTTAGGACACAACTAAACATAAATATCCTATTGTTTTGTGTCACCCAAAGACAAGGTTTAAGCCCCGATAGTTTCATTATAAATGTAAAACTGTCAAACAAAGACGTGAAGCTTAGCAGTGTGATGTCCTACCTGACTTGTTGAGGCCAGTGTAGTCTGCAGTTTGGATTACACATTAAAATCATCCTGTAATGGTGAGGCACTGGACTGAAGATAGCTTTATATTGGGGGGGAGCTTTTCTAGTTTCAGTAAAGTAAACTTTCATTTCAGTCATGGATGAACAAATTACTTGTATGTAGCCTATATATATATATATAATATATATCATTCCAGAGGGTAATTTTGTAATTTACGTTATACT
>NW_023339707.1:11550551-11564266 GCF_004916995.1 Morone saxatilis
AACTCAAAGACATTACATTATTGTGGCACATTAGTAGAGTATTTAATAGAAATATCTAACATATCATATCAAAACGTATCACTTAATGTAAAATGTTGCCACAACATTTCATTTTAACGTGTTATTTAAAAATATAATCAGAATTAATGTATTAAATTTGACAGCATTTAACACCAAACCCTTTTATAGCCACCGGTTTAAACAGTTCATAAATAAACAGTTCAGGTTTTTATACCTGTTTTTTCCCCCCCATGTAATCTAAAATGTGTGCATTATGAATAAATATTAAATTTTAACTAACAGAAAAATCCGCATTAACTGCAACCCCAACATGAAGCCAACTTCGCCCGGGCTGCAGGCCGCCAGTAGGGAGGTCCTAATCTAGCAGAGCAGCTGGGAGCATTTTACCACGTGATAGGCGAGATGTTAGAGAGCAGCCATCATCATTTCACCTAATTCATGTTCAGCCTGAAATGGTAAAAGGTAAGACGACAAGGAAACGGAAAACTGCGATGGAGTAGGTGAAGCCTGAAGCCTCTCCCGGTCTCATCCACTCCTCTGTTTCACTGCCTGTCTCACAACTTTAACAAGGTCTGTTTTTGTTATGTGCTTTTCATCCCCTTCTCCCCGTTTTCTGCTCATATGGTGGCCGCCGAAGAGCTCCTTTCGGTTTCACTGTTTCTCTTCACATCACACTTTACGTATTTGATACCGAAAAACAACACTCGCGAAGAGGTGTCACTTCCCTACCGTCCGCTTCAGTAAAGCAATAATGCAATAATGCTCTGCTCCTGCGGTTTGTGCCCGCCGCTCATCAACATGAGCCATGTTTTGTTGCTGTTTCTGCTAGCACGGCTTGTTGCCGCTTGTTGTGTAACCAACGTTTCGAACGCGACCGAGCCTGAAGGTAAACGGTCGCAAATTCTACAGTTTCTTCCAACGTTCGATTCGCGCGCCGTCCCCGTCCGGGTGTCGCGCGTGGACGTTCCACCCGGGTGCTACCCGGCCCCACGAGCGCCTGTGTGAAGATTACAGGCTGCTTTTTAACATGAGCTAGCACGGACTGCTACTATGGGTTAACTGCTCAGAAGGCCTACATGCTCTCAGTTGTTTATTAGGTGTGTTTATCCAAAGCTAACGCTAACAGACAATGCGTCTGACGTTCATAGAGCTTACGGTTAGTTACGTTTTTAGTTAAAACTGTTTTTTTAGAGAGGTGTTCACTCAACTTTATGGTCATTCTGGGGTCTGTCGTTAGTGGTGCTGTTGACTTGTATTGTTTGCGTTATATCGAGACATTCTGTCTAATGTTTGGTCCTCTTGGATATAAATGTGTGCTGAAGACTTGCTGCTAACATTTTGTCTACCCAGTTTATATCAGTGAGGATTAGGTGATGTGAAGATTTCATGTTACCATTATCTTTGGCCCAAATGATTGCGATACACAATATTATCACGATATTCCTCAAGATATACTTAAAGTTCTTTTTAAAAGGCACTAAAACATACTGGACTCACTTTACCTGACATTTTATTATCAAAGTCCATACAGTACATTTTTATTGCATCACTGATAGGACACCTTAAATCCCTGTTCCTGTAGTTTATAATCCATCATAGTATTTCCTCACATCCTGTTTAATGTTTTTTAGGTTGGATACAATGGCCCAGCCATGGGGACAGGAAAGATATGGGTTCCCCCTTGTCCCCTTGTTTAAAGTATATCAATATAGGACTGTACTTAGTGAGCTTGACAGCTTTTTCAAGTTACTTGTGAGGATATTCACGATTATCCCAATAATAAAAAAAATCACCACGACACATTGGTGTGGTTTTTATTGCAACACGTGATAATATTGTTTATCATCCCATCCCTAGTGAGGATAGATATTTGACACCTCAGTATACTGTAATACAGTTCAGTAGCACCCTACAAAATGACAATGAAGTTGAATCAACAAAAACTGAACGTAAAGCTTTCATGGAGGCCTGATATATTGCAGAGCTGTTGCGTTAGACTGCATTAGTTTTAGTTTACGTATCCCTAATAAACTGGCAATTTAGCGTAGGGTACAGACTTGCGCCAAAGAAAAGTCAACTAAACCCCTTTCAAGACTCAAACCCGGTTCAGTTTTAATTTCTTCATAGTATTATATTCAGCAACACTTTCCTGACATGACACATTCAAGCTTTGTATCTGTACAATGGATGACTTTGTCTTTGGTAAACCTTGAGCTTTATGTACTCAGCAGGTCAACAAACAGGCTAGGGCTTAAGTTCAGGTGGGCCCGGTCTAAATTGGGCCTTACAATAGAGACAAGTGTTTCCTTGGCTCAGCAAATCCAGCGAGCCTTTCCTCTTGCATTTTAATAAGCTCCAAACCAACCCAGGGGCCCGGGAACCCCAACCAGTCCAGGCCAGGATCCAGCCCAAATATAGCCCTCCACAAGCCACCTTTTATGCTCCAAATGGTATGTTTGTTTCCAAGTCGAAGGTAAATGTGGGAAGATCTTTTTATTGTTCTGTTTTAGTTTTGATTTACTTGTGCATGTTGTGTTGCGAGGTGGCCCGTTGCCACAAGGAGAGGGAACGGTAAACTCCTGGCTCAAAGAGAAATGAACGCAAATGAACATGTTTCACTCTCCCTGAATGCTGGACAGGCATTGAAAAAGAGATTGTTTACATTCAGATGCTGGCCACCCGCTGCTTGCTTTTTCTTCCCTCCTGTTTTCCAATCACCGAAGAGACATGACCCATTTAAATGGTTGTTTACTTGCATTAGAAGAAGAGCCAAAGCACTTCTCAATGAACTCTTGTCTACAATTCAATTAGAGTGGCCCTCCCAGCAGCACAGTTTTCCACATTACACAATGCTCTCTTCAGCCTAGCTGCAACACGGGCAGAGGTACGACGACCAAAGAGCAGCAGTAGTTACACCTGCGCCCACTAAAAGTCAAATTATATGTCTTTGGGTGTGGGGTATCGGACAAAATAGTTTTTTCTATTATAAATAAGGGCCTGGCTATTGGCTTTAAGTAGTCCAATTGAGTGTAAAAATGAGCTATAAGATGTTGTTGACCAGCTAGATTCAGGCTCTGCAGTGAGTGCCCTGTCACAGCTGTGGTCTATTGTAATGGAGCCGGTGAAGGAAAGGACAGCAGGTATTCATCAGGCTTTTATTGTTAAGTTTCTGTCTTCCTGAAACAGTTTCTGCCCCAAAAGAACTGGTCCAGCAGTGTCTCCCTCAAATACAAGAATGTTTTTTTAAATTTTATTTCTTTAAGCCAGACGTTTTATTACTGCTTTTCCTGTTGCCCTCTGACTAGACAACCATATAATAAGAAATGGCTGAAGGTTTTTCCCCTCTTTTTTCCACCTATTTTTGGAGATTGTGGGAATAGTGGCTGAGTAACGTGTCAGCCCATGGAGTGCCTGGGATCTACTTCTGTGCTCCTTTAGCACTGGGTTTCATGTTCATTAGCTTTTGAGAAACCAAAATGATAATACCAAATCAATTTATCAGCTCATTATAAAGCTTGTGTTTTTATCAGTTGATCCAATACGGTTGATTTTGATTGTGTACACTCACCAGGAAAGAAAGTTGTCCCCTCTGTCGGGAACTTTGTGTTGTAGCTGCTTGATAAGTGGTAGAAATCTGCGACATCATGTTATCACAAATTCTAGGGTTGACTGCGCTTTATCAAGAAAAGCTGCAGACGAAGTAATGCGTAAAATTGAGGACAACTAATCAAATGAGGTTTGAATGTTTTTTTTCATGTTTGTGTGCCCTTTCCCTAACTGACTCACTTAGCTGGAAGAGGACATAATAACACGAGTGTTTACAAGGAGAGCTCTGAACACTATATGGACATCTGTGTTTTATAAACTGCGTAGGAACTGATGAGAATACTAGGGTCAAGGTGGCATGTTGCTCCTCCGTCACACATCCTGGATGGATCTAATTTAAATTGGTTCCTGAACGTATGCATCAGGTACATTTAACTGAGAATGAATCACAGTATGTCACTGATGTGTTATGGTCGTTTGTATGTCTACAGAGGCTACATCAGGCAAAACTATTGTAGTTATTAGTCAGTACGTCTAGTTTCTAGAAGTGCATATCCCTGAAATGATCGCTCAAATTCAATTTGTTCCAGTTAATTGCAGCTAAGCATGGTCAGATCATGAGTTTTTTTTTAGTTTTTTTTATGGATTACTCATAAACACAATGAATCCATACATAATGCTTTAGAGCACAACTGAGGAGCTTTATGTCAAAATGTTTCCACTGTTGGATAAAGTGTGTTTTCTTTATTGTTGGTAAAATCATCATAAAGGCATAAAGTTTAAACATACAAAGAACGTGTTTCCAGTGCTCTTCAGTTGTTAAACGAACAGATTTAGGCAGGTACCCTCTTAATTATGCTAGCTGACATTGTCTCTGTTGAGGTATATTTATTGTTATATGTTGCAGTATTGCAATATAATACATTTGTAGTCAATTGAGAAAGGGATTATGGATCAAATGTTTTTTGACTTATTGACAGCAAGTTCAATACCTGACAAATCAAAGCACACACCACTATGACGCAAACATTTTTTCCGTCATCTACATTTCCTACAATGGTTTGAGTACAACCAGATACATTACGTGATAGCTACTGTGGTATAAACAGTATATGGTCTCATGGTATACACTGCCACTGCCCGACCCTAGTTAGCTATGTGTTTAAAAGACTTTGTGCACAGCAGATAAAACAAATATGAAATGTTGAACTATTGCCTTTCAATCTGACACTGTAACTCAGCCAGTGTATTCTCTGTAATAAATTGAATCCATTATACGTAATCTTTTCAATCTAGCAGATGCGTTTTATGATAGTTGAGTGGCAGAAACTTGTTGGTCTTGTCTGTCTTGGTTTTCTCGATTTTATTATAGTGAACTGGCTAGGAGGGAAAACGAGCCAGAAAATACAGTCCACTGTCCGACTGCTCCAAACTTAAGAGATGAGTTGTGGTCAAACACGTCACAATAATAGTGACTGTAGGAAATGAGGCCATGGTCAGCAGATGCATGTTTTCCTGCTGTTATGTAATGGTAATGTTATCCGTGTCAGTCGGTATTTAGGTTTACATCTCAGATTTCTAAGGTCATGTGACACTGCCTTCTTTATGTTTCATACACTAAGCATCACAAGAAAACAAAGCCACCTCTTGAGGCCGCTTAACAACCCTGCAGTTAACATCAGTTGCTGTCCACCTAACCCAAATGAATCGAGTTAAAACACTGAGTGAATTTTCCATTAAATATAATCACACATTGTCACATTTCCAACAAATACTGTATGTCATTTCAGCAGAAGTAGCATGTTGTCACCATCAAAGGGTATGATTGCATGATAAGGATGGACAGTGTGCCTTATGATTATCTTGCTGTTGGTCTGAGTCTGATGTTCACATTTCTTGGTCCAAACAGAAAGATGCCTAATGAGATCCGTTAATATTTAACTTGTTTTGCCTTATTTTTTCCGTCTCCTCTGATCCCTCCAGGCAGGCTTCAAACAACACCTGGTCTGACCTTGGTCTGTCTGCATCGAGTGACACAAGAGCACCAACCTGCTTCTTGGGTTGCAGGAGCACAGTGGAGGAGAGGGTCTGAGGCTGATTACTCCCCCCATTTGTCTTTGAGGAGGGGGGAGGAGGAGGAGGAGGAGGAAGAAGGAGGAGCTGCTATAACCACCCAGAGCATGGGGCAAAAAGTCCCAGGTGGCATTAAAACCATTGATATGCGGGATCCGGCGTTCAGCCCCCTGAAGCTGGAGCTACAGGCCCTCAGTCACACCAAGCCATCTCGACTAGATCTGCTGCTGGACATGCCACCTGCCAGCCTGGACGTCCAGGTCCAGAACTCGTGGAACAACGATGACCGCTCCCTCAACATCTTCGTCAAGGACGACAACAAGCTGGTGTTTCACAGGCACCCCGTGGCGCAGAGCACGGACGCCATCCGGGGCCGTGTTGGCTACACAAGGGGACTGCATGTGTGGGAGATCAGCTGGGCTATGCGTCAGAGGGGCACGCACGCTGTGGTCGGCGTGGCAACTAGCGACGCCCCGCTACACTCGGTGGGCTACACAGCTTTGGTAGGAAGCAACGCGGAGTCCTGGGGCTGGGACCTGTGCAGGAGTAAACTCTACCACGACGGCAAGAATCACCCAGGAAAAAGCTACCCGGCGTTCCTCGAGCCAGACGACACCTTCATAATACCAGACTCCCTCTTAGTCGTCTTGGACATGGATGAGGGGACTCTGGGTTACATAGTGGATGGACATTATCTAGGAGTGGCGTTCAGAGGACTTAAGGGCAGGAAGCTGTACCCAGTGGTGAGCGCAGTGTGGGGACACTGTGAAATACGAATCCGGTACATAAATGGACTTGATCGTAAGTGCAAACTTTAAATGTTTTAAAGAAACTGCTGTTCTTTTCTCTCGTTAGCAACAGTGTTTTGCCATCCGTGATGATGTGTACAGCTCTTGCAAAACCAGTGGTATCATTTTATAAGTGCAATAAACAAAGGTGTGACAGTTCAGGGTTTGCCATACTGTCTAAGCAGGGATATTACTGCAGACGGGGTTACTGTAGAGCAGCACTACTGTCTGACTGACATCAGTAGGACTACCTCTCTGGCTTTTATAAAGCAGGACATGTGATCACATGTCATCATTTGTATTTGTGCCAGGCAGTCCAGATTGCATATAAATTAATATTTAACTGGATTCCTGAATCACCTAAAAAGATGTGGTGATCTCATTGTGACCTGCCCAAGTTTTTGTCATTAACTCTACTGTGCCTTCCTTTTTAAGCTAGACAGTGGTGCCTCCATTATAGATGTTAGTGTTCATCGCTCTGAAAACGATCCTTAATGTTCATGTATAAAAAACAAGCTGCATGTTTTTTGGTTTTTTTCCCCCCACAGAGAAATGCAAATTGTATTCCAATTGGATTAATGTCAATTATTTCATGGTGAGACGATCATGAGCTTTAAACGAGGGAATGTAGGTGCTTATCAAAACATGTTGTACTACCCGCATGTCCCAAGCGCTCTGTGCTCATTAGATTTTTATGTGCAGCTCGGATCTCTCGACCTAGTTTAGGCCTGTGGAAAAGAAGCGCTACAGATGCAGTGATATGCATAGGACCAGTTTCTATTGGTAGAGAAAGGATATCTCCAATCTTACATGTTAAAGGCAGTTTGTCTCTCAAAATGTACTGAAAGTTCTGATTGTTTGGATTCAGTATGCTAAAGAGTTTCTTCTGATTTTTCTGGCTCTGAAAGGTTTAATACTTGTTTGAAGCCCAGACAAAATGTGTCTTACACATTAGAAATTGTCAAGTAGCAAAATTGTTTAGTCAGATTCAGTTTTTACTGTATTGTTTTTAAACAAATGCACTAAACCTAAATGATCAAAACTGATCAGAAACACAAACACTTTGCTTTTACAAATGATTAATAGATTACAAAATGCTTCATCGATTTTAAATGTTTTGACAAATTATAGTTGTAGCACTAGAGGACAGACGTTTGCTGCATTCATTTGTTAGTTTGATCTTTTCCCTAGTACAAACTGAGAGCTGCCTAGATGTGGTAATGCCACCTCTGGGAATATTCATCCATTTCATTAATTCAGAGTGGATTTCACATCGGTGTGAACCTCCTCCTTGAATATCCTGCATGCACCATCTTGATTTTTAGGCTTTTCACATATTTCAAAACACAACACGACACAAATGTTGCAACATTTTTATAACAGGCCGTTCCCCCCTGTGTGCACTTTATTTTATGCTTGTGCCTGCACATTTTAATAGACAGTGGCCCCCAAGATTTGAATTAAAGCTTGACATTTTCATGCTCCTGAAATGAGATTCAGCCATTGCTAACACATAAAAACATCTTCCAGCTCTTCCTCACTCCTGTCCCCCTCTCTCCCCCCAGCTGAACCGCTCTCTTTGATGGACCTGTGTAGGCGCTCGGTGAGGGTGGCATTAGGAAGAGACCGCCTGAGTGAAATCCATAGACTGCCCCTGCCGGCCTCTCTCAAGAACTACCTGCTCTACCAATGACGGCGCTGACGGTCCCAACACACACTCAGCACGCCCTCGTCTCTTTCTCATGTTTCTCTGGGATCCTTCTTGGGTTGAACCCGTTCGACAACATTGCTCAAGCCTCCAGGACTGACTCAGCCTTCCACAAGTATGCGTCTGTGTCAGTGGCTGGACTCCTTTTGAGTTTCTTATCCTGTTTTTATGACTCTTTGCAATTGTACTCTCTAACTTTATAAAAATCAGGAATCACTGAGCACTATGCACATGCTGATCCAGACGATGCCCTGTGACAGTCACCATGTTGGTGTACCTCCTCCAGTTAATAAGTTAGTGTGGTGGCATATGTGGTCAGTAACTCTGCTGTGACCTCCAGACTATATGAATATGAATTTCTATCTTGTGGCCTTTTTTTAAAAAAAATAATAAAAAAAAAATTAACTATTATTGGTTGTGTTAAAACAAAACTGTGTGATGGAAATGTAAACTGAGCATTGGTGAAATGCACTGCCAGAATCTGACCACAAGGGGGCAGCACACACGTCAACCTGTACATCCTCTCAAATTGAGAATTATAAGGTGAAATCCTAGTTGCTTTTAGAAATGATGTTTTTAAATGGCTCATAAATTTAAAAAAATGGGCGGTCCACACAACAGACAGGAGATGCTGACCACTCCAGAGTGAGTCCGTAGTGCGGTGTGAATGAATGCACTGTGAGGCAGCTGAAGAGCAGCTCCGACCACGCACTGCACTATCCGGTATCTCTGCCATATGGAAGAATGCCCCACAGCTTACCATCAAGGCATCCGACAGGAACATCATCAGCAGAAATTTTAAAGGAAGGATAATGTCACTGTGATTATTTGTAGCATGCATCTGCAGGAAATTCTTCTCAATACAATCACAATATCTTTTTTTTTTTTTTAATCTGTTCTGTCACTCCTGCTTTTTCTAGTGCAGTAGTTTTCATGCTGTCGGGGCCCAAGAGTGCCGTTTTTGTTTTTGTTTAAATTCAGCCACTCTCTCTCAACAGCTGATTTTCACTGATTTGCACATATTCAGCCAGAGAATTGGAAACTAACCAACTGAAGTGGTTCGTTGGAATGAAAACCTGATACTCTTGGGTCTCACTGGCACATAGCTGAGAACCATTGATGTAGTGATTTGTCTTTTTATAACATGTAAAGGGTAAAAAAAAAAAGGGTTTAGGGAAACAGACTACCGGTATGTTGGTGAACGGCACTGTGTCTGAATCGGCAAAAACTTCAAATTAAAGGCACCATAGTGACAGAAGAAGACAATCCACAAAGTGCTGCACAAATGTAACAAAAGAAGGTCAGATTGCCAATGTATTGTCAAACGCCATATCATAGACCTGTTGACTCTAGTATTTTTAAATGTGCAGATGTGGTCCTTATTCAGCACTCAGCTGATGTGGACACACTGTGCCACACCTTACTTTTCCTTGCTTGCAACTTCCATTTTATTTGTATTCCTTGTTGTAGATTTGTTTGTAAGTATCTATTAAAGTTTATTTCAAAGTATCTATTTTGTATTGTGCATTGTACAGGAACCTGCTGTGAAAACTGAGGCTGAAAGTGTTACAAATGTACTACTGCCACTAAAGAAATGAGATGTTCTGTACACTGTAACTATTTTTACCCACACAGGTGTTTTTCACTTGATTAGACTTCTTCTCAGTACAGTGGGTTTGTGGACAGATTGTCCTTCAATGACATCTTACCTCTGGTGTTTGTTTTGATTCTCGGTGACCTGCACAGATGACATTTTGACTTGTTCATTGTAGGAAAAGCACAGGTTGTAACTAATAAAGGATGGCTGAGTTCCAAGTAGTTGCTGCTGTGCTATCACACTGTCGTGGTTTACTGAGGCACTAAATAGGGCAGAGCTATCATTTATGTTCTTAGTAACGTCTGTGCTTTTCCTACTGTGACAGGTCAACATGTCTGCTGTGAAAAAGGTCAATTAGGGCAAGACAAGTTGCACTTTAGCAATCATACAGTTTGGTGATCTCACTCCACCTGATTAGAGGTCCAATCAGCCAGAATAATTGAGAACACCTATGTGGATGTGCACAGCATTTAAAGGTCAAGTGTGTAACATTTAGGAGGATCTATTGGCAGAATAGATAAATTATAAATTTAATATCCATAGGTATGTTTTCATGAGTGTATAATGTTTTTATAATCTTTTCGATACGAAGTTTTTAATCTACAGATGCTGTGGTCTGCCATCGTCATCAAAAACAGACGCCAGCTGTATTTAGTTACTTAAAAAACTTATGAAACTTCACCGCTAGATGGCACTAAATCCTACACACTTCACAACAACACACTACAAAGTGCTTTATTTAAGGTGTTCGGGGCATAAAGGTGAGATACTAAACACAAGAACAGACATAGAGTTTTGAAAGAGTCAAATAAAGATGGATTAAACAAGAGAATACAAATTAAAGTGCAGTGATACAAATAGTCATTTTTAGTTTAATAAACGGCAGAAACAAAAGCCCTGAATTAAAAGAACTGAGACGATCTGAGAGGTCTGGGTGGTTGATAACGGAGCAGCAGATCAGAAATAAACCATTCAGTGCTTTAAAAACCCAACAGTTTAAAATTCTACAATTTTTGATAAGCCAAACTGAACAAATCAATTATATTCTAGTCAAATCACACAGAGTCAATAAAGAACATGTTTTCAGACTCTTTCTGTCCATAAATATTACAGGATCCTCTTTTTTTTTTAAATAATTTGATGATAATTAATAATTTTTTACGGAGCCCCCCTGGTGACATTGGATAAAAAAAATTTAAAAAAATGTGTGGCCACGCCTTACTATCTCGTGGCCACGAGATAATAACGCGCCAGGTTGGAATCAAACCCGGGCCACTGCGATAAGGCCTCAGTACACAGAGCCCAGGATCCTCTTTTAATGTTGTTGCCCTTCTTAAAGTCAGTTTAAGCCTTCTGGGAAACATCCTGTGCCCTAAAACACACCCTGGGACTTAAATTATATCTTAGAATATGAACGAGAGCGATGTGATTGTACACACAATGTGACCTTCTGCAATCACTTGCATGATTAGATCTGTTTAGTCATAAAATGTGTAAATGTGGCTCATTTAGCACTTGGCTGAACACAAACACCCGGCTAACACCATATGTTTTTCTCTCGCTCGCTGCTTCTTTTTCATTTGCAGTCCCTACAGGGATTTATTTTAATGTGTATATAACTTTTATTACTATTTATTATTATTAATATGTTGTCTTGTGCATAAAGGAAGGAAAAATACTGTGAAAAATGTTGCCAAACAACAAGCTACAGGTATAATACAGTTTAAATACAAACTCAGTATTATGGTGCATTGAGTTACGCTAAATTGCAAGAAATGAAAAAGCACTTTGACTCACATTTTAAACTTAAAGCTAAAATTATACAGCCAGTATTTCAGAAGATATGAGAAAGACTGTTTAAGCTTGATCACCTCATGTTCGCATTGAAAAGTGCATTCATTTAATTTTAGTGAAAGTTGCTTCTTAAAAAATACATCAAGATTTCGTTACAGGAAAAAATGTAAACACATGGGTTTACACTGATTGAACATGAGGCAAACAAGGTCCATGCTTTAGAAATAAAATGAATATAAATGAACCGAACACTGAGGGAAACCAGTGTTGAAAGGGGGGGCAGGGAGGGATGGGAGGGGCGCATGCATCAGTTTATTGCATCAGTCTCCAACTGCTGTGACAGTTTCAGTGATTCAGAAACTGAGACGCTTTAATCCCTGTAATGGTTTTTACATAAGGCTCTGGATTAGGTTCAGCTACATGTATTTGACTACACACACACACACACGGTAAGGACAGTAGTTTTAAAAAACTACAATGATTAAAAATAAGATAGATGAAACAAAGTGACAACAGAACTAATCACAGCTGATAGGACAGCAGGACAAAAGGAACCATCTTATAACTGTATGTTTCATATTCGGTCACTTGGGGTCAGTATTTCCAACTCCTACATAACCATGAACACCAGACAAGATCATCCAATGGTGCAAGAAGTATTCAGATCTTACCAATACAACAATTTACAAATACTCTGTTAAAAAGCATTAAATATTCTACTTTAGAAAGAAAGTAGGTAATAAATAAGTAAATAAGTATTTTCAGTTAAATGTATTAAAGTAAAGGACGGTTGCACTTGTTTTTTTTTTGTACATAATTTGATTGTTAATACTGATGCACCAGTGTGTACCAATGGTGTGTATGCAGCATTTTACAGTTGGAGCTGGTTGAACTCATTAGTGGGTCATGAGATTATTAATCTGTCTAAAACACAAAGCTGTATAATTTTTTAGACTTTGGGCTGAATCTTTGCTTATTTTGTGAAATATTGGATTGCATTACCTCTTTGGACTATTATAATAACATTATTATATTATAATTATGAACCCATCTGAAAGGTTTAGATGGGAAATGTTTCTTTGATTGAACTCAACATCTGGATTGTGACAAGAAGTAAAGTACAGGTTACTCAGTACTTGAGTAAGGTTACTTAGTTACTTTTAACCACTGCTGACAAAATATGTAAAATATGTTAACTGTTTTATTTTATGTTCATTTACAGAAGCTCAATTGGAATGTTAATGTTGGTAAGACTCACAAAAAGAAACCCAAACCTTGTTGTATGTATATTTATGTATTGATTATATGAATATATTTATGAAATTGTTCACTCAGTACGTAAAAAGGTAAATAACAAAGCTTCAAATCCATTGAAACAAACTAAATTCAGATCTCTGTCAAAGAACAAAATAGCTGAACACAGTTAGTTTTGTTTACATGTAAACTGTGTAAACTGTTATTTCAAATAGGAAAAAAAGCCAGTTCGGCTGGTTTGACGAGACTGGTCTGACACTGTGCCACAGATGTTATTGTTCAGACATACAGACAAACAAGAGGCTATGAAGGTGATTGAGTAACACTCTGGTTTAAAGATACCCTCATCAGGAGTCACATTCCCACTTTTATTACACAGCGCTGATTGGTGGACAGCACATCCCATAACATCACATGATCTTATGGCCCGGTTAACAACTCATCCAGTCTTATTTCGTCTCCAATTATTATCTCTCCATGCCTGTTTTTTTTTTTTTTTATCAAAGTAGAGGAAAGGCTGTAGAAGCTGCTATAAAAGTAACAGCAAACAGATGTTATATAATCAACACAAGCACACAGATAAAAATGTACCACCGTGGAATGTGTTAAGTTTTACAGGATATTTGATCATAATTTCCAGGCATTGAAAACAATCCACTCCTGTGGGATTATTTGCATTTACAAACCTCTCCAACCAGAAAGGTGATATACCAAAGGGAGTGAAGTGTATCTTTTGTAATATCTGTTTGAACAATACTTGTAGCTCTATATTTTTTTTCTTTAAAACTTTCAATTTTCAAGTATTCAAAATATGCAGACACGTTTCATACACAAAGGTAAATTCTGTACTGCATTACATACTGCATCCATTATGTCAGTGGTTCCCATCGTGGGGGTTTGGACCACTAGTGGTCGCCAAAGCTTTCATTGGGGG
>NW_023339707.1:11564366-11568459 GCF_004916995.1 Morone saxatilis
ATCTGCCCAAAATTCATCCAAATCACTTGTTACTGAGTTCATTATTTGGGTTAATTGTACAGTTTTTAATATAATATAAAATGTCCATAATATATATTACATAGTCAGTTATTTAGTTTCCTAAATGATAAAAAAGGGGTCCTTTAAGGAACCACTGCATTACATAACTCAGAATCAATCCCACCATGAATGAATGAATGAATGCAGCTAAAAGAATATTGTTGTTTAAAAAAAACCAAACATTTAATCTCCCACTGAAACCGGTGAAGGTCAGGAGGGACTCCGAGGTTCAAAGTGTTGTTCTCGGGTTGTTTTTCCTCAGAATTGGGTAACAACATGAAACGGGACGAGGCGCCGGGTGAGGAGCACATGTTCCTACGTCACGGACAACACCCCCGTCCGGCCCTCTGACGTCACCGCGAGGAGCTGTTGAGGTCAGCCCGCAGCCCCCCCTCCGCTGACAGCGCCACCGGGCCGGGAGCACCGGGATCAGACACACGTCGCTCTGCGCTCACCGTGCCTCCGGTACAAAAAGGCGATTTATTTATTTAGTTTCAACACAGAGGCACGACACGAGTGATGGTGGCTGTTTGAAAGGAGACAGAAAGCGAGAAGATGGCACAGAAAGACACGCTGCTGCATCTGTTCGCTGGGGGGTAAGTTAAAGTTACGTCCTTTTAACAAAGCTTTAACAGCTCGGAGCTTAATGCGACAACACCTTAGGTTACCTGGTGTTTGCTGAGTCACATAAGTTGGTCTCGGAGCCTGTATGAAGCCAAACTGTTCGTACTTCTGACGGAGGTTTTAGAGCCGATAGCCGGCGTGCTAACGGATAGCTAGCTCGTGTTAGCTCAACGCGATCTTTCGGAGGCAGCTAGTTAGTTAGTTTAACATCTGTTCTCTACACTGGTTCACTTATTTGTCGTGTAAAATGACTAGGGGGAAGCAGTGACTATCAGTTGAGTCAGCGTTGTCGAGAAATGAACACATTTTATTTCCTTAAACCCGCTGGTTGAGTTTACATCCGTGCGGAAGTTGGCTAGCCGGCTGACGCCACCGCTAGTTAGCACGACACCGCTGCTCGTTGTTTGGACAGAAGGTCGTTTTCATACAAACGTGGTGTTTTAAAGGATAAACTGTGTTAAACCCAACGCTGCACGGTGTGTCTGGACACTGAGAGTAGGCGTATTCTCCCGCCAGTGGTTGTCCTGTAGCCTGTAGCCTGTAGCTGTCCTCTGGTGTTACATAACACTGGACCTTTAACAACATTAACAGCAGCTACAGCTTCGTGCTAGCGGTGCCGGCAGTCCTCCATCACCTGGCTGAAGACTGCTATTTTAAAACAACCCCCCCCCAGTATCATAATGTGCAGTGTCGAGCTGGATGGCCTCTAGTTTATGTTGAGGTCACATTTAAACTACACCGGCTACTTTAAAATGACGCCATTTTACCCTTGAAGTGTTTCAGCCTTTTAGGTTATTAACTCGTTTTGGTTCTACGTTGTAATTATTTATTTTTTTTTAATGAGAAATAAGTCAAATGTATAAAAATGTCCACTCATGTTTTGAGTTGAACTGAATCATTTCAAAGGCAGTATTAAAACATGCAATGTGAACTTTATCGAGGGTGCATGTTTACCTCTGGAGTCAACAGTTAAACAGAAAGCCAGCAGACTTTTGTCGGTTTTATAAACTATATCTTGACCAATACATTATCTACACACTGTAATTTTATAGTAATAGTAAGTATGAAAAGTATGATTGTCATTTACTCTTCCACCCATCCTCCTAAATGTCTTATCTGTGTGGTCAGAGGTCATGGCCACAACAACTGCCCGGCACACTATTACAACAGGGTTACATGTGTTTGTCAGATTAGGGTATGCGAGGTGGAACACTTAATCCAGGGTGTAATTTTCTCTCTGATTTCCAACCATCATAGGTTACTAATGATCAGTCAATGGACGATTGGGTCAGGTATTACTCCTGTAAAGATGTTTGACTCTGTCCTTTAGACACTACAGAGGCTTAGTGTAATCTGTCCCAGACGTCTAAGCTTGTCACAGACAAGGTTACAGACACAGTGACACATTGTTAAGAACTAAATGAATGAATGGCCCATGCTGAACTATGAAACATGCTGTAAAAACAGTATTTCTGTGAACTGTTAGAGGGTCTGAGATGGTAAACCCTGTGCACCAGATGTCTCGGATTAACTCCGCAGTATTTCTGCTGCAGAGCAGAGAGACTGCTCTTTGACCATAATTGTTCATTACACTTGCCAGTAGCTCCCGGGTCTGTGTTATGATGGAAGGAAAAAAAACACTCCTCAGTCAAAGCAGATATGAATAGCCTTATAAATAACCGAACCACAGTTCTCTGAGCAGGTCAGCCACTGTGTTACATTTATTAGAGCATACATGTAATGAGCAGTGGGACTTTGCATAATTTGTTTGCAAGCTTTTAGGCACCCCAAGATCCATAATCCTAATTCTTATGTGTTAAATTTCCAGATGTAGTGGTACGGTGGGAGCCATCATGACCTGCCCCCTGGAGGTGTTGAAGACGCGGTTGCAGTCCTCTGGCCTCACCCTCAGACCCGTCTTCCAGGTCCAGCTGGGCACCCTAAGTGGCACTGGGGTTATCCGACCGGGGCCTGTTACACCGGGGCTGCTGCAGGTCCTGAGGTAAGATATTTGCTTATGTTGTTGTTAGGCAAACGTGCTGTGTGAGATTTCCCTAGAGGCATTTGTATTTTTCTACTTGACAACAAAGGGACAAAATGTTCCCTCCTCACAGCTGGTGCTCTTAGCTGTTTATCACAACGGCCTTGTCGGGACTGGCATAATTGGTAGTTTGAGGCTTGTAGTTGCCTGGTGGCGTCCTACTGAGGTTTACCCTGAGAATACCTAACTGTTTAGGCATGTGTTTACAAAATAACCGTTTTTGTGTGGAACAGTTGTATAAGGACCTGTGTGTTTCTTGTGCTTCAGTTCATGGAAACAGCTTTTCATTTGATTTCTGCTTTCGTAGTCTTAAAATCAAGTCCTCTAATCTCGCCCTACATAGAGTGAGGATTAAGTACACACTGTATCCTGCTTGTATTCAGTGTCTTTAACCAGCTGTTTGGGTCAGCACAAAACATCCTTTTCCACCAGGCAGAAAGGCATAAAACCAGATTTTTGTGGTGTCTGTGGAAAAAAAAGCTCTTGTATGACTCTATCTGCTTAGCTTGGGGAAGACTAGAAGTAGCGTGCCAAAAAGGAGGGAAGGTTTTAACCAGGGTGCTGTATCAGTGTTATATTACACTGAGGACAGGGGCCACAAATGAACCGGTCTGGACTGGTGTCTGCTGTAGCTGTAGACTGGAAAGTTACTAATGCCGTTAGACATTTTTTTTCCCCTCCTTTCTGCAGGTCTTTTGCCATTTTTTTAAAAGTTATTTTAGTTGGTATACATTTATTTTTTTAGGCCATTTATAGGCTTATATTTATGTAAAATATGCAAAAAAAAAGTCCATTATGGACTTCAAATCCCTTCTCCAGCCATCAAAACCTTTAGAAGAGGTTTCAATGACGAGGCTATTAATTTGTTCGAAACTCATTGTTTGAGAAGAGGGAGGTGTATATCAGTAGGAGAGAAGTGGAATGCGTGAAGACTGCTTGAAAGACAGGTCTGCATTACAGAAACGAACACAAATTGCAGTTATACCCCCCCCCCCCTTTGCTTGGCCCCAGGCAGACCAGACGGTCATCTGGAGGATGAATTTCACTGCCTACAAAGAGTTAAAAGAACTCTGTGGGGATGTGGCTGACGTGACAAGCTGAGCATTGCAGAGGGGACCGGGTTCAGTGTACAAACTACCAACCCAGTTCATTGGAACAGGACTGGTGTAACACTTGGGAGGATTGCAGGCAGGGTCTGAAATTAAATATTTCCCTCAGTCCCAAATTCTACTTCAAACGGTTCCAGACTAAACAATCATTAGCCTAAAAGTTATTTCTTTTTCCTAATGCATAATGAATGTAGTTTCGGCCCCTAGTTGTTTGTCCACAATCATGTGACGTGTGAATCTGTTTTCATTATTCTTTTAG
>NW_023339707.1:11568472-11579620 GCF_004916995.1 Morone saxatilis
TTTAGTCATCGGTTGAGTTACTGTTTCTTGTTTATTTCTAAATGTTTGGTCAATAAATGCATCACTGCAAACTGCAGTGAAAATCCAAACCGGTTTCTGATATAGGGCGATGGAAATGTACATATACACACTTTAAAGATTATTATTTTTCCAGATAATCACAAACTTACTACAGGGACATTGTCTTTGAAATAAAACAAAATCTACAAAGTGAGGGAGATGATCAAACACACTATTAGGAACACCCTAATCCAAAGATCAGAGAAAATCAGAAGACTTGTAAAGGGATGTCCCAATCCGATCTCAGCAACGGTATCGTTCCTATGTTGAGCTTTATTGATCCAATTACAGCTTTCTTTCTTTTTCTCACAAACCTTTTGTACAGTGCAGCTCTTTCTTTCCTTCACTCTGAGCTCTGAGAGAGAGCAGGAGCAGCCCCGCCCGCAGTGAAACTCTGCAGCGGACAGGGCTGCCTGTGCTCGGAGGAGACAGTGGTAGAAATCTAAAAGGCACACGTAACAGGCCACTGCAAGTGCAACTAAAAAAACAAAAAGCCAATATAAGTAATTAATTAAGGGTTGCACACAGCACCAGAGGAGAGGCAGCTGTCATACTCTACATATGTAGAGACAGTTTAACATGTGCAATGGTGTATATCAATATTAAACTCTAAAGATGAATAAAATAAATTAGTAATTTGTATTGTGTGTTTTTGATAATTAATGGCTGTTTTTTGTTTGTTTTCAGATCAATTCTAGAAAAAGAGGGACCAAGATCACTTTTCCGTGGCCTGGGGCCGAACCTTGTTGGTGTCGCCCCCTCGAGGTACAGTGAAAGTGTCTACACAACACGTTTTGGTTATATCTGGGCGGTCCATCCTTTGTCATAGCAGTTTGGATTAACAAAGGAAACCTGTGTGTTAATGACCTGCCTGTTGTACAGGTTACTGAGGACACACAATGACGTGTCCTTGTATTCAAACATATGAAGCAAAGCAGAGGTTAAGAAGGCCACGAAGTGAAGCAGAGTGTGGGTTTCTCCGTAGAGTCTCACTTTACAGGTTGTTATACCAGAAACCGCTGAACAAAGAAAACAAAAATAAGGAGGGGTCTGTGTTTATATTTTTCTCTTTAACGGTTGAAGGCAGTTACTGGCTTTATAAACAGGAAGCCGTTGCCATGACAACGACTTCCGTGACCCTCCTAGCCTCAGAGTTTTGTGAGTCAGCTGTTTAGTTTAGTCAACATGAGTAGGCCTCTGTATTTGTAGTTAATTAAACATTTTCTTAACTTGAGGCAAGTAAGATAAGGAACAAATAAAGAAACTATGTTTAACGGTTCGATTGAGTTTTACTGAAGCGGTAATGAGAACAGCTGGATAATAATTGATCTGTTCTTTTATTGGTGTGTGAACGTTTACATTGAACACAAGTTCTGTTTTATGTGGGTGTACCTTGTGAAGTTTCAAATTCACTGTTGCTCTATTTTTAGTGTCAACAAATGCTCAGCACTTTGCCCTGTTCAGTCACGGTTTAAAATCTTGAAAATAAACTCTTCTTTAAAGCGGTGATATAACCGTAAAAGGAATAGTCCTAATGCGTTTGCCACAATATGTTGATCAGACTTTGACACTGTGTTAAACCGAAAAAAGGTCATGGGTTGTGTATATTTTCCCAGTGGTTAATGAGTAGCTGCAGAATGATCCTTTGCTCAGTTATTCCACCGGCCTTCGTTCCACTGCTCAGCTTGGACAGGCTCACATTCATAGCAGCTCTGTGGGCATATGCAGTGCCCAGTGCTTATTCAGCCCGTTCTGGTGCAGTGACGGTTTGTTCCAGAAGCCGAGCGGAGAGAGCAGCACCCGACTGCTCTGGATGCACTCTGTCAATGGCCAACACAAGTCCAAATTGAATCATTTGCATAATTGCCCAGCTGTTATAAAACCCACATTCATATTTAAGCCGTGTGTGTTAATCTTTACAGCTGCCACTGTGTAGAGTTCTTACCAGGTTGTTCTCTGTGTTTCAGGGCCATTTACTTTGCTGCATACTCGAAATCTAAAGAGATGTTCAATGGACTGTTTGTCCCTAATAGTGGAGTGGTGCACATGTCCTCTGCTGGTGTTGCAGGTGAGCAGTCTACATACATGTAATGGGCGTCATGTGAACAGCTGTAAAATGTAATGCAATCCAGTGCTCTGCAAAAATAGTTTTACACTGTAAATAAAAAAACAAATCCTACATGAGCCGTTTTTGAAGTTCGTAAATTGAACATTATAGTAAAAGAGCATATCTGACTGCATTATATTTTGCAGATGTTTATTCTTCTGGCCGTGTGAGCCCACTGGAATCCCTTCAGTGAATTTGAGCGCAACAAAAACACTTGTATCCATACCTAGTTGTTATAAGTTACATTGAGAGGATGAACTGAATCTTATGTTGTGCTGCAGTATAAAACTGAATATGCTTCTTTTGTCCCCCATCCTCAGCTTTTGTTACTAACTCTCTGATGAACCCCATCTGGATGGTGAAGACCAGGATGCAGCTGGAGAAAAAGTGTGTACCCTCTTAATTTTGCTTGCCCTGTGTGAACTTACATTTTTAGTAGTAAGCTGAGGGCACGCCATATTATGTGACCTTTAGCAGAAACCTTTAACAGAGCCCCCCTTCACGGCACTGTCCTTGGGTTATGCAGCAGGCGAGACTGAGCTTGTGATCTGACTCCATAAATACACAGTGCTGACGCACTGTCCTGCGTGCAGTAGAAGAGTCTATATTTACATTACTGAGTACAGGGCAGTAGTATCGTGTGAGGTCACAGGAACACGTCTTTTCACTCTGTCTTTAAAGAGCACCTGTCCTGCAGTGCAGAATTGTTGCTTTATGAATGAGGAGGAAATGATTGTATCTCAGGCAGGTGATACGAGTTACTCATTCAATCCAATAAGGAAACCCGAGAATATTACATGCTTCCTTATAGGGTTGAAATTTGACTAATCTTAGCTTAGACGATACAGAAGATTAACAGGTTCCAGTTTTGATCATTTATCAAGTAAAAAATGCTGGGGAGAACTGTATGAAGATTGTATGATTGATGATCATAAACCGTTAAGATAGTTGTGATTTTGGCACTAATGAACCTGACTGGTTTGACTTTTTAGAGCCAGAGGAGAGAAGAAGATGAATGCACTGCAGTGTGCCCGCTATGTTTACAAAACAGAAGGGATTCGGGGCTTCTACCGAGGCCTGACTGCATCTTACGCTGGCATCTCGGAGACGATGATCTGCTTCCTGATCTACGAGACACTGAAGAAAAACCTTGCCAAGAACCAGGAGAAAGGAGCATCAGACTTCCTGAGTCTGATGATGGCAGCTGCTTTTTCAAAGGGTTGTGCGTCTTGTATAGCCTACCCACACGGTAAACACTTGCATCCTTATTGTTTGTCCATCTATTGTCCAGGAGAAGTATTTATATAAAAGAATAATACCTTTTTTGTTCTCTTTTTGTTCCTCCACAGAGGTCATTCGGACAAGGCTGCGTGAGGAAGGCAGCAAGTACAAGTATTTCTTCCAGACAGGGAGGTTAATAGCGGTGGAGGAAGGCTATGCAGCTTTTTATAGAGGACTCATTCCACAGCTAATTAGACAAATCCCTAACACAGCAATCGTCCTCTCCACATACGAACTCCTTGTCCATCTGCTGGGAGACTCCAAGTAAAGAAACGCATGAAAGTTTGTCAGGAAAAAGGATTTCCCTGACAAACGATGGATGCCACAGAAGACACACTGGGCAAGAGACTTTTTAAAAATTCAGCACAAACATTTTTTCAATGTGGTGCTACAGAGACTTTTATGGTGGAACTGAAGCAGGTTGTACTGTTATCCAAAGAGCTAAACACATTATTTTATTCAAAGCTTGTCGTTAGGAGTTTATCAAAACTACTTAAGAAGTCGTGGTACTTTTATTAAAACTCCAAACCTGTGAAAAAGGTCATCTTTTTAGAGGACTAGTGTTAAGTTAACTAAATTATTTTATGTTTTGTTATTTTATGACAGTGTTTGTTTTGTTTTATCAGTGGTAAATGTACCAACACGCGCGACTCATTTAGTAAATGATGGGGAGTAATTCAGATAAAGTGCTAGTAATAGTGCTGTTCCTCGCAATGTAATGGTCACACAGATCATTTTGAGATTTCTGTTTCACAAATACAACGTGCTGGTTTTGAATTTTGAATTACATAGAGATTTATCATACATATAAATATATATACAGGCTTATCTGTATGTTTTCTTTGTTAAAAAAACAGTCACCTTTTGCATTATAATGAGAACTCAGATGCTTATTTGACCAGTGGCTCAATAAAATGCATCAAGAAACTACATCCGTTGGTGGTTGACCCCAATACTGAAGGTATTTTGTTTAATACAAAAATCAATTTTTATGGTAAGCACATAGCACATATTGTAGAGCAGGGTTGTTGCACTTTTAAGATGTCTCAATAACAAATCAGAATACTAAAGGGACTAGTTGGTCAGTTAAGTTCTGACATGTAAACATGTACATTTGAGAGGGGGAAGAATCTTCAGTCAGAGCTTTCTTTTAAGGAATTAAAGTCAAAGCATCAGAATAATCCCTAAAATGTACTTAAAACACGAGGTAGTGCTTTTATGCTACGACTGGACGTAAGGTTTGTGTTTTTTAATTGTTTTCTTCCATGTAGTGTAAGTTGCTGAGAATGTGTTACTTTTTTGCAGTAATACCTGCTTCACCTACGGTCACACAGAAACAAGTCTTTCACATATGCCTATAAGACGTGTTCAGCCCCTTGGACTTTTTCATGGTTTGTTTTACAACATTGAGCTGTGGCTCTTATGATTTATAATCATAAAAAAAAGAGAATATCTGATGCCAAAGGAAAAGTGTACATATTGACCTAAATTATATTTATATAATTTACAGTAATTGTGAAGTCACCTTTAGCAGCAGTTAGTCTTAAGTCAGTGTGTGTGATATTAGTTTTACACATCCACACTGCAGTTTGTTCCTGTTCTTTGTATAACTGACCATGGTCTTTGAAGTTGCATGGGTACTGTGACTCAACTCAAGTCCTACCACCAATTATGGGTCGAATTGAGGTTTAGACTTCAATTTGGCCACTTTCAAGACTTCAAGAACATTGTTGTTTTGGAGCCTCTGTGGCGTGCATGGAAAATAAATCTTCTGCCAAGTCGCAGTTATCTTCCAGACTGAAGCAGGTTTTCAGGATTTGTCTGTATTTTGTTTCATTTTATCTGCTTCCTTCACAAACCTTCCCGGCCTCGGAGAGGTGTCTGTTCCTGATGACTCGTGGCCATTCATGGAAACAAATTAGATACCGATATGAGGTACTTAAAATACAAACACACATAAAGAAGATGGCCCACCCGGCACTAACAGGGAAACCTTGTCATCTATTCCAGGAAAATGCTACAAAATGGAAAAAAAAGCCTCTGGGCATTTATTGGGTTCGTCACTTTACTTAGTCAGAACTGCAACTCAGACATGAATCAGCAAAAATGTCTTCTTCCTGTTACGGTTTCGGTTGATTCATCCACACTCTCCTCTCCAACACGGAAGAAAAGCCTCGTGACCAGATGGTGTTAAGTGGGCAGGCGGCAGCAGGAGACTTGTGTTGGTGTTAAATCTCACTGTGGATATTTGTGTCTACATAGATAGTGACGGAGCTGCTGGTCCCATAGTAACGCCTGTTCCTCCCACTACAACAGGGGACCACTTTACAATACGTGACCCTTTATAAACACTTTATACGTTGCAATTCATGTTTTTATTAATGCTAATAAATCATTTAGTAATGCTTTATAGATCAGTTATAGGTGATTAATAAGCACATTTTTAGGCTGCGAGCTTTTGCTGTTGTTTCTCTTCCTCATTGGTAAAGTGAGTCTAAATTTCTTAATAAGTCATCAATTCTGCAGCTACACAAATGTTGATAGTTAATCAAATATTACAACTAGTACTAAGTATGAAATTCCCCCTTTGTGCTTCCACAGACAGTATTTTCCTTTTTTGACTAATTATGAAAGTAAATCTGTACACTGTAGCTAAATTAAATGTAAAAAGAAGAATTAATTGCAGTTAATTATGTATCTGTAGCCAGTATGTACAGAAGGAACAATTACAGGGACCAGTTATGCTTTCACTTTACACATGGCATATAGTATTGTTTTAAGATAGACTTGAAAAGGTGAAACCTA
This sequence comes from Morone saxatilis, assembly GCF_004916995.1. NCBI lineage: Eukaryota > Metazoa > Chordata > Actinopteri > Moronidae > Morone > Morone saxatilis. The sequence continues at coordinate 11,574,726 of NW_023339707.1, forward strand.
ATTATAATCTATCTTTAAAGCATAAGTAAATTAGGTATTTACCATTAGTAAAGAAGCTTATACACCCATTGTAAATGGTGACTTATTATGAGACAGCGGTACTCGATCTGTGCTGGAGCACTTAACAGGCTCCAGATTTGCTGTGTGGTAACTTAATCAAAAATGCAAGGCGCTCTTTTATATTGCATAACTGATCCAGGCCCTGGTCATGGCGTTGAAAGTGAAATACAGACGAGACATGACACAAATGGGTCATGTGGCTGAAAGCTGAGAGGGAGTCAGCACTGTGAAAACCTACCCTGCTGTTTCATGTCAAAATGTCACAACTACTCAAGACCATTCAGCAAAGTCAAGACACATTTCAAAAAGGAAATAGCAAAGAGTAAATGCTTTATTTGAGAGCTCCTCCAGAACCACAGAAGACTTTATAGACTGGGTGAGGAGCAAACTGAATAATCACTAAATTTATGTTTCTATAGAAAGTTGGTTTGTTGGATAAATCAAGTGCATACTTATTAAAGTATACCACTGTACAATCACTCTGTAGGGTAGGGTTTGTAGCTATTTAATTATTCAATTCACCAAATATCACAATATTAAAGTAATATAACTGGATTACTTCCCATTACTTTGCATCAAATATGCAAAGACAAGAGAAAAGAAATGCCAATAACAAGTATTGATTTAAGATTAATTGAACAATGTAACCTTTAAAAAGATGGACAAATTGAACATTTTTAGCATCAAAACTTTGTCCTCTGCTCTCCATTTTTTTTGTTGAATGTATGTATTTTATATTATAACTAAAATCCCTATTTTTCAACTAAATGAAACTGTTATCCTTTGTGGTATCCTAAATGACCTAACTGAGTTACATGTAGTCCATAACTCCCAGTAAGGAGGAACTAATGGGTTTACATGCAGCTTATGGTGACCTCTGTCTGCCGCAGGGAGAACGGCTCAGCGACCGTTGACGTAGTATGGCGGCCTGACGGCATGAAGCTTTTCCCTGCCGCCGTCCCGACCCCTCTCACGGACACCATGTTATAATGACAGCAGCCCGGGACTCACCAGCTGCATTTCGCATTTTTTGTTTGTTTTTGTTTTTGTTTTTGTTTTTGTTTTAATCTCAAAAAAAGAAACTTAAATGTGCCAGCGCTTTAACGTTAGCGTTTCCCTCAGTTCTCGACAATGCCTCCAACGGCCGTAACGTACGGTTGGTCCAAGTTGCCTAGCCGTTAGCCGTTAGTCGTTAGCCGTTAGCTTCCCAGTTAAGTTAGCCCAAAAAATCCAAGCGTTTGTAGCACACAAGCTAGCTAATGTCTCGTGCGATCGGTAGCGTTCAACGGCTGTCAGCATCATCACCACGACAACGGGGCTCCTTCCCACCCGGCTGGCTGATGGACGGGTGAGGGGGACGATGCTCACATTCCTCCATATCCTTTTAACAGGTGAGCACAGGCGCATATTCCTGGTAGCTCAGGCTCGTTTTGCCAGCTAGCTCCGCGGCAGGACCAGCGAGGTGGCTCACGGTTCATTATGCAACCGGACAACTTAACCAGCACTTATTCGAGCTGCACTTAGCTCGGTTAAATGGGTTACTGCCTCATATTCGTCGAAGAAAATATAGTGTGTTTTCGTATTTCTGAGCTCCGAAGTATCCTGTAATTACGCTATGACTTGACATTTTTGACAATCTAATAACGTTTTAATTAACGCTTACCATTGTAATGTACACAACATATCGGGTCCACCTAGCCTTAGCTCACTCAAATCAAAGCAGTCTAATACAACAGTCCTATAATAAACAGTAGTTATCCTCATAAAGGTTATATTGTTCGGTGTTTGTTTTAGGGAGGCGTTCATTAAAATGTATAGTTATGTCGGAGGTTGTAGTATTGTATTATACTGAGAGGTGTTTAGTACAACCTGTTATAGGTAAATAGGTATTAGAAACACCTCTGTGTGTAATGCAGGACAATTCAATACAGCCTCCACAATGATCATAAAGTTGAATCAACGCCTCTCGAAAACAGTTTCAACTCTGAACAACAATCGTGTGTCTTTGCCTGATGATAATCTGTATGTTTAATTTCTTCACAGGCCTGTTTGGTGTTCTGTGGGATGGAGTTGCTGCGTTTGGTGAGCCTGGGATTGATATAAACCTGCTGCATCCACAGCCGTTCCCCACACTTTCTGTCCCACTAACGCTGTCTCTGACCCACAGGTGGAGTCAGGCTAGTGGACGGTGAGAACAAGTGTTCTGGCAGAGTGGAGGTGCTCCGCCATGACCAGTGGGGGACTGTCTGCGACCACGGCTGGGACCTCCGGGAGGCCGATGTGGTGTGCCTGGAGCTGGGCTGTGGCTTAGCTGAATCTGCCCTTCATGGTGCAGTATTTGGTGCAGGCGAGGGAGAGATCTGGCTGCGGCATGTCCAGTGCTCTGGACACGAGTCCAGTTTGACCCGCTGTGCTGTCGTCCTGCACACTAACACCTACTGCACCCACGAGAATGACGCAGGGGTGAAATGCTCAGGTGAGACTCTGCTCTGTTTCATTAAACAAGGAGCAGTGCCTGATGCTTGACTCATTTATTTAAACTGAGTATTTAATCTGGACAAATAGCTGGAATAGACAGACATTATCTAAGCACTGAGGTTCATATGTTATCCTGCCGTGTCTTATGTCCAGGTCAGAGTGTTAACTGGTCAAACCTTTTATTACCATTATGGTGTCTTTCCTCACAGGTACCCTTTTGATGCCCACCCTCAACCTGCTTTCGCCTCACACTGTGTTCTGTCCCGGGGAGGCTGTTCGCTTCAGCTGCAGTGTTCTGCTGGGTCACCACCTCAGTGACTTCCACCTGTACAAGCATGGAGTGTCCACACCACTGGTTACGCAGAGGGCGGACCAGACCCAGACCAGAGTGGAGCTGACACTGTCCGACATAGAGACCTTCCACCAGGGCAGCTACAGTTGTCGGTACAGGATCAAGGGCGGCTTCCCTTCTCAGCTGCTCAGCTCTCCACCCAGCAACTCCATCAACATCACTGTTGGTGAGTCGTAACCGCATTGTCTAATCCAGATTACCAGTGCCCGTTTCTATAGCACATTGTTTTGTTGTGCAACCTATACGAGACATTTTATTCTCTGCCCGATGGAACCTGAAGTTCCTGTCCTTGAATCAGGTCTGATTTCATTTTATTAAAGTCCTGTACTCCTAACTAACAGCACATCAAAGCTGGATGGAAGTCCATTGTTGCCCGTGGGAGTAGTATGTGTAACAATATACGTAATCTAAACACAAACGTCCTGCATCTCACAGGCTTCTTCGGTCAAAGACGTCACACGATGATACTTTACTTCCGTGTCTACACAGGAGGCTCAGCGTGAGCAGCACGTTAGCAGCAGCACACTTCAGTTCTCCTCCTGTGTCTAAACAGGATGCGTTCAGGTCACTAGGGTTTAGGCAGCGCTCTCAGCTCAGCACACAATCCTTGTAGTTACGCAGGTAAAGTGGAAGAAAAGTGACTCAAACATGGCTCAACATGTGAATAGCTGTGGCCTGATGTTAATGTTCACATTTTTGTTGTTTATTGTTAATACAGGACTCTCACAATAAAATCAACAACCTCACTGAAAAGGCCATTATATTTTAGAATATGTGATAAAAACATTAAAGTGTTAGAAGGAAAATGATTCCTCCATCTTTTCAAGAAAGGTGGGACTTCTTTTTGTTTTTCTTTCTCAAACTCTATATTACCCCGAATAACCTATTAAACCTCTTTTCACCTGATCAAAGTGGAGCTCCTGACCCCCCACCACTGGTACAACACGTCCACTGAGGCCCCGGCTGGTTCCGTCCTTAAAGGCCACAGTTTTAACATCACCTGCTCCACCCCGCAGCAGTACCCTGGAGGTTCCTTCCAGCTGCGTCTGATCCGCTCCAACGGCACAGTGCGCCAGTCCCTGCCTGCCCTAACCCCGTCCGTCACGTTCACATTTCCCAACGCCCAGAGCTCCAACGAGGGCTATTACTACTGCCTGTATCGGGTCCAGCTGGGGGGACGCACCTTCGTGTCCAGAGAAAGCCAGCCCCTGCCTATAGCCATCAGAGGTAAAACTGATAATATTATAGACACCAGACCATAGATGGATCATATAGGTAAAGAATAGCATACATATGTGCACACCAAAGTTATTCTGTACAGCTTTTTTGTGTTTCTTGTTTGCGTCTGTTTTTCAGCTGCGAGTTAGTCGCGGCAGTAGATTAAACTCTAACTATGAAAAGCCATCCTGTATGTAACTTACAGAGAAGTCCTCTCCCCCTCAGACCCAGATCCAGTCCTCAGTCCAATGGTGATCAGCTGGCTTGTGTCTGGCCTAACATTTGTTGTAGCCGTCATCGTTATAGTCATTGTGGCCAAGGTGCTGTGTAACAAGGAGAAGAAGCCCTCTGAACTGGAGCGAGAGACCAGAACCTGTAAGTTCCCTTTTCCACCTCCCTTAGACAGAAATGACATTTTAAAAGCAGAGTAATAGATGTGCTTCTGTCTACAGGTGTGGACAACACTTATGTTGCCTTATCAATTAACAAGCTATGACGGGGGTATGCAGGCAGCTGATTACTACAGGTAATGGAGGGCATGATTCTTGCTCAAACAGTGCCTATAACATGGTATTTACCCCTTGGAGGTTTCCATGATGCATTTTAATCACCTTATTAGTTCCTCGGAGCTTTGTTTTGTCCTCAGTGTGTAAGTTTTGCCACGATACTGTCGGACCGATGTGACTTCTGAAACTAATTGGCACTCCAGTTAAAGGGGATGACTACATCTGCAAACGTTTTAATTGGGTAATTAATTTAGATGTCTTTGTATATATATATATATATA
>NW_023339707.1:11579720-11582376 GCF_004916995.1 Morone saxatilis
AAATGATGAATGCCACCTGTGTGTAATGGAGCGAGCGTTTATGAGAACTGAAAGCTCACCAACACATCCCGATAATACCATGTATGGTTAGACAGCCTGCCCCGTGTGTTCATTCATTTAAAAGGGTACAGAGAGTAAAAAGAACTTGAGCTCGGAGATTAAAGTTGTGCCCTTGGAGATCGATTTTAAACAGTGTCAGGAGTGGAATTAAAGGACCTGCGAAAGCCAAGGACCGGGAAAAATAATGAGTGCTGTCAGCGCCGTGTCACCGGAGGGTTGTACTGTTGCTGAAATCAATAAGAAGTGGTTTAAAATGAAAAGCAAGGCTAACGATGACCATGAGGGTTAAATGGAAGTGTTCATTTAAAACAGATGAAAAAAGACAATATTGCAACAGAGGACGTTTCCCTGGACAGCAACCTGCACACTCCTGAATGTGAAGAGAAGCCCATTAATAGCATATTTAAATTAATGAAGGCATCCTTAGGCTACATGATACATTTAGAGCTATAATTCAGACTGTACAGTCAAACATATCAATGTAATTAAATTCTTTATAGTAAGGGGATATATAATCCTTAAATTGTGTTTGTGCCCAAGAGAAAATTCAAAATAACATTAATAACAAAAAGAACATTGTTGAATGCCACAAGATCTCAGTGTTACCAGCCACTTCAGAACGAATATGTTCGTACGAGTGCTTCTTGCTTGAGGCCCAATGTTTTGTATTTATTACCACAAGCTCCACTAGCTTATTATGTACTCGCTTCAACAGATCAAGGATCCTTAAAGGATTAGAAGATGTTTTTGTATTTTAAGTCTAACCCTACTATGCATCTTATGTCATTTACAATATGTACATTGCAGCACTTAAAGGTGTGCAAATAGAAGCTGTAGTTGATTAAAATGCTGCTGTTGTTGGAGCTTTTGGGTTCAGTCAGTTTTGTTCAGATCAAACTGCACAAGAGGAAAAAAACTTTACATAATGCATAATATAGCGAATTTATTTTTATAACCTCAATTTTTTAAACAATTTGTTAATAGATTACTTGAAGCTTCATTTTTTTACATATACAAGCTCTTTTATAGTTTGACTCATGAGACATCAATACAAAACAAATCACAGCAAACTTACAGGATGTAACGGTTGGGTTACGTAGTACAAAAGTGTGATATCTCTGAACTGAGTCTATTGAAACAAAACATGTTGATGTTTTCATAAACATTACAGCTCGTATAAACAGTGCAATTTAATATTTGTACCCCGAGATTAAAAAAAAACAAACAATTATATCCCAATTATTCCTAAAAACCACTGAGGCACTTGAATTACAGCTGGTCTGAAAACTGTCCCAACTGTACTTTAATACAGTTATTTCTGATAGCTGACAAAAGGAAGCACTGTTGTACCCCAAGATTATAGAAACTACAAAGATTTGTGAATTAACATACACATTAAAGAATCGTAGACTTTTAGACACCCTTGTTACCGAGTACTGCAACACTGAAGAAAAGTATCATTTTGGGACGCTACGTAGAAATACCTTTGATGCTGAATGGTTAACTACACACTGACACGAGTGTTGGTGTTTTTGGACACGTGCTGAGAAAAATAACTAAAAGTTTCTTAAACTGGTGACATTAGAGACAGATTCTCTTCATGACAACTCAAATTTAAACAATAGTCTATTACCTCTAATGAGAGATTTGTGCTGGTGTGATATTATAGGATATTTCCTGTCAAGAATTGTATGTGGATTAAAAAAAAGTCAGTTTTCAAGTGTGATCTTCCAATGCAGATATATTCACTGTGATCATCTCCAACACCTTAACAGATCATCTGTACAGCTGTCCTCGTCTGTTGTAGTAGTGCTACTGTACTGAAACCTGCTGACAATTTAGGTATTTTACACTTAAGCATAAGCAAGCAAATAAACTGCAATTATAAAACGCACAAATATTGCATCAATCACAATTTCAGCAACGTCTAAAATAAAGCCATTAACCAAAATACATTCCTCCAATTAAAATGCATAATAAAGTATAAAGCAACAACCCCCATAAAACGAGCATTCATTAAAAAAAAAAAAAAATCATTCGATTGCTTTGATGGATTCATTCGTCTCCATACTGGAAAAAACTATGTAGAGGAAGACGGCCACAGCTAGGAAGAACACAAACTGCACCCACAGTGGGATGAGGCGAGACGACTTGGGTGCCTTCGAAGCATCGTGACCGGATTTCATGGGTGTCGACTTCAAAGAGGAGTTTCTGTAAGTGGCCGGCGTGTCGTACATGTAGGGTCTGAAAGGGAAATAAGAGGAGTTATAGAGCTTACAGTATGTGATTAACATTCTCCATCAATCTTTGTGTGACCTTGTTTTGACCTGTAAGTGTGGCAGTTACAGTGCCGCCCCCCCATTGGGCCAATCGACGCAATTTTAACAGAAAATGAAACCGTATTTTATAGACTCGTCATGGTTTGTATGTAAAATCTTAATCTTTAAAGTAACCGGTTACTAAGGCTGCTCAATTAATCGAAATTTGATCATGATTACGATTTTGAGGCCAAACGATCTCAAAACTAATAAAATCGTGGGGAAACGATTTTTTTTTTTTTTATTTTCTGTTGTGCAACGTTGTATACAGTCTGCGT
>NW_023339707.1:11582476-11593802 GCF_004916995.1 Morone saxatilis
ACCCAAATAATCGTGATTATGATTCTTTCCATAATCGAGCAGCCCTACCGGTTACTATAGTTGTCACATAAATGCAGTGGAGTCAACAGTACTGAACTGTAATGCAGTAGAAGTATGAAGTAGTCGTAAGGTACAAGTTCCTAAAATTTGTACTCAAGTAAATGTTCTTAGTTACTTTCCACCACTTTGATTAATGTTGATAAAATGTTGATATCTGACACAATAATAAAAATCATTGTTACATATGGTTCTAATTATAATGAATATGCAATCTCTGTAGGAGTCAAACAGACAATTTAACAAAACTCATAAATACACTTACTCGTCGACGTAATCTCTTCCTCTGTATTCAGGCGTTGACCTTGTGTAGGACTGCCTGTAGAGCGACATCCAACAGGACATGTGTGATATTGTTTTACTGCTCAGCAACTGAGACAACTACAGGTTTGTAGAATAACAACTTACTCATGTTCAAATTCCCTCTCAGTCCACTGTGGTCTTGCCCTCATGTAAGACCCACTAGATAGAGGACAGAAAGAACTGATTGACTGATTTGCTAATTAGATTTTCTGAAATAGATAAAGGCTGATATATGTGGGAGAACTGACCTGTCTCCAGCTCCTTGCACCTGCAGTTGGAAGCAGTGATAATAAGTAGTGAGATTTTATGACAGTTTTGATACCTACATGCCCAACAAGTAGTATTTCATTTTTCATATTTTATTTGTAGTTGACGCGAAAGAAAATTTTAATCAACACTCTTCATCAAAATTGTATGAAAGTAATTTTCGGCTATATAAAAATTTTATGTATCTGCTCTATGAAGTTAAACGGGAAGCTAGTTTTCTTTAGATGTCTCTTTCCAGTCTGTTCACACTCTAATAAAAAAAAACAAAGCAGAGTAAACAGTTTGATACTTACAGGTGTCCTGTAAATGTAGGTGACTTCTGAAATGAAAACACAAACATAAGGCTCAATGTCAGGGTGATCAAAGCGTACATTCCCATTGTAATATTTCCCACACGAGTACAGGAACTAAGTATATATACGTATATTTTTCCTCCTCACAACAAAAGAGGCACATTAATACGGTTAAATACTATCCAGTATAGCAGCACAGATGTTTGGAGTTGTTTTGCTCCGCTGTCCATTATATAAAATAGATATAAATAGTTATAATGTCTAGATATTATGGATGTAGATTTTTAGGGACACTGAATGAAGACCCATTTACTCGTCATGAGGAAGATTAGACTGTGAAAAAAATTAAAAGTTATGTCTTGTGTGGCTCTGGATTGAGACTTTAAAATGTTCTAAAAGGGAGCCTGTGGTAGCTGCATTACGTTGTTTGTACTTGTTTTTAACCAGGAAGGTAACCCTGAGGTTAAAAGGGATTCAGTGAGAATATCTGCCTCAGTTTTTACCCTACTTAAAATTAGGTTAATGTCTATGGAACCATTATTGTAGCAAAACTATTTACAAATGTGAGAGGTGTGTAACTGTATAGTACTGTAAAAGAAATCTACATCAATCTACAATAATGACTCCATATTGGCTCCTATTTAATCCTTCTGTAAAATATTAGACTTAACTCTGAGGAATGTGAAATGACATATTATAGACCTTTTTCACAGCAGCCATGAGGTGAACTAGAGTAACCACAGTAGGGGTGTACAGTTAATCTCAATATTATCGAAAACACAGTGTGACCAAGTGCAATATCATTTTTGATAAAAAGGTAAAATGTGTGACAAACAGCGATATAATGAAATACTGTAGTTCAGATTTAAGAAACCCTGTTTGTTTGGTACAGACCTCCTGCAGCCCCAACCCACAGCTGTTACCAATGACAACCAGTCCAGGTCCAGTCCCATTCAGCTCAAACAGAGTCAGGGTTACTGCTGTTCTGCCTGCTGGCTCACTGGAAAGGCTCTGCTACACTAAACGGAACTGAACCTTAATGACCTGTGTTTACCCTACTGTATCATGGCAGGAGGCTGCTGTGAAAAAGGGGGTCCAGTCATCATGAGTGCATGCTGCCTGTTACGTTGCTCCAGAAAATAATTTCCCCCTGGGATTATTAAAGTATTTTCTGATTCAGTAGAGTTCTGACACACTTGTTGCTTTCGTTCAACCTTTTGAATACATCGGAGTTAGTATTCACTGCTGTTTGTTTGTTTGTTTGTGTGATAAAGACAACAAGCACACAGTTACCCTCCTCTCTGTAGAAGGTTTTATCAGGTGACGGTTTCGCTCTTTTGCCTTTGGCCATCGCCTCTTTCAGCTTCCTCTCATACAGACCTCTGGTGGAGTCTGGGTACAAAACAAGCCACGTTAGTTACACTTTACACACGACGACAGGAGGTGTTAGCCGTTACAGTGACTCTTGTGTGGAGTTAACGGCCGTGAAACGGTAATTCAAAAAAAAAAAAAAAAACGGGCGCAAAGTGACGGTTGACGGTGGGCCACTCACCGACCACGGGGCCGTGCTTTATCCCGTATTCATCCAGCAGCTCGCTGATTTCCTGCGCGGACTTGTTGCTTAGCGAAGACATTATTTTTAATTTGATTTATTCGTTCAGCTTTCTGTGTTGTGTTATTTGTATGTTCTGATTGCGGTGAAGACTTTCGTTTGTCCTAAAAAAAAAAACATAACAGCCATAACTCCTCCCACCGGATGTTCGTTTTGGTGCGCGGGATGTCGCTCTGTGGAGTCGAGCGGGGGTTTGGAGGCGTCGGGAGGCTAAACCCCGCCCTCGTTTGTTTAACCGGGTGTTTAAAACATTCGCACGTTCAGAAATATTTACATCACTTCCGTTTCCGTTTGACAATTTCTTCTTTTTACGATTCATTTTTTTATTCTGGTTACTTTCCAAAAATGTAGCAGCGCCACCAGCAGGTTGGTGATGTTATATCGACTACTAATACTAATAATGATAGTAATATTAAAGCGAATATTATTACCATCAATAAAGTAAAACATTTTTTTAAGTACATCAGTATTATTAAAAATAAAAGAACAGATTATTATCACTGATTTATTTACATATAAAAGCCTTTTATGTAATGTTGTGTAGTTTAATCTTAATCTTAAACAATCTATTGTATATTTCATTTTTTATGTTAAAACGTTTATCTACGAAGTGACCAGTAACTATCAGATACTTTTACAGGAGTAAAAAGTAGACAATGATGAACTGTGATGATGAAGAGTAGAACCAGAAAACAGTAGAATATATAAATACTATATATTAATATTAAAGTACAAGTCAAGTCTCAAAATTGTATTAAATCAAAGTACTGAGTTACTGTCCACCACATTATGATTAGATTTAGGCCTATTTAGTCCTGATGTAATTTACTTTACTTGGCATGGGAACATATTTCACTACAGTAATACAAATACATACAATAATAAAATACAATCAGCATCGTTGTAAACAATGGTAAATCTTTATTAAGCGTATTACAGTTAACAGAACATACATTTGAATGTGTAGAACTTTACATCGCATTTTTACAAGAAAATATTGTCATCTTGGATTTTTCTTTCATCCTCTATAAGCATTTGAACACATTTCCAAAAAATAAGCTTTGCCCTAAAAGAACACATGGCTGAACCAGCCTGCCTGGTCTGTGGCCAACCAGAACATCATCAGTCCCGTCACTACCACCACACCCATCTTCAGTGTCAGCTTCAGCAGGTCGAGACACTGTGGGAAACAAAAAGACCGGACAGAGAGGTTGAACAAACAAACTAACTAAGGGACAAATGAACAGAGTGAATGTTGAGAAAAGCCCAGTGATTACACACTTTGTGTTTCCTGGTACAGTTTGGTGTGTTGCAGAGATCTGGCACATTCTCTGGTAGCTGAGTGTTTGGGGGATCACACACAGGTTTCATTTGCACGATGTCTTCAGGCTCCCTTAATTCCTGGGCAAAAGGCAAAGCAGTTAATCTATAGCAGTTAGTCTAGTGTATGTGATCGTCAGCATGTGTGTGGTCATGTGTGTCCTCGTGCAAACCTCAGATGTTTCTGCCGAGCTCAGCTCCTCCTCCCTGTCAGTGGAGCTGCTGAGTGAATCTCTGTCACTGCTGAGTAAGGAGGAAGCAGACAGAGGGGTTTTATAGTAGGGTTTTTGTCTATTTACAGTTCAGGTTGTAGTTTGATATATATTAATAATAATTAAAATATATTCTGCTTACCTGTCAGTTTCATAGTGAATGATTTGAGACAATGGATCTGCACAAAACTGAACTTTTATCTGCCGTCCTATTAAAGCACAAATATAAATGAATAAATTGTGGAATACAACATTAATGTTTTTCCATATAAAGACTATACCCTCTTCATGGCTCACCTTCTCTTCCGTTCTCTCCGTCACTGTCGTCATAAAACTCATAGAAAGCCCTGATTCTCTCCTGCTCTTGTTCCCAGTTCCTGTCCTCTTCAGACTCATCATCTCCCAACTGTCCCATCTCAGAGATCTCAGAGGCCTCTAGTTCGGTGTTGAAGAAGAAACTGTCATCCAGAGATCCTTGGTTAGAAGGGCTTGTGGTTTTTGCGTCCTCTCTCTGTACCGCTGAGTAGGTGTTGACGTCTTCTGCAGCAGTCACATCTGAAAGCAGGGTTTCCGCTTTGTCTGTGTCCTCTGTGGTTAACAGGTCTAAAGACAGAAGAGTATCAGTTGTTAACACGTCCAGATTCCAGTTTATGGTGAAATCTGCTGGATCCACTCTGTAGTCGTCAGATGTGCTCCATCTGGCAAACGCTGCACTGCTCCCACTGTGAAGCTCCTCCAGTTGCATGTTGTTTTCTCGACCCTGTGGACACATGTTCTCCAGGACTTCCTCATCGCTTCTCCTCACTCGGACCTCATCATCACTGGAGGAGTAGGAGTCACTCTCACCTGTCTCACCTTCGTCATCACACCCAATCTCTACTTCCCCTCTGTCTTTTTCTGTAGTTGTCACATGCAGGCTCCTGAACTTATCAGCATCCACCTCTAAATCTATGCTGTACAGATACTCATCTCCCTCCTTATCGTTGCCCTGGGCCCCTGCCATCGTCGTTGCATCAGTCACACCTCTTTCCAGGCAGGTGTCCTGCTTGGCAATGGACTTATTTTCTTGAATTTTCCCTCCATTTTCTACGTATTCACATGAAGAAAAGTCTGAGGGGTAATCTGCAAAACTCTCACCTGCCTCTTGGTGCTCCTCCCCTGAGAAATCCTTCATTTTCTCTACGTACTCCTGACCGTCAACTTCAGCAAGAAGATCCTGCAGATTTTGCGCTGATATCTCGGGACACTCCACACCACTGGCTTTCTCTGGGACGTCTCTGCAAGGATTTTCAAGCTCCCGCTCAAAACACTGAGCAAGAACATTTTGTACTTGCTCAATTTTCATGCCCTCGCACTCAGAATCAGAGGAGTCCTCTCGTTTTTTCTCTTCCCTCTCTTGCTCATCCTCTTCAATCCCGTCACCTTTTGTCATCATCTCACTGCCACGTACGGGGACTCTCTCAAAATAGGACACCTCCTCATCACTCTCGCTCTCACCTTGCTCCTCATTTCTAACTTGAGGGTTTTCAGCACCCTCTGGGGCCAGAGGTTGTCCCTGAGCAAAGAGCCTGTCCTCTTTATTACCATCGCAAAATTCATTGCCGCAGTGGACTGACATCAACAAATCCCCTGGTTCCTCTCCTGTTCCCATGTCCTCTTCCTCATCCTCTTCCTCATCGTCTCCAGAGACAGAACTTTCCTGTTCAGAATCTCCATCTGAGCTTGTGTAATCCTCCTCCGGTGTTTTGTCAATGCCCATGACCCGTACACCTTGAAAACCCTCCTCATCAGACTGCTCTTCATCCACATTTTCAGCCATGTAAATATCTTTAGTTTCCATGTCAGACAGAACTGCAGTTTGAAGCGTTGCTTCCTGTTGCACAGCCTCTTCTTCCTTTGTTAAGTTTTCATAAGAGATGTCTGATTTGTCCTCAAATTTTTCATCAAAATTAAAATTCTCAAAGTCCAAATCTCCATCAGGAAATGATGGAACAGATGTATCTGTAACAACATCATTATTTGAAAATTAAATACTTTTCATAAATAGTAAAAAAGTATGAAATACCACAATATCAAGACATTGTTCTTACCTGAAAACGCATCACTGAGTAGATCAGAAAAACTTTGTTCCATCTTCACAAATGGTGGAAACAATAGTTAATATGGTCGCAGTTATAGCAAGACAAACGTTAATGCATTGCCACAGATGATCTCTTCGCTCAGAGAGGAAGAGAACATAAAGTAACTCTCATCTGTTGTCGCTGCGAGTGGCTTCCTGTCAAACAGACGGCACATAAATTACACATTAAAACTAATTGATTAAATATAAGACTACACAAGTATACATTATGTTAGCTTACCTTTTTTAAAAGTGAAGATGATCAAAGAGGTGTATGAAACGTCTTTCTTAAAATCTCAGAAGTAATGTTTTGTGTTTTGTGTTGCTGCAGGAACATACCTTCATGAGCTCATGAAATGATGTCAGGTTTGATGTGGTTTTGGTTTCAGATGCACAATAAAAAGCAGCAGTTGAACACGCAGCTCCTTCGTGTTCAGCTCATGTTTCATGGTGTCTTATATAACTGAGAAGAGTTGCAGTGCCAGTTTGATGATGAGTTGGACTCATTACAAAAGAACACTTGTTATCATCAATATTCTATTTTATTTATTTTAACAGCTAATATCAAGTAAAACTACAGTTAAAATTGAGACATCCTGATTTGTAGATTGTTGTTCTGAGTGGTCTTAAAGCTCATTGCGGAGGAGGTAGCGATGATTAGGCTTCAGGTCAACTTCTACAGGAAAATGATCACTCACCTCAAGAGCCTAAAGTGCCATCAAAAGAACAGGATTAATGTTCAATGCCAGTATATAAGTGAACTAAAGAAAGGTATATTTTTTTACATGTTTACCTCCTCTTCGGTGAGATGGAAATCCTCTTTAAAGTTGAACGGCTGAGCTGAACCTGGTACTATACAAGAGATAATCTCATGTCCGTGGATAATGATCCTGTTTGGAGGTGAAAGCCAAACTGTAAAGCATAACCTTGTCTAACACGATGGACCTCTACAGCACAAAGTCCTCAATCACATGTTATTATAGAGAGTGCACATGAAAGTCAGTTTCCAGCAATCACTGACCTGTCATAGGCACAGTGTGTCTTCTGGCGGACAGTAGTGTCTTGCTTATCTCCAATCAGCCAGTGAAATTTGGGGTCACTCCTCAAGCGCACAGCTCTCCAGCCCTTGATGGTGACGTAGCTGCAGCCGGCGTTCAGGTCCCCTAAGATCATCACATTCTGGGTGAGTGGAGAGGAAGTAAAAAGGGAAGTTCAACATCGAAATTACTCATAATGTCTCTCATATGTGAAACCAACAGGAGATAAACAAATGAGATAACCTACGTCAGTCTTCCACTTCTTGTGAATTCTTTTGAAGACGGTATACAGCTGGTCAATCTCCTTCATGGCATTTCTGGGACAAGTATGCTGCCCGATCAGGACAAAATCCTTTACCACTGCAAAAAAAAACAAAAAAAAAACAAAAACATTTATGATCATATTTGGGGCATAGTGTTCACATGGAACATAGAGGAACTTGATTATTGATATCCCTGAATACACAATCATAATTTAAACTAGAGTTTTGATTCTTTAAGTTCTGGATCTAAATAAGGTGTAATCCACCTAGCACATCCAGGTTTTTGGAAAGCAGGTCATGATGTTTACATGTGCGAAGCATCACAGATAGTCCCAACAACTATGTGGTATACCAGTGTGTACTATAATGCAATTTCTTTTCCTGCATAATTCTACAGATGCCTTTTGTTTCATCGTACATGTTGTAGGGGAGTGAAAGCGAACGATGAAAGGCTCTCTGGAGAAAACTTCAGTTTCATTGCTCCCATCTCCTTCTTCTTTAGGATACTGATAATGCTCTTTGACCTTCAACATGTTGTTCCTGGAGAAAATGAAAGAGCAAAAAAGACGATTCAGGATTAAACTGACTATTAACAGCAAAGGGATCCTGTTTGAGATGGGTTACCTGTAAATGTAGACATACTGCTCCTTGTAGGTCTTCCTTCCCAGCCTTTCACTTTCCACATAAGAGTATGGGTTGGATTTGTGAAATCTGATAACAGCATAAATGAGATAAGTTTAAACTCTAAGGTGTTGATTGGAGTTTTTTTTATGAGACAGATGATTCACAAGATCCTTTAAACTTGCCCACAATCCACAAAAGCTTGCACCTGTTAAGCTCTTTCACCAAAGTTTGTATGGCCTCTCCTTTAGAGTCTCGGACCTCTTGAATGAGACACAAGTCACACCGAGAAAGAATCTTGCAAGCAAAAGAAGAAAATAAGCTCCATCAGTTGTCTAGTTGTGTGTGGCTGGTGCTCTAGATGTTTCACACTTGCCGTACACTACCTTTAGGAGAATCCCCATAACCTTCTTGTTGTTGGACTTTGTTTCGCCAAAGCTCTGAATGTTGAAAGCGCAGATTTTCAGGGATGATGTGACGTTCAACGCACACAACCCGACAACAAACAGCAGAACTGCAGTCCTCATCTTGCAGAAGATTATCACTCTGTAAGTAAAAGAGAGTTTGGCAAGATCCTCTTTGTCACATTGTGAAATATGTTACAAAAACCTCTTCGCCCATCTGCGCCCACAGGACCGGCTTTGCAGCCTCTTACCTTCAGGCTCCCCGGGAGACTGACCCCAGTCCAGCAAAGATCCATCTCTTCATTAACCTGTGGTGTATTTGGGGAACATGCAGGTAAATGTGGATGAAAGACAGGGGCTGCAGATCTGTGTGGTGGATGTGCTGTGTCAGTGCCTGTTGACAATGGAGCTTTATCTGGAACAGTTAAAACCACTGAATACAATAAACAATAGCCCCATCCCACTCAGAGAGTTCAGCTTTGAGTGTGTTTTGTCTCTAAGTTTGAGTGTAATCAGACAATAGATGGTGCCATGTGTCATGTCATGTTAGTTTCATGAACATTTGTGTATCGCTCTGTCATTTTAGCTTACACACGAGCAGCTGGCAGTTACCACAGAGTGCCAGCATCACACCACAAGACAACTAATGCTGAGCACTGCTGCGGTGCTGCAGGTGCTTCATTATTTATACCTGGACTAGTGTGACTAGTGCACAATGTTTGTAGACAAAATGTGAGTATGGGCTCATACAGGACGAGCTGAAAAAAGTGGTTTATTGATACTGATTATGTGAAGTGAAACAGAAATAAAATATATGTTACAAATATGCACAGTTCTCTATCCGTGTTGCCAGTGCACTAGTAATTAAAATATAAATCAGTATTGATACACTTGAGAAAATCTTTCAGTTAATTTCTTTTTACAATCTATATCAAAGGCAAATATTGTACTTTTTACTTAATCATTTTACATATGAAACATATGAAACCGGTCGCTTTCCCACTTCAGGTCTCTGTCAAATAAAGAAACAAAAACAAGTAATGGAGTCTTAAAATATGTTGTAAAATGTGTTGTTGTAGATTACTGTCTATAGTAGTTAAAATGTGATCTACCTCAACCAGCTGCAGTATTAAAATGCTGCTTACATGTATCCATCAGTAAGGATGATCCAATATTGTTTTATATTTTATTATATTATATATTTAACTCAGACGGTAGGTTGCATAATGTTTTACTTTGGTTGCTTTAACTACATTTTTCTGATAAGATTTGAAATGCAGAACATTTACTTGTAATTCAGTATTTTTTGGGTAGTATTACTACTTTTACTTAAGTGAAGGATTTAAATACGTCTTACAACACTTCTACAAATGTCAATTATTTATTGTTAACTTGTAAAGAAGTTGAAGCTGGTCAGACAGAAACCCCCGTCTCCTAGAAATAACATTCGGTGATCCAGGAAGTTTTCACTTTTATTATTTACAATATATTCATATGGAGATGTTGGGATTTTGTAAGACAGTGTAAGAGATCTGTAGGAGAGACTTTAGAGGGTAAATGTGGATTTCACAGTCCAGTGGTTTACAGAAAGTTTCACTCCCCAAGTAGGATAAAATATTACCCACAGGGGAATTAAGGTTGGTCAGTGGATGATGAAGATGTTTCCTCACTAATCAGTGATACCGTTGTAACGATGAGACTGCAAATTAAATCCCATTTCCATGCAATAAGCCCAATTAAACTGTCCTCTCTGATCAATTTAACTGTGGTCCTTCCTAACAATGTCTTCACAATGGAGACCTTGGGTATCTTACTCAGACAACATTCAAAAGAAAACTCGACAAACAGTAACATTTCTTATGACAATATTTCTTTATTTCTAATGCTAATGGCTCTTTTATTGAGTGCTTACTCCCCCAGCAGTGAATCTAAAAAAACTCCCCAGCATGTCACCACAACAGCTGAAAGCATTACTGTGATATTTTATCTTCATTTTAAGTGCTTAATGTTTTATCTGCCTTTTCTAATAATTCAAGGTGGTGCTTTTGACTAAATAAGCTGTTTACAGTAAAAATGATACTTCCTCATTTTCCCCTACTATTTTGTTGACAGTTTCACAGGTTCTTAAAATGTTATTAACCTCAGTCAACTTGTAAGCTGTGCTTTCAACATGTTGTAATTGTTGCAAACATTGTTATATTTTTCACACTTTAAGTGTTCACTTGTATTTGAAGATCCTACACATCATACACACACACACACGTTGAGTTCCAAGTCTGAAATAGTATAAAATACAAAAATATCAACAAACTATATCCTAGAATAGTCTTATTTTAAAACAAAAGCCACAATAAAAATTACATTCCTGAGCAGTGCCATTATCATATTGGTCTAAAACAGCTTGAGTGCTGAGGAGAGGCCATTTCCACTAGATAATCTTCGATGCGTGTCTCTATGTCTGAGTACAGGTCTTCAACTTGCTCCCTGAAAGGAGGATACCACAGCCACAACAGGGCAACTTCCACCACAACGAGGAGTAGAAGGAAGAACATCCACACCTTCCACCAGGAGCCACACAGCCGTGTCTAAACAAAGAGGGAGGAGAAGACTTCTTTTACTACATTTGCTGCATAATGTACATATGAGCACGTCCTTACTCCTTAGTGCAAAATACACATTGGTACATAAAGTATACAACAACTCATAACTGTTAGTTTATAATGTATGGATGAATGAGAGCATTTGAGTATAGCAAGGACACACACACACACACACACACACACACACACACACACACACACACACACAGAGCTCACCG
>NW_023339707.1:11593902-11600652 GCF_004916995.1 Morone saxatilis
AAGTGTTTATTATATAATAAACAAGCTCTACTTCAACGATCTTAGAATCTCTCTCTCTCTCTCTCTCTCTTAACTTTCCTCCCTTGTCTCTCGCTCATCTCGTCCTCTTTCATCTCCTGTCTCTCCTTCATGCCTGCTGCCTCAGAGAAAAGTGCTTTTCCGACTTTCTCCTGACACGACAACAGACGGTACCTTGGCGAGGTTTGCAGACGGTGATAAACGGGATGGCTAATTAAAAGGCTCTCTGATAGCTCTCCTCTGCCTTTTTAATTTCCCCTTCTCAACTACCACTGCCGTTTACACCTCTCTCCTCCCCACACGTCTCTTTTTCGCTCACAGCTCGTCTTTTTTCTGACAGTGTTATTGTCTGCCCGTCTCTGCCTGTCTCTCGCACTGCACACACACACACACATACTTACAATTTACATTTTTTAAAAATGCATAATTTTTTTTCCAACATGTGTGTAAAGCAAGAGATTGCACCTTTACATCTACAATGTTCTCCAGAAACGAGGACAAGTAATATTAAAAGCATCTTCATGAATATTAGTATCATAATATTTTTGATAGTTATTTAAGATTTCTTTGGTCACAGAATGGAGATACAACTGATACAAATCTTTATCAATTTAAAAACAAACATTATGCAACAGTCTCTGCACTTGTGGTTTCATTGTGGTTTTGTAGCTGTCATTATTAAACATGAAGCTTGTGAATGTGTCCCAGTGTACTGTGATAAAGCCCCAGTTTACCTCTCTCTCTTTGAGTCGGAGTTTCTCCTGAGTGTGACGGAGCTGCTCCTCCACCTGAGAGTCTCTCCTCAGTTGTTGCTCTGCTTCCTCTGACTCCATCAACTCCTGAGTCTCATTGCTGCAATCTAGGAAATAAACAGTAGTTTAAATAAATGATCCATGATGCCTCTACAGTCATTTTAAAAGCGACAAAGAGAACTTGGTGTTTAGTTTCACAATTACTGCCAGATAAAGTAAGAAAGAAACGACTCTGAGGTCTAAGTGTCTTGCCTTTAAGGTGCTGAATTTCCTCTCTTAACATCTGGTTCTTCCCTTCCAGCAGGCAAATGTTGTACTGTAGCTCCTGCTTCTCTTGTCTTAATGACACCACCTCTTCCCTCAGCTCGTCCTCTCTGGCTCTGGACAGCTGCAGAGGACACATATGTTTTTCACAGCCATTTACAAATCAAAAACTCCTGAACTAACAAGGACACGGACTATCCTTTACCTCCACTTGGCTGTGCAGCTGTTGTAGCTGTTCATTGCTGAGGAGTTGGTTCTCCCTCAGTTGTCCACAGTTCATCTTCAGATCATCATAAAGGCTCTGCCATCTCAGTGCCTCTGCCTTTGCTGTAATTAGCGCTTCCTGGTGGCAAAAAAACCCACGTCTATCAATGCAAAACCCAAATAAGTCAGTGATGTTGATGTGTCTTTCTCCAGAGTGAGATAGAGGTTAAAAGCTGGGTATTTGACCTGCATTGTCTCAGCCTTGGTGAGCGCCTCTGTTTTGTCCTGTGTTGCCTTTTGCAAGGCAACCAAGGCCTTCTCCTCATACGCCAGTTTCTGCTTCTCCATCTGTAGCACCAGTTTCTTCACTCCATCCCTGGGAAACTTCTATAAAGGACCAGACACTGCTGAGTTAAACCTACAAATGCTTACGTGGTGAGATGCAAACCAATACCACATATGAGCATGCTCAGACACTGCACTATCACTGAATGAGAGATTGAAAGTGTAGAGCGGGTTGGCTGTTTTAGAAAGGACAACATGTTTGGGCTGTTTTATATAACAACTATTAAACAACTCAAACATAAAAAACTCCCATTGCATGATTAAAAAATCATCACCAGGTTGCATCTGTATCACCAGCTTCTGTTCTTACCTGCAGGCAGACTTGCAGCTGCGCCTCCAGAGCCTTGATCTTGTTTCTCAGTAGGTCTTCACTGCAGTGAGCCTGTGTGGGTGAGAAAGGAAATGACTGACTGTCACGCTGTAACCTGCAGATGGAAAATTAATGCTTCATGTACCAAAATCTGTGACAGCGTGTTCTGTCACTGCCCACGCTCATTGGTGCACAAAGGGAACTTCAGTGAGCCTCAAGACAGATCACAATGTCTGCATGTGCAAGTGTGCAAAATAATAGTTTCCTAATGATAACATACCTGAGTGAGAAACAACAGACAGACAGATGAAAAACATAAATTATTTACACTAAATTAACTTCTAGATCCTCAGCTTTTCAAACCCAAATTAAAAAACTATAAAATAAAAAAGGGAAACACCAGTATTTCCCCTTCATTCATTACAGTCTGAGAAGCCAAAAGAGAGCTAATGAGGATGCATAGCACCTATAAGCTACTGACTACCACGCCCTTCCTGTATAAGATTGACAGCTTGCACTCGTCCTATGCGGTATAGGCTGGAGCGGAAGCAGGAAGCTCCAAACCACAGACTGCACAGGCCTTCCTGAGGTAGCAGCTGCCATACACTGCTGTGTACACGACCGAGACAAACACATTCTCAATGTCACATCAACCGGCAGCCAAAGAGAAATGAACAGCAACAACACGGCCTCATAAAACAAGAAATATGGGTTTGGTATTTGGAGACTGGAACACTTGGGGTGCATTTAAGTAAACAGTGTGTGCATACAGATGGAGAGTCTTACTGTCCATATTTTGCTGGAGGAGTTCACAAGGTTTGATGTGCTCTCCTGGAGGGCTGCCAGCTTCTTCTTCACTGCCTCCTCTCTCCACAGAGCCTCCTGACAGGAAACAGACAGAAGAAGAGAGATACTTACTGGGCGTAGCTAAATGTGTTAACCTCATATTTAAAATAAATAATGCTCTCACGTACTGGGTGCAAATGAATTGGTAATAGTCTATTTTGACTTCCCACTGTTTGGTGCAGAGAAGCACCATAAAGTCACACAACTTACTTCAGTAATGGCAGGAAATCTAGATACAGTTTGCTAAGTTACAGGTATCATTACAGACAAAGTAAGGCTGTATCAGTGAAACCAATGTGTGATTAGCTGAGAAATGCTGAATTGTATTATTTATGAATTTAAGATAACACTTAATACATTCACAGTGTAGTTTTGTTGTATGAATCAGATACCAATTAAATAGTGTAGTGTTTGATAGCACAGTGCTATCGTCATCTCATAGGAGGGCCACTTCAGCGTCAAGTATTACAAGAAAGGGTAATATTATGAAAATATTTCCTCAAATCATACTTAAAAACTATGCAAATATCAGTTTATATACATTTTATATTATTATGTTATATCCTCATTATAGAAGGCCTGAAGCCTGCTTTCTCCTTATCAACCCTTCGCACACATTGGTGGGCCCGTTTGACTTCAGCCAAACAAAATACATTTTTAAAAGTAGAATTGTGTTTTTATTTTAAATGTTAATGAATTGTTAGTTTAAATTTATATGAAACAACCAAAAATATCTTGTGGGCCAGAGGGAGGGATAGTGGAGAAATGGCCCATGGCCTTAGTGGTTACTTGGGGATTATGGGGAACAAGGAAGTAACATTTTAGAGGAAAAGAGAAATAAATTATGTTATTTTTGTAAATTAATTAAATATTTTCTCAAACCTCAGTTTTATTTACAAAAATATTAAAAGTTACTGTTAGGGATATTGTTGTGATATTGTCCTTGTCCCTCTGCAGTAAACACAATACATTTTGTGGTATCCTGTCTCACTTTCTCCAGTCGGCAATCAGGCGAGAGAACGGGAGGAAGAGGGAGGGGACTGGAGGACGAACAGGAAGTTAACCAAGAGGCCAATTTCACTAACAGCCTCTTTAACACTGATATTCTGCAGAACCTGAACAGGTATTAGGCTCTTATGTAATTCAGAGTTTTGATAGCTCACTGCACGGGTGGTTTGGCCTACAAGATTCTGTTGTTTGGACTGACTTCAGTGTAGGTGATGTTCCTTATTGTAAAAGTACAACACAACGTTTGCCCTTTGCTTTTACCCATTGTTTACAAAAATAAATATTGGGTACATTGGGTATATTTCATCTGTACAGTTGTTACTTCCTTGTTCAATATAGTTTTGTCTTCTTCATGTGTACCTTTAAGTACCAGTATGAACCAGTAAGTATTTTATGAGCACTTGATTCACACAGTCAAATGACACTGTAAAATGTGGGCTGAATTATAAAGTAAAGTTGTTACATTATCAATCTAATGTGTCACTTTGGAAACTTTACCTGCAAGTAGTCGGCTAACCGCTGAACATCCTATTATGTGAGAGTTGAGAGACAAGAAACTCAGTTAAATTTGGTAACATTTTAAATATGCAAATGATTTAATGAGACTGAAGAAAGCAAACAGTTTGAAACTTACTGACTCCTTGACAGTGATAAGACCCAACCTGCACAGAAGGAAATATCTCATTTTAGAAATATAAAACACTGATCACAGCTGACTCTGATATAAAACCTTGAAATTAAATGTTTTAATTCAGTTTCAGGGAGATTTAAACTCACTCTGTCTGCACGCTGGTCTCTCGCAGTATCTTTTTTTTAACAATATTTTCAGTTTGGACAGAGAATTTGTGTTGAATCTTTTCTGTTTGGTGAGAGAGTAAAAAGTGCTGGTTTGACTCCTGTATAGCTGACGAAGAGGTAGATGCATGCACCCTTACATGGCCTTTCTCTTGCCTCATCAGTGTTACCTGTTCGGGCCATAATGAAGCCTGAGGAGAGAAGAGGATGCAGGTGTTATTCCCAGTGGACGTGGGGAGAAGAAACTCTGGTCTGGTGAAATAACACTCTTAATAACATCAAAGTGTGTGTTGTGTTTACCCATTTCCTGCTGCCTGGGCCATCAGTTATGTTGCTGTTTGGTGTTAAAATCACTGGATATCCATTAGCTTTGGAAGTATTTTGGATATTTGTATGCAGTGTCTCTGACTTGCTGATTGATGATGATTGATGTTTCATTGAAAATGTCTCTGGTGAATGTTTCGTCTTCTTAGACCGGTTTGTTGGCTTCACACCACACAGCTCTGGGCTCACTGATCTCCTCCTCAGAAATTCCAGATGCCTCTTTTCCTTCTGTTCATTCTTTATCAGTCTTGTGTTAAACTCTCTTGTAGGGCTGCGACATGAAGTCACGTTGTTACGTCCTCGTAGGTGTTCATGTTTCTCGGCTCTGATCTCCACCATTTGGTCAAAGTCTCTTACTGGGGAGACCTGTATTCCCCTAATAGTCAGGGCGTCCATGGCTGTGTGAAGACAGGAAACCAGGTTTGCACCCACTGGCACAACTCAAGGACTGCGTTAGGGTTAGCAGGAGGGCAGGGGATGGTCAGTTGATGGGAATGGTTGTAGAGGAGTAACTGCAGGGCAGGAGGGAGTAGCTGGTTCTGAGTGTTTTTATGTGGCAAAAACAGAGCAGGCAAAAGAATGAATGATTAGGAGCCTATAACTACAATGTATCAGGAGATGAATTATAACTAGCTATGTTGATGCACTATACAGTATGAAATTAATTTACTGATGCATATAAAATATTTTAGGTAGCTGAAAAATAGAATTTTTAAGTGCTGCAGGTGCAAAATGATGACTCAGACGGTTCATTTGAAGATATAACATTTCATATTTTTCTTCATATTCACATAAACACTATAAGTGTTTGAAATATGCTCTTATACTTGGGTAGTATAAATATGTATTTCTCTGACACTGGCCTGATATTTTAATCTCAAGAGACTTTAAACTAAATATTTAAAGTCAGTCCTACGTGAGCAGAATGCATAAAATAAAGCAGAATGTGAAGCCTTAACAGCATCTTTTACATTTAAGACGCTCTGCTTTGCACAGAGATGCATTTTCTCTGTGAACCATGCGGATGAATTGCAGCAGAAGCAGCTACAGTAGTAGTACTAGCTCTCGTAATACTAGTAGCAGTAGTGCTTTTAGTAGTAATGGTAATGGTAAATGTAATAGTAGGTGTTGCACTGTGGTTGTATTTTGTCAGAAAGCTCCTTTAACGCTGACCAGAGTTATCAAAGACAGACTAGGCCCTGGGATGTGTTGATTGACGCTGTGGAGGGAAAATGCACGAGATAATGCAAAGACAAATTGTGGCTTTAATAAGCAACAAAACGTGATTGACCTTACCTATAACGCCATCTCATTCAGTGGGGGAAAAGTCTCCATGAGGTGCTTCAGAAATTATCCATTTTCTAACTCCTCTGAAATAGTGTGCGGGGTTTGTCTGTGTTTCACATGTAGCTGTTTCTGCTGAGCATAACTTTACAGGAAGTGAAGAGAACCACAGCGTCATATGTTCCTCTATCTCAGCAGCCACTCGCACCAAACTGATGCCATACACGGGTGGGCCCCAAGATTACACACAGACCCAGCCAATTCCCCCTGCATGCAGTCTGGGGTTAAAGACACCACATGGGCGAGAGAGCTGTGCAGTGTGTGTGGTTGCCTCTTGGAAATTTACATTTTTTAAAACTACAGTCTTATTTTCAGTAGATTACTGACTGAAGAAGGTGTAAGTGACTATACAGAGCATCACCAGCTTCATCATTCACTGGTGGTGTGTGTGTGTTATTTGCATTAAACAGACTGACTTCATATTTTACTTGCTGTCACTTTTGATTAAAATCAGATAGATAGATAGATAGATAGATAGATAGATAGATAGATAGATAGATAGATAGATAGATAGAATAGATAGATAGATAGATAGATAGA
>NW_023339707.1:11600752-11628100 GCF_004916995.1 Morone saxatilis
GGATTTTGCCAATTAAAACAGACTGACTTCATATTTACTTGCTGTCACTTTTGTATTAAAAATCCAGATAAGATAGTAAGATAGATTGAGATAGATAGATAGAATAGAAGATAGATAGATAGGTATGATAGATAGATAGATGAAGATAGATAGAATAGAAGATAGATAGATAGATGGATACTTTAATTTATCCCCGAGGGATAATCTCAAGCATCCCTCAGTAGCATAACAAACTACAAACAATACATTAAACTACATTAAAATAAATTAAAAACCCTGACTTAAGAAACAGAATCCAAAAATAGAGATATAAGATAAGATATAAAGTATTATGTATGTATATAATATATAAAATTAACAGTATAAAATAAAATTAACAGTAGCTACAGTACACATTGCAAACAGTAAATCAGGAGCTTTTTCAAGACGAACTAACCCAAAACACTGGATCTTATCATCATGTATAACTCCTCAATTATACCTTAATTACCTAAATGAAACCATAGCAACGTCGGGGCAGTGACACATTTTATCTTCACACACAGCGCCATCTAGTGGTCGCTTCATGTAACGACTCTGAGGACAGCGGCTCTACTCTCGCGATACTTCAGGAGGATATCTCGTGTCTCCGCCGTCCCTGTGGCTCTTTGCAGAAGGGCACGAAGAGGCCGAAACAAGGGTGCCCGCTGTAAGCAACGAACTCAGCACTTCATCCTTCAAACATGCTGTCCAGACTCGTCATTGTCTCAGGTACGCACCAGTGTTGTTGTTTAAGACGATTAATACAAACTCGCTCTGTTGCATAGTCAAAGTGTGAGAGAGCAGAAACAGAAAGAGTTGAATGTGAAGCTGAAGGGTAAAGTGAAGGCCGCACGTTCAATGGGACGTGCTAATGCTAACAGGAGGTGGCTAGTGTAACTAATAGACGCTGAAACTGTAGCTGGTTCATTGGGTTATATGTGTGTCCACGGTTATTGATAATGTGAATACGTGTGTGGTCCTTTCTGTGTTTCCAGCAGAGACCACAACAGTTTGTTGCAGCTAACGGGAGCTAACCAAAGCTACGTTAGCTCTCGTTAGCTCCACACGACTGCAAATGTCACCTTTTTGACAGCTGGCATTGGTCGGTTTTATCTTCTTTACGTCTCTATTGAGGACAAACTTCACTGGATTCACAATGCAAGTCCACCAAATGTGTGTTTCCACTTCAATGCTTTCACAAGTTTCTCATTTAAAGCCTCTAAATGCTGCTGGACGTTCAGTCGATGTGCTGTTACTGAAGTGGCCTCATCCTTTAACAGGGTTTTGATGACCTTTAGTAATTATTTAGTAAACTTACACACACTTCATTGCCAGTGTGTGAGTTACACCAATACTACAGTCTCCAGAAAGGTTATAATGGTCTGCGTTTGTTCATGCTGTTTTTAAAGACGTGCTGATTATCATAAGTAACAGAATACACTTGAATGAATGAAAACAAGCTTTAAGTGCAGCCCTGAATTCATGTCATTGTTTGTTCTGTTTGCAGCCAGCGCCCTGAAAGGCAGTGGCCCCCTTGGAGCTGGGTATGTGTCTTTTAGCAGTTGTTTTATTTTTATTTATTTGTTAGTAACACAGTGATGCATTGTAGCAATAAGGAATATAAATCCTATGAGGGCTGTCCCTGTCAGAGCTTTTAATAATGTTGTCTCCCACAGTCTGGTCCAGGCGTCTCGCTCCCTGCACACAACGTCCCAGAGTCTGGCCCCAGTGCCCCCTCTGCCAGAGAAGGGAGGCAAAGTCCGTCATGGACTCTTCCCAGAGGAGCTTTTCCAGCTCCTGTACCCCAAAACTGGAGTCACAGGTCAGTAACCAGAATGCAGACTCAACTTTTGGTTATTTAAGTTGTCATGAAAAGATCTTAAGTGCACCGCTGATCATTTGAGTATCTCTGTATCCCTTCACGCAAGTGAAATAATGAATTCCAATTTTAATTGCTACCCTAAAAATGGTACCATTCGTTCTCTTTAGCTCAAGATATTATCTGAGTAGACCTTTGAAAAACCAAACAATTCAAAGTGCTTTACGTGAATCAGACTAAGAGATGATATAAAATAAAGACTAACAGATTAACAGGAGAATATAATATATAGTGCAATGTAATTCATTTGATAAAACAGTGGCAAATAAAAGTCCTAATTTCAAATTTAAACATTAAAAAATGAATGCAACTTGACCCCATGCTACATATGTTGACTGTGTCTCTCTGAAAAACGTTACCCGTACCTTAGGTGTCATTGTTGATGTTTTTTCACTTAATTTCATGTGTTATATATTCTTAAATTAGCTGGTGTACGAACATCGCTTCATTGACGATTTTAAAGATTAGTAAATTTTTCTTTTTCTCACTAGGACCCTACATGCTGGGCACTGGCCTCCTTGTCTACCTGCTTTCCAAGGAACTCTACGTCATCAACCATGAGACCTTTGCTGCCGCTTCAATAGGCACCATCATCGTCGTGGGTGTCAAGAAATTTGGTCCAAGTGTTGCAGCTTTTGCTGACAAACTGAACGAGGTAAGCTGGCAACCATATTGATTTGTGTTTTTATCTTTTTTTTTCTGGCTAATAATAAGGTAGTTTGAGATTGGAGTGTGTGGATGCTTATTCCTCTTGTGGTGGCTAAAGTAATCGACAAATGATTTGTGATATCTTTGATCAGTCAAATATAATTGGTCGTCTTTTTGTGCACAACCTCTGTGAGCACCTCTGTGATACTGCTGTGTGTGTTTGCAGGAAAAAATGGCCAAGGCTCAGGAGGTGAAGGACCAGGCCGTATCAGTGTTGACTCAGGCTATTGAGGACGAGAAGAAGGAACAGTGGAGAGTAGAGGGAAGATCAATGCTCTTCGACGCTAAGAGGGTAAGCACCATTTTTATTCTCAATTATTGTCACTGTTCACAACGTACTGCTTCATATTTACACAACAGGCCATATTGACGGCTGGTAGTTGCCCAACATGAGTTTAAGAGGCATCATTTTGTAAACTTTGACATTTATTGACCTCTACTGGCAACACGTACAAACTGCGACAACGTCACAGAGTAGCCGAAGAAACTTTCCATCCCATGAATGTGTGGAGCTGTAAGAGCTGATCTATACAACGCACCAGTCAGCTGAACTGCAGTGATACATTTACTTCCACTGTTCAGATATTTGCAGTCTGTTAAAAGTACATATATCCCTGGCTGCATATATTGTCATATTCTAGACAGAACAAGTATATAAGAGGGAATTTAACCTGCTTACTGCCAACAGCTAGAGCAGTGTAGACCAGATATTTCTACAGTGGTTTCATGGACTCTTCTTTCTCTCTCAGAACAATGTGGCCATGCTGCTGGAGACCAACTACAGAGAGAGGCTACACATGGTGAACACTGAGGTGAAGAGGCGCTTGGACTACCAGATCGCCCTGCAGAACCTCCACCGCCGGATGGAGCAGGAGCACTTGGTCAGCTGGGTGGAGAAGAGTGTCGTCAGCAGCATCACTCCTCAGCAGGTCAGTTTCTTGCAAGCACGACCTCTCAGTAACGCCTCGAGAGAGTTACTTCAGATTTGCACGAATGTCAGCTTGAACTCAAGATTGAACTGATGTAGATTTTGGTGGTCAAAGGTCACTGTGACCTCAAAACACCATATTTAAAAAAAAAAAAATGGTTGGCTGGTGAATTGGTGACACTTTTGACTCAAAGGTCAAAGGTCACTGTGACCTCAAAATGACCATGACAAACATGTTTTTGTTCATAACTCAAGAATCCATTCAGTCATTATTTCACACAGATGTTTTAATGGGTTTCAATAATGAAGTGATGACCCTTTTTATCCCAGAGGTCAAAGGTCAACTTCACTGTGACACCGTAATGTCCTTGAGATTGTGACCATATTTCCCAGTTGGTCGAACTCTGAATCAGTGACACTTTTGAGTCAAAGGTCATTGTGACCTTTTAGCCGTACTTTAAGAATTAATTGGGTGATTTCACACATACACACACACGTTGACTGGGACGACACATTGAGTAAACAATAACAAGCACAGTACAGGATTTAAACATTAAGGCTACAAATAACCCATAATGCAACACGTTTTTGTAGGAGCCGGTGTTTCGCCAATATTCTCTCCATTCAAAATAAATCTGACGTTATGAGCATGTAATAGGTGTTAAATGTGAACGATGTCAGACGTTTAGTCCTCCAATATCAGACGATCCCATATTTCAAATATTATCTCCATAAAAATATATTGATGTTATATTTATCTTTATTGTGAGAAAGTTATTGGGCTTTCCTTCCCGACCTTCAGGCCCTTGCTGCTGTATTGTCTTGTACACACCTCAACGAGGCGACACTTCAGGGCTTCATATCTGTGTTTTTGTGTGTTTTTCAGGAGAAAGAGAGCATCGCCAAGTGCATCACAGACCTGAAGGTCCTGGCGAAGGCCAGCCAGGCTCAAGCTAGAGCCTAAACTGTCGAGTCTTCAGAGAAGACTTCTCTAACCCCCAACTCATTGTCCCAAGACGAGACATTCACTTTTTCTTTACAGAATAAACAATTTCCTCTTTAAAGATGGTCTCTGTCAATATTATGGGTGTGTACAGTATTTACACGTCGGATGGTAAAATAAATGGTTCTCTTATTCATCTTAAACTGGCTACTTGTGTTTTTCCACCTCAAGCAATGTTTGTTTATTTCTCTCTTTGTGTATTTCCTCAATGATGTTAGGTGTATTTGGAACGTACTTACCGTCAGTTTTATAGCTGCAATAGATTACGCTTAAACTTGGTAATTGCATAAGAGCATTTTCTGGGGCACTTAAGACCTTTGATCTCTGAAGGAGATACTGTGAAGCATTTCTAAACCTTTGCCCTCATAATGGGCCACAGATTTGCTGCCTTCCTTCCATCATACCTCAAATAGCCTCAGATGACAAAGCGGTCCAACCCTCCTCATCCGTCATTACCGTCCTCGCACTTTGATCCTGGTGCCTTCAAGCAGGAAGTCAAAGAAATTTTCTCTGTAAGCTGTGAGAGGAACAGGTGCTATTTGCTGTGAGCGGTCTTGGTAGAAGGGAACAATGACACCGGAGCAGAGCTGACGCTGACTGGTAATAACTGAATGAATTATGTAAATGTGATTAAGAGTAAACTCATTTGACGTCCTACATTTAATCCAGAAACTGTGACAGTTGATTTGTGTATTTATGATGTGTTACATGTTGCTGAATTGCCGAAGTGTTTGTTGAATTTGTGTCTTTAACGTCTTAATACATCAAACTGAATCTTGTATCAGCCTAAATGGTAGATCAGCGTAAAGTCTTCATTACACAGATTAATAATTATGGAAACTTGGTTAATCTTAACTGGGTTTATAACAGGTTGTGTAACTGACAGCACATTTCCCTTTTACTGCTTTATTATTGCATCATTTTCATTTCAATTTTAATTTTAAAGAAAAACTAACTTTGGCCACTGAGGCCCCAAGTGACACAGGGCAATAACATATACTATAACATTTCAAACAATCTGTGTTAAGTTTTCTAACAACCACCCTTACATAGCCAACCAGATTGTAGCAGTAAAACCGTTGAGTGTGTTAAACTGTGTGTTGAACTGGGATACGGTGTATTTTATTGCTTTGGAATTCAACATTTCATTTGTAAAAAGCAGAATATGTTATTTCAAAAGCTACAGTCTCACTTTAAGCTGTAAACATACCAACTAGGTAAACAAATCCTTTGTACCTTCATGTGAAGAGTGTCTCTACGCAACCACCTATCCTGGTTTAATATGAAACTGTAATTTGGGCTGCGGCTGTTGTCATTTGTCAGCATGAGAAATATCTTTTCTTACAGGTTAGTGATTCTTGCCAATCTGAAGTTTTAACTCCAAAACAGCCCAACGTTGTAGTTTGAAAATGTATGGAAACAGCGGACCTTTCTCTTACTCCCCAAGGTCAGTAAAAGTTTAATTTCACTTTCAGGTTCACCGATCACTGGTATTAATTCGATTAAGCTTTTGAGCACTAACTTTTAGAACTTTACAACGCTCTTCCCACCATGATAAAACACTGCTGTGTTGTGGTAACTGTGCAGCTGTTGTGAACTGTGGATGGCTTATCTTTTAGTCACTGGTGACGATCAGGTTGTAAGGCTGGCCACAGCCCTATGATTGTGCCCCCACTCCTGTCTGATAAGTTACCTTTTATTATGCTTCAGGGGTTTCTCGAAGGAGGACCTCCCTCAGCCGAGATGGGCTGTCCAACAAGATGACCTCAGGGGGTCTCCACTGCAGAGAAACAACATGTCCAGACCTAGTGGAAAGTCAATATACAGTATGTTCACTTATTAAAACTCATCTAATTTAACTTTGGTGAGACATTTCTTTTAACATGAATGTTCTTTCCACCAGTGCAGAGAAAGGAGTACTCTGAGACGCTGAACAGACAATCTGACAACTTTCACGTCAGAGTGGAGGTAAATAAGTATGAAATCTGCCCCAGCTACTGACAGTACAACCTTTTCAGCTCTCCTCATCCATGATCCTGTACATTGACTCCACAGCACCTGTTCACCTGTGAGCTGG
This sequence comes from Morone saxatilis, assembly GCF_004916995.1. Classification (NCBI taxonomy): domain Eukaryota; kingdom Metazoa; phylum Chordata; class Actinopteri; family Moronidae; genus Morone; species Morone saxatilis. The sequence goes on from NW_023339707.1 coordinate 11,607,369, forward strand.
ACGGCCAGGAGCTGAAGACAGTGGACAGCTGCGTGGCTAAACTCAAGAGGCTGGATGCCAAAGGTCGTCTGTGGTCGCAGGAGATGATCATGGAGGTTCAGGGAGGACATCTCCTGCTCAGTGACATTGAGACGAAGGTCGGTACTAAACAAGTACAGCACATGGCCAAAAGTATGTGGACAGCATAGCATTCCTCACAGGCAATATGCTGCTGTAACAGCCTCCACTCTAATGGGGAGACGTGACTCTTATTTTGGGACCTGACTGCAGAGATTTGCTCCCATTCAGCCACCAGAGTGTTAGAGAGGTCAGGGCAGTGATTTCGGGTGATAAGGCTCAGGGTTTATGTTCAAATTCACCCCAAATGTGTTGGATGAACCTGGCTTTATGCACAGGATTGTCTCGTTGTGACAGGAAACTGTTGCCAAAGAGTTGGAAGCAGACTATAGACTAAAACATAATTAAACTGGGGCGAGCCAAAATCAAGAAAAGTAGCTTTAAACCAAAATTACACAAAAGGATGAAATGTGAATGAAGCATTAAGCAAAATGACACAACCAAAACTGTTTTAACTACAATTTAACATAGCTGTTTATTATCTTGCAAAGTCTTAAAGGAATGTTCTGATGGTTTATTTGCAAAATGCTTACAAAAATAAAGTTAGATTTAGTATGTAGATACAGGGACAAATATAAAAAAAAAACATCTCTCATGAGTTTAAGTGCTACAGTTGATAAAAGAAGCTGATAAAAACTAAGATTTACTTAATTTTAAGCAGGTTAGTCACAGGCCAGAAATCAAACACCTATTATACTCTAATGTTAAAATGAGACATTGTAACAACAAGTTCCCTTAATTGACTGACTTCCTGTGCATAGTGTCACTCTTCCAGCTATGCTCAGATTGTTAAAAATAATTACGAATTCTACATTATTAAATAGCATATTTTACCTCACAGTAAATAAAACACAGATTTTATATTATAATTATTTTAATTATTATGTAATTATTATTTAAAAAATTCCATTATTAACATCTGGTGGTATTTTTGCATTTACTTTCCATGTTTCAATTAGTATGAAGTGAATCTAAAAGTATTTGTTTTTGGTTAATTGACAACATTCAAATAAAAATACAACATATCAGATCTTGTTAGGGAAAGAACGATAAAGTCCTGCACTTATTTCTATCATTATCCTGATGTACACTCAGTCAGATAAGTGAAGACAGAGACAGGCATCCAGTGTCTGACATTGAGAAATAATAGATAATAAGAATGAGAACTAGAAAAAAGAAAAAAGAATCAGAAGAACAATGGACACAACCTTGTCAGAAAGCAGTGTGTAAATACTGACCAATATTGAAAGTTAACTGTATTCTCTCTCATAAACCTGTCCTGTTCAATCTGACTCTAAAGGCAGAGCTGGAGTTGCTACCATTGGCTTGCATCCTGACAACCAAAGCTGTGCTGGATAGCTGCGCCTACAACTCTCTTCTGACAGTAACAGTGCAGGAACGCAACAAACACAATCCCCAAGTCTTCATGTTCCAGTGTGAGGAGACAGGGGTGAGTCACATTCAACCAGACCTTTGACCTGCTGAAAGCCTCCAGAGGAGGGAGGACGTGTTAGTCAGACATCAAGGCTGTTCTCTGAGACCATTATCTCTATTTCATAACATTCCTGGTGTCGTGTAGGAGTTGGATTTTAAAGCGGGTCTGTTTTTCCAGGCGGAGCTCATCAAGAGTGACCTGGATAAGGCCGTCCAAAAAGGAGGCGCTGTTGTGGAACCACGGAGAGAGCCGACTGACATCAGGTACACATGAGCACAGTTTAAACCAGGGCTGGTCGAAGTTGGCCTGCCATTAGGTTTGATTTGGCCTTCCAACGAAAACATAACAATATATATATATATATTTAAATATATCAGCTCTTTTTTCTTAATGTTTTTTCATTATCTGAGCATGTTGGGCAGGGGGTAACTATGCGCAGGAAGTCAGTCAAGTGAACTTGGGATCCCTGCATCTTAAAAACACAATACAATACAATACATTACAATAGGTGTTTGCTTTTGGTTCGCAGCCCACCATGAAGTTTCAGTTTTGGCCCTCCAAGGGGAAAGTTTAGACACTCCTGGTCTTAAAAGAGACTAAATCACATTAAGAGAAAGCACAGTTAGGACAAATAAAGAAATTGGAACAGTAAAATAGGCTGACTGCTGCCCGTCCTTAATGTTCCCAGGAGTAATCTTGAAAATATCATCGGGCAACAAGCTCTGGGAAGTTTCCGGCAGCCTGGATTTCATCCTGTGCAGCGAGAGAGGACCCCACCGCCACCAGAACATCCGCTCCAACAGTGGAGAGAACCAGGTACAGCTTGATCTGATCTACTTTAAGCATATGAAAGAAATCTTTAATGGTGAACAATTGTGCTTTTGTACAACTGACATTTTTTAAGACAGGTTCAGCCATAAACTCCATACACCAGTTTTATACTGTATAAATATTCTCCTGAAATGAAGTTATATTGATATTTGTCTCCAAACAATTCATTTTGTTGCTGTATAGAGAATTTCGCCCCTACACGCTACACCCCACAAGAACCAGTGATGCATCTTCCCGACGTTCGTGAATTACAGATCAGCCCAGAGGTCCCTATGTCACCTGTGCCAGCAGACACAGAGAGGAACACGGTCAGTACTGCAGTCTAACCGTTTACAGAAGTTATAGGTAGATCATCTTTCTCATGTCAAGGAAAACATGCTCGTAGATAAAAAGCTCCTACAGGCCACAGAATGTCTAATCTATGCTTTGTTTCATGCTTGTGTTCTCAGGACATTTTTAATCATGTTCTAAATGATTTGGAGATCTTTATGGGCAAAATGTCAACTGCAATGAATGCACCTTCACTGAAAGGAGACCAGAGGAAAAAGAAAAATGCATCTAAGAAGAAAAAGTCAAAGGAAAATGGTAGTAATCTTCTTTCACTTTATCTTTTCACAGACACATGTGATAAAGGAAGTAATTACTAGAGGAGAGACCTCCTATAGGGGCAGATACACTCATAGCACAGATGTTTGTGTCTGATAAGTGTTTTCTCTTGCAGCCCCAGCCATCAGTCTGCCACCATGGGAGGAATATGTATCCTGTCTTCAGAAAATCAAATATGGATTCAATCTGCTGGTGAATACTTATTTCACATCTTTAAATGTCTCCACAGGAAACAGGTTGACCAGAGTGGTTTGGGTGAACGCTCAAATGCAGTGGTTCCCAACCTGGGGGTCACCAAAGCTTCACAAGGGGGACGCGGGGCCTTCTTGATTTTAATAAATACACAGAGTAGAGCTATATCTATAAATGCAATTGTTATTTTTAAAGTTTAGATTATTATTTTATTATTTAAGATCTAAAGTGTCAGGGAGAACAAAACACTGAATTTGTCTGAAAAAAAGAAGCCTATTAAATATATATGATTGTTAGAAAATAACACAATTCAGGCAGATAATGGTATAGAAAAGTTTCTTCTAGTTTATGAATCTCTGATTAATTTTAACAGGAAATAATCTGCTCAAAATGAATCCAAATTGCTCGTTTTACACAACCCTCTTGCAGTTATTGTGTTCATTGTACAGTTCATCAGTTGTTCTGTGCCATTACACACCATTACACACTGAGTATAATATTAAATATCCATAAAATATGTCACTTAGTCAGAGGCCGTCACTTTCTTCAGTGATAGAAAAGTGGTTGGGAACCACTGCTCTAATGTGTTGAGTGGACCGTATGATTGCAGCAGGAAGCAGTGAGGTGTGACTGACAGACTCTTTATATTTCAGGGCCAGCTGGACGGGTCACTGAACGGCCCCACTGCTCCTGACTTTGTCCACATCTTCTTCGGTAATTTGGCCATGGTGAGCTCTTCTAAACTCATTTTGTCTCATATTTTTCTACACTTAAATGTGAACAGTTGATACTTACTTCCCCCATTTTCCCACAGATTGTGCCTCAGTATCCTGCAGACCTCCCTCCCACTGTCATCTCCCCCCTGCTGACAGTGGCGGCCCTGCGGCTGCTCAGTCAGGTTGTCGACCCGGAGGAGGACAACCTGTGGAGGTCTCTGGGAGACAGCTGGAACCTCCCCAGGTAATGCAACGTTTATCACCTTCACACAATTCTTGTTACGTCTCATATATAGCCCTCTGATTGTAAGTGCACTTATACCTGCCCTGGCACGCCCTAACTTGGGGAATAGTGTGTGTGTGTGTGTGTTTGCTGATATGTAAATGTAGGTCAGAGGTAATTTATGTGCAATAGAAGAAATGATAAACAGGAGTGTGTTTATTTGGAACTACTGCTAATTTCAGTTTTAAGATGTTAAACTCCACTTGAGAATTACTGTGAAGGATGTATAATAATTTAATGGATTCATTAATAATTTACTGATGCTTTATTATCAGCATTAGTAAGAACAACTTTAGGGCTGCCAGGTTGTAAACATTTTTCCAGTAGGACACTTGTTGTCCAGTGCCACATCAACCATACAGAAGGTTGAACTATTTCTTTAACTTCGGCTCATAAACTCGGCTGACGTCTGTGTTTTTATTGTTTGTTGCGTAACCTTTGTTTGAATGAAGAGGTCCCTTCAAGCATTAGCTGGTTCCTTTTTGGTTTTACTTACTACTACTTACTTAACACTATTTCTGCCCTCCTGTCACCTCACAGGTCTAGATGGCCGGAAGATGTCCCATCGTACATCCCAGAGTTCTACGATGGCTGGCAGCCGCCTCCACCCTCACACAGGCCTTCCCCGATCCCTTATCAGAACGGTCCAATGAGCAGGAGCAACAGCCAGCGCATCCCACCTGGCCAACACCATCCCGAAGAGGTAGACCCATACTGACACAATTACCCACCTTTATCTCTGGTTTCACATTATGTTTGGGACTGTGGTAACGGTGCTCTAGCAGATATATTAGGCACCTGGCACGACTACACATCCAGCCATCGCTAAATGAGTTTTCCCATATGATACATTACAGTGCTGGTGATTAAGTCCTGTTGTTTTCAGAAGCTCAGTAACTGTTATTCATTAGCTGAGTGTTAAATAAGGTATCCAGACACTCTGCTTGAGAAGTTGGCAGTGGCTTAAGTTACATAATCAACTCCACTGAAATGGACTACCTATTTTTTTAATGGCTATCACAAGTGGAATTATTGCAACCATCTGGCAGTCACCATCTTTGATATGTAAGTTTTCAAAGCGCCAGTGAAGCCATTATCACAAGTCTGTAGTCTCATGTTGCATTTTATGCCTTTTTACAGCCTATGACCAACGGTCCATGGAGTTCACCACCACCAATATAGTAAGCATTGTTACACTGCAGTAAATGTGGCTTTATGATCACATTTGTTGTGAAAACTGGTCATGTGAATCACAATGTGTGTGTCTGCTGCTGTTTCAGCCCCAGTGAACCTCCCCTGTACATGAGGGTCATTTACGATTTCATGGCCAGGAACAGCCAGGAGCTGAGCATTATGAAGGGTGACGTGGTTCAGGTGAGATGACAAAGATGCTACAATAACCGCTGGAGTTGGATTTAAATCTGTGTCATATGATGGTTACCAATTATCCATAAATCCAGTTGACTTTTGTTTAAAATCCTGGTTTGATTGCAAATAAATAGAAAATAGAGACCAAAAACTTTTTTTGTTGTCAATATAATTGTTACTATTAGAACTAATCACTGGCTGTTTACTAATGGTACTTTTTTAGGGTTAATCTTTGTTGTCCATTGTGTTAACAGCTGATGAGAGTTGCATTTCAGTGAAAAATAAAGGCGAACAAAAATCTAGCACTAGAAAGCAGCAAAGTCCAGTAAATACCTGTTTAAGTCTTCACATATTGCACTGATACACTATTCTGTATCTAGCCTCGTTTCTATTTAAATGTATTTGCTGTCAGTAGTAACATTCAGGTGCTTGAGATGTTTGATTCTGTTTTTTTTTTTTTTACACAGGTGGTTCAGAAATCCAAACAATGGTGGCTTGTTCGCAACAACCGCAAGGAGGAAGGCAATGTTCCTCAGAACGTTCTGGAGCAGATGAACATGGACGATCTACCGGTGAGCCCACTGACACACAGCTCACAGCCGGGTAACCACTTCACAGATTACAGATTTAATTCCCTTTGCTCTCCCTCACCACAGGACACTCGTGGTCCAGTGACCTTGGACATGACCTCCACATCTGCAGAGGTCAAAGCCTGGCTGGAGTACAAAGGTTTCTCCAGAATGTGAGTGCAATAATCCACAGAGGGACTGGGAACTATAAGATGTTTGAACTGCATGATGAAGTCCGATATTGTGTGTTTTGTACCTTTTTATGTGCAGCACTGTGAACAGCCTCGGGGTGCTGACTGGTCAGCTGCTTCTGGGGATGTCCAAGAATGAGATAAGGACTGTGTGTCCAGAAGAAGGAGGGAAGGTCTTCTTCCAGCTTCAGGCCATTAAGTCAGCCATTGCAGTAAGTAACATGTCATGTGATATGCACACACACACCTCTAACTGCAGCACATCAGTAATGTTTTATCCTGTCTCCTACAGCTCGCCAGTGAACCATCAAGCATGTACAACAGCCGTTACTAACGACCTGCTTCACTGCTCCTTCACTTCCTTTTCTCCTGACTGCATTCACAGATCGAAATCTGGAATCATTAGCGTCCAATTAAATCTTTAATCTCATAAATTATCTTATGTGGGTGGCTGCTTTCAGCATTTCTATTATTTAAGACCAAGAACTTTTAGTGAATGAAATGTCTGTTAGATAATTTATCACCAGCAGCAATAGTTGGAAGTTACTCAACAAATTTCCCTGAAAGGACAAGAAAGAATCTATTTACTCCATCTAATCTTTACTAGTTTATTTCACTTATATACTTCTAGTTATTTTAAGTAAATTGTGTATAGTCTTCCCAAATGTGATTAAACCAAAAAATATGTAACTACACTACAGTTGGATTGATTTAAAAACTGCAGTTAACCATTATTAGATGCACTGTATAAACCTGTTTATTTTGCTTCATTAACTTATACCACGTATTCCATTTTCTTTTAATTGATTCTTAAATGTTGTGTATTGTACAGAAAGTGATGCTGAAATTGAGTCATAAACTGGAAGAAACAAAGTCAGTAAAAGATTTACTTTAATCTGTCAAATCAAATCTCTTTCAGTTGTAATAAAGACATTAAGTGCTTTAATTCAAATTAAAGTTTCTACTCATCTTTATAATATCAGTAGACTTGGATTTTTCTTTTTGCACAATTCAACTAAAGTGGTTTTAACCTGACTAAATGTTGTGATACATGTGATTCAAGGACCTTAAACTAGTTAACAGGATATAAAAAGACAAAGTACAGGACAACCTTTCTCTAGTCCTGAATTTACATTATTGAGTTGCACTTGGGAACTTGGTTCTTTCCATTGTTTCTGTAAGGTGTAAATGCATCATCTTTTACTCTTTCTTGTTTCCCCACTTGGCCATCTTGTTGTTGACAGGAGTCTTCATGAATTTGTCAGACTTCATGTAGGCAGCAATCTTCTCCAGAGCCTATGATGAGAAGTAATTGTACCAAACCATTGTAGGTTGCATTATACTATTAACAGGGCAAGAGCAGCAGCAGAAGCAACTCCAGTTAAACTCTATTCACCTGTGGACATCACACGTAGACACACAGGAAGACAAAAAGAGGTGCAGGACTTTCTATTTGACTAACTGTCAGTGTGGGACGTGCCATCTCATTCTTAAATAAAGATATTAAAGGAATATCTTATCTTATTCTCACCTCAAACCGGTCTAAAAGATCTTTGAGATTCTTGAAGTCATCCAGGCATGTAGGATGAAACATCCTGTGTTGATCCAACAGCTCGTACATAATGAAGTCTACAAAAGTGATCTGTTGGAAAGAGAAAAGGTACATTACTACACATGTTCAAAGCAAAATAAACTAGACTTTAAAGCTGCATCAATAGTTAATTCAGTAAAATGAGTTGCATGCATCTGTAATACAAGAACGTGTGTGACCAGGCAGGCTGCCATTGTTTGCCGCTATGGACAAGAAAAAAAAATAAAAAATAAATAAAAAAGGTGCAGCCAGAGATTGCAGCCCAACTTGTGTACGTCACCACTGCTGGTAGCAAAAACCTACATGGCGACGGCCATAAAGCCAAACTCGAGGCTTCAAAATGGTACACCACTAGTGTTCACATTTTTAATAACTTTAAACAACAAAATAGTCAAGAAAGGAAAAGAAAAACATATTTTCGTCATTAAATAGGAAAATAAAACTGTACACCTTCTAAATTCAAGTTTCTCTCATATATTTAATTCTATTGTATTTTGTAAAACGACGAGTTATCTCAGGACACTTTTCAAGTAGAGCAGGTGCAGACTGTACTCCTTATACCAAAGACCTTGTTAAGGAATCTTAAAACACCTTTCATTCAAACTCGACAGAAACAAAATAAAACTCACCAAACCAACTTTATTAGTCTTTGCACTGTTCCAACAATCACCAACTCTGGTGTCTAACTGTCTCACTGTGTTAGATGTGAAAATATTCTGTCTCTACGCGCTGTCGCTGCTCTCTCTGATGCCCCCGGCCTCCCTCGCTTCTCTACCGCTTCATGCCTCTCCTGTCACAGCCCGTCCCTGCTGTGTCCTCATCTTTCCAGAGAGTTTTGTTTGGAGCCTCTGTAAATGACCTTGTTACTGTATTCCCTGTTGTCAGACAAGTTGAAATAAACTTTTCATTCATTGCAGTTAGATGTGAAAAACAGCTGGTTCTACAGCTGTTTTTCACATCTAACTCTCACTCTTTTTTGGCTCAGTATGTGTACTCCGTGCAGCAGCTCTCATTCCTTGGAGGCAGACCGTAAAATTTGCAAAATAAAAACAACAAAGATCAGCCAAATAAAACTGGAGACGGACTCAGCCGATCGCCAATATATTTGTCCAATTGGCCAACCCTATACAACACAGTCCAATGGGTGACGTCACGGTAGGTTCACACTTGGTCTCATCTCATCAGTTTGAATCAACAGAGTTCCCAGGAACAGCAGGCAGCTGTTTTCAGCCAAAAAGGCTCATATAAATCTACTGTACACTACACTGCACTGCACTGTGGCAGACACACAAAATGAGTCACTAAACAGTGAACACGGGAATATCTAGCAACTCAAGACCAAGTTATATTTCTCAAGCTCCAAATGTGAAGGCTAAACAGGCAATTGTCTATGTTCACCATAAGGTATCAACTCCATAATGTGTGAAATCTATGTGGTTTTCAGCTTGATGCGTGTGATGCAGCTTTAAAAATGTTTTAATTTTAAAAAAGCCTCCCATGTTGAAGGGATAACACACCTTGTCACCAGCAAACCACTTCCTGTCTCCCAAGAAATTTGAGAACTGCTTCAGTGTGCCTGGCAGCGCCTCAAGGTACCCCGGCTTCATCTTGTCCTGATATCAGACGGGTGATGATGGCGTTAGTGGAGATGAAAAGGTGTAAAACGACACGTTCACTGTCAAACTTTTAATGTAGTACTTACAAAGTCAGTGTAGCACAGCCTCACAAAGCCATTTCTGAAGTCCATCGCCTGGTTCTCCATGATGTCCACACGGACCTTCTCATCCTCCGTCTCTCCGCCTGTGATCAGATCAGATTTACTGGGACACTCAAAGCATGCACACTGAGATACTACACCTAAAACCTGGAATATATGAATATAACTACATGAAAATGAACTGTATTTGAAACTTTTTTAAGATTTTATTTTGAAAGGTTTAAATGAAGGAAAAAGGAGATGAAAAACCCTTTTGAACAAAATATTAATATGTGGAATAAACACACAATACTTACACAAATTGTGCTTACGAGCAATGTATCTCATGATCGCATTGCTCTGCACTATCTTCCTGTCTCCATCCTCCAGGTAGGGCAGCTACGGTGAGATGTTAATCACAATCAACAATAACTAATACTCTTATTAGTTAATGTTCGCCTGCTTTACACTTAATATTCACAAGTTAAACTCACTTACATTGGGAAAGTCCATTCCAAGTTTGGGTTTTTCATCAAACCAGCAGCTCTTGTCATAGTTTGGAGCTAATGTGAGAAAAATGTGAGTCAGACGATTAAGTGGGTATTTTGTACAGACACTTGTGGTTTAAATTGTAACAGGTGTTTGTTGTTAGTTGAACAGGTAAGTTACCTTCCCCACAGACGTAAAACTTGTCCTCATACTTGCTGCCGGTGTACTCAAGCAGCAGGCGGGCAGGCTGGGCGAGCTGCAGAAGTGTCCGAAAAATGAGACGTGAGAGGCTGATATTTCAGATTTGTTTATGACGTTTACACATGAATGTCTGCAGATGGCATGCATTCACAATTTTGTTGCAATTTCACATAATTCGTGTCATTATTATTGGATGTATCGTAAAAAAAAAACAACTAACATATGAACAGATCAATTTTAATTTAATTTTACGGCAGCAATTTGGACATGAAACAGTAGGGTAAACCCAGGTGTTACCCCAATGATACTAATTAAGGTTCAGAGCCATTCAGCTCAAACAGAGTGAGGGTTACTGCTATTGTACATGTAGACTCACTGGAAAGGCTCTGCTACACTAAAGGGAACTGAACCTTAATCACTGGTCACACCTGTTTCTACCATTTCATGTCAGTGATTCATCAAGTTAAAGCACAAAACACTGAACAAAGCTTCTCAAATGTCAAGTTTGCCTGGTTTAATCCGATTTTAACCGTGGGACTTTATGTCGGTCAAATAAAACGTGCTCTTTTAAGTGCTGGTGAGGGGAGTTCACATTATCACATTATTTTGACATTTTTAACAGCAGCTGATTCGTCAAGTATAGTCTATCCTGAAATATTTTTAAATCAATTCAAGTTTCACTATATAGCACGTTGACTAAAATGCTGTACGGCACATCGATAGCAAATAGAAGACACTGAAATAGTAATAAAAAGGCACATTACACCAATAAAATGGCAATGAAATAAAATATATAAGGCAATAGCAAATATGTGCAAGAAGGTAAAACAGTTCAGAATAAAACAATATAAAAATAAAAGATGATAAAACACTAAAACCCACCAAGAGCAACCTAAAGTAACAAGTCTGTTATTATTATTATAGTATATTGTTAGGTGCAGGCTGCCTTACCTGCAGGCTTATAGTTAAACTTTAATCGATTTGGCCTTGTACCCCTTTATTGAAGTATCGTTTGAACAACAACATGGCAAGTAATAACTAACTTACACCGTCAGAAGTAGGCTCTTTAGAAAACGGAGCACACACCGTAAACAACATTAAACCTTGTACACAAGTGCCTGCAGGGTGAAGCCTGTCAGCCGCCGGTGCTCTGACTCTCTACCGACTTCCTGCTAACTTAACTTACAATTGTTAATGTTAATGTTATGTTAATTAAGTTAATTAATGTCTACGCCAACTCAGAGCTCCTGTTTTTAAAGTAAATGTCCCACCTAACTAACTTTAGAGCCATGTAATTGCACTGGTAACGCTGCGCATACAGACAGCAGCTCACACTGTGATAATTAACGCGTCTCGCTGAATAAATAACTAAGCTAACCTCTAAGCTAACGTTAGCTGCAGAAAACACTAACGTTCGATTCGAACGTGGTGCTCGTTGCTAACGTTACTGATAACGGTTGGAGCACGTGCACCGTGGGTATTAACCGTTAAATAACGTTTTACCGAGAGAGGCTCTGTCAACACGTAATTAACTACTAACGTTATATGATTATAAAACACAAAAACGTTGCGCAGTTAACTATTAAATGTCAGTAACTTGGTAGATACAAAGAGTTTGACAGCCTGTGTTAACTCGAGCTCCGGTGGAGGTAAACGGCAGCCGTTAACCCGCCGGCTGTTACTTTACAAACAAAGAAGGCGGCTGAACTCACCCCGCGAATATCCCAGTAAGCCAGTTTCATTGTCATTTTGAATCACTTTCGGGTACCAAAATGTGGATGACTGTGACCGAGACTTGAGCAGCGGCAGTCTGTGAAACGCTTGCCGGAGAGGGAGAGAGGTGAGGTGGGCAGGCAGACGGAGCTGGTGGGCGGGGTGAACCGGGCGGTCACACACTCTCTGAACCGGTTCTTTTGTTTGGACTTATGTAACATTCATGTGCTATGTGAACATGAATACACTGATCTGCTGGAAAGCTATTATTCATATGCACCTGATATGAGAAATGTGGGTAACTGACACCATATATTGTGTATGGAAATCCTGTTTTTATCCAAACAGATATGGAGTCGTTCAAGTATAGACTTTTCCATGACACAAAGAAACCACGATGAAAGCCACAGTATAACTGCACCACCAGAAGTAATGCAGGGATTATCTTTAAATCACCTTTCACATAAAGCTGGGGAGTCACTGGCATATAAAAGAGGAGGGTTTATGACAATATTTGCACTAAAACTAACTCAAGGTCCAATGGTGGAGTATTATAGGCTGTAGCTTACATAATCTTGTCTATGGCACCTTTTCAAGAGTGACACAGCTGAAAGCTTAAAACTGGTAAGTGGCCCTTGAGTTAGGATTGTTTGAGTACCACAAATAAGGGCTATTTTCACTACAGGGCTAGAAGTTATTCAAAAATGCAGTTGAACCTGAAGTGGGGAGAATTTACTCTAAGTAAAAATGTAATTTAAATTGATATAATTACAAAAATGCATGCAAGTTGTGACCGACGATGCATATTTTCACTTGACAAATGACTTATCATCTTATCTTATTTATTTCACTCAGCATCTAATCCACTGTTCTTGTTTCAGAGCTCGCCGACACATTAAATCCCTACAGAAAACATACAGTCATAATATAACGTTTGCTATACAACGTGTGTGAGCTGTGAATTTATTCTTAGCAGCCAGTTCTTTAATTTAGAAGTGATGGAGATTTGTAATCGGCCTGAGTTTTGTGTTGAACTTCCTGCTTACTTTGACCCACATTGGCGAGCTGAATATGGACCACACAATGCACTCTTTGTTTCACTTCTTTTCCTCACTCGCTCACAGAAATATCCACCCAGAACACACACTGATGATCAGCTGCTGACACTAAAACAGACCTGATTTCTATAAATGTCAGTGTTTTTGATCTTTTGTAACCTTTTAGAAGACAATTATTTCCTTTCTGGGACGTATAAACTACAGCAAGTCGAGCACTCCAGTGTGAACAACATTTATTATTCTTAGACACAAATGTCATTAAATAATAGTTCACAAACAGCACATTTAAATCTCTAAGAGGGACACAGATTGCTTTTGTAACAACAAGTAGCCCCACAGATAACACCAGGACCCAAACTGAAGGCAGGAGTTTGAAAAGGGTTTGTCAAGGTAGTCAACTTTCACTTCTCTAAGAAAATGTGTTTATTCATGAATTTGGCACCGGTTGAACTTGTGCAAGGAGTGAAAAGTGAAGAAACAGATCATGCATCAGTCACTGTACTATGACTCAGAAATGTACTTTAAATATCTACGCGTAAAGGACAGATAGTATCAGAGTTACAGTTCAGACTGTCAGTAGAAACAATGTCACAAAATGAGAGTTATTATAATATAAGATGTTACAACTGAGTAGCATTACTGCACACCGGAAACAAATATTGACGTGCCTTCATGCAACTTAATCACTGTAAAAAAATACTGTAAAAAAAACAGCAAGAATATGACACTTAACAGCTGTGTTGGGGATGTTGTTAATATCCAACAAGTAGTAGGAATACTGAAGATGGAGATTTCTTTTTGCCACTTACACAGCATGAGGTATCGTCCTGTGGGTAATTACAGTAGAAAATATCAACCAAACAGCCATAAATTCATGCAGTGTTTCTAACTTGACTTGTTCTTTAAAGGTTTTGTCAACACGTCGAAGTTTGCTGGAAAGGTTTGTGATTCGGTCGTAGTAGTCGGGGCTTTAGAAACACTGAGGTCATCAGTCACAGTCTGCCTCACTCACCACTCGTCTCAACACCAAGGAAGTTATCGGAGCAATGCTTTCAAGGACATTCCTCTGGATTAGATTACACCATCTATTCGTCAATACTACGTGTGTGTCTAAAGTCCTTTCCTCAATTCTTTAGTTTCAAATTTGTCAGTTTTGCGCTATTAAAACTTCAGAAATGTCTCATTAAGACCTGCAATGAACAATGTGTAGGTAGGAAACACCTGTTACACCATCCAATAAACAGGAGGTAACTGTTGAATCACAGGCTGTAATATAACTAACTAATATTTTAAACTCTCCTGCCAATCGTTATATAAATATAGGTATGACTTGGTTTTAGTTACATACATGTATTTATATCAGATTACAATGTTATCAGGAAGCATGTTAGCTCTGCAAGTTAGTTCAGATAGTAAGTTACACCTGATGGTTAGTCTGTGTAAATATTTAGCATCAACTAATCTCTATAATAATTATATATTATATATATATATATATATATATATATATATTTTATTTTAGTGATGCTTAAATCTCCATTTAGTAAACGCTTGAGAACCACTGGTGCAAACAGCTCCTGGAAACTAACTGAACTTTTATAAAATAGCTTTTTCTTTAGTTTCTCTAGTTAGTAGCAGGTTGTAGTTATTTTCAGGTAATCTACTTACCTATAAATAAAGTGCTACTGTTTCAAATGATGGTCTAAACGTGGTTTCAAAGCCTCCTCTACACGGCACATTTGTTCATTTTGTTGGGCTTAGTCGACAAATTTAAATATGTCTATAAATACTGGAATCAGCTAAAAGAAAATATTATTTTTTACTGTAGTGTGTAATATGTATGTCTACCCTTCGATCCCTCAATGTCACTAAAACCCCCAAATTGGCAGAAACTGTAAACGAGAACATCAGTGCCCTCAATAGGAACAGCCCTGTACGTATTAGAGCCTCTTTACTTCCTGATTGTCTTCTTACTTTAATCGGTCAGTGTTGGAATCCGGTTTATAGGTTTTATTAATGGGTTTGATCTTTCATCTTGAATGTCAATATAATTCAATGTTTGGTACAGGAAATACAGACTTTGTACAGACAAACTGTTGTCACAAACCATTAAGATATACAAATTAAAATAAATAGATCAAGAGACATCATGAAATCACCCTGACAAATTAAACACAGACTGACTCAAAGACACTAACACGTTGGGTACACAGATTGTAGGTCCTCTCATACTGTACTTATAGTCTTCTTGTAACAAAGCTTTTCTCTCTTCACAGGTGTGATATGTTGATATGCAAATCTGTACAAAGTCCTGATGTGAACACAGGGAATGTAGTGAGAATTTGTGTCGTGCCGCACGTTCACTTCTCTCCCTGCACAGCTCCCATACACAGACTCCCCTCCTCCTCAATGGTCTCCAGCTCATCTGTGCGGATGGCCTGTGTGATTAAATTCAACTCCTCGCACATGGTCTCATACCGGTACGCCACGCGGATGTCAGGAACGTTGGTGCGCCTGATGTCATTACTCTCCTGCCCGTCCTTGATGTAGTTTGGTCCAAGCCAGGAGCTCTTCACCTGCTCCAGAACAGGAGTCAGAGTAAAATTAAATGCTGTGCAGAACAATAGACTGAGGAGGGACTGGTATGGTTGTAGACAGTAAAACTGGATAATGTGTAGTGTGCTATAAAGATAATTGATACCCTGTGAGAGAATCCGCTCATCAGCACACTGTTTCTGGCCAGCTCACACATGTCGCAGGAGCTCAGCTTCCACACCTGAGCAGCAATGCTGTACTCTTCCATCAAGGGCTCCTACACACAACACAAAAGATACATTACACTAAAGCTGTAACTGCTTGTTGAAGGTTTTTCATTCAACACACTAAAATGACGAAATACAGCAATGGCAGAGGTGTAAATGTGAATTGCAACTGTTTTCAGGCGTTTACAGCAGCAACAAACAGTCTTCGTGCAGTACTGTAGGTCTACCACACCATTTGTTGAAAAACTGCAACACCTGTAGATGCTGGTGGTGACAGCCGGTGCATTTTAGAGATACCAGAATTAGTCTCAAATATGATGTGTATCAACCACTTGAGGCAGTAAACACCTCTTGAGTGTTTACTCTGTAAGAAAACAGAAGACGGACTTGTGTTTATTTACTACGCACCACAACAAACTGTGTTTATTAAGCAGACAATCAACAATGTAATCAGAAAGGATCATTTCCTGTAAATTTCTTGTGTATACACAATTTCTCTTAGAATCATCAAAAAAGCAGAACTTGCAATACGATAAAAACTACCATTTAGAGAAGCAGTTAGATAATAAACAGTATTAAAATCTGGGTTGATATAATGATATATTGAGGATTATAACATTAATTCAAAGTGCTGTTTGTCTGTCTAATAAAATCTGTTATTCCTCAGTGTGATAACAACTTACCTCCTCCCTGTCCCTGACATTCAGTCTTCTTCGTGTTTAAGGACCTATTAAGTGTCCAATTAATGCTTTATTGAAGACAGGTGTGCAGAAGGAATCAGCTAATTAAGCCACCACGCTCAGCGTTAAAAACATGTAGACGGTGGTGACATTGATTACAGTACAATTATACAGCAGTGCCTAACTAGAGTGATCAAATGTAGAGCATTTCTGATTAGATTTAAACCATTTATAATAAAGTAAAAAGTCAAACTTTCTATCCTTTGGTACCATTATTATAGCATTTTGCTTAGTTTAGAGGATTAAAGAGGTTTGACTGGCTGTGTACACCGACCTTGGTGAAGTGAAACTGCAGAGGGTCGTCAGTGGACAGAGACACCATGAGGCCTCTGGACAGGTACTCTGGCAGAGGGTTACGATGGTAGCTGAGAAACAGGCTGTTATTGCTGAGAGGGGACATGGCGATACCTATCTGGGCCAAGTAGTACAGATACTGCAGCACCGGAGCCTGGAGGAACATAAAGCATAATGTTAGGCAATGCACAGATACAGATACTGCAGCCCTGATTTTCCTCAAACTCTTGGACTGATCAACTCTGCTCATTGTGATATTGAGGTCGCACCTTCCTAAGCAGCAGCCCGTGGGAGATGTTCTCTGACAGCATGAAGCCTGACACCAGGTGATGGATCGGCCCTGCCTCCCCACAATGAGGACGTAGGACAAGCGTGGGAAACCCCCGCTGCCTGGAACGAAAAGGTTGCAGAATACGAGGAGGAAAACTTCAATAACACTCAATTTCAGCTTTGTTTGGTGTGTTATTTATACAACAGTGTCTCAAATATAAAACAGATGACAGATGAAGGACAAAGGATGAATGAAGAGGGTATTTTCTGGCTTTTCAGTATAATAGTGTAAAGCCAATGTGTATGTGAAAGTTCAGAAGTGCATGCACAGACATGTAAACTCCCTGTTAGGAAGGTTTTTGTACTCTGGTTTTATTGAGGGGGGACAATTTGTGAAAACATTTAAACTGTTGAAATGAGGTTGAAATAGAGGTCTTTTAATTGCCCTGTTAATCGATTAACGATTTACATGCCTTACATTCTCTCATTCACTAATAATTCTGTCAAAGTATTTTGTATGTATTATGAACTGTAGCAGGAAAGAAAAATGGACATGTTGAAAATAAAATTGTACTGTAGTACTGTTGGGGAGGAATCTGAAGTATGATCTCCCCCTCTCCTATAATTTTGTTAACTGTATTTGCTGTAAACACTGATAACACCAGGGACTGTTGCCACGTGGACAGAGATGTAGTTCCGTACCTGCGCAGGTGATTCAGCACAGTCATGTTTGCATACATATAGTAGAGGTAGTAGGAATAGGGCGGGTTGTCCTCTTCTGTCCAGTTGACTGGCAGCGGACTGTCCAGGTTGAAGATATGTTGCTCTGGTTTTGACTCATCATCCACACTGTCGAAACCCACAACCTGTGTGAGGGACCAACAACAGAGACCAATGAAACCCTGTGAGGTCTGGCTGCATGTGAATGACATCAATTCATGACTTCACAGCAAAGACTTCGTACGTGTTGAAGGAAGAGGTGCAGCTCTGGATGGCTGCCCGGGTTGACTGTAACCTCGAACAGAGGCATGAAGATATTCTCCAGCATCTCTTGAAAGTTGCACAGCTGTTTCTTCGTGTGGTAGACATCACTTTGAGAGAAAAATACAAGAAGTCACTTGTGAGATTATTGTTCCTTTATGTCCCTCATTTTACTCATGTGTGCTGCAGATGTTTTAAAGAAGCTTAGCAATTGATGTGTGTTTGTACGACAGTAAGGGTAGTTCGAGTAGCCCTTACTGAGGAAGTCACATATTTTATCTAAGTAAAAACAGAATATAATTTACTTTTTACATTGCATTTTATTTTGTAGCTCGTGGTGGTAGAGCTAATTTTAACTACTTTATATGCTGTTTAATCTTTAAGAAAATCATTAAATATATTTTAAATTGATCAAATGCTTTGTAATATTGAAAAGTTACAACCAACTATTGCTGTCAAAAAAAAAGTAGTGGAGTAAAGAGTACAATATTTAATATAAAGTGGCATAAAGCAGAAATAGTGCTTCAGTGTTGTATTTCAGTCACTTGTGGTCTCATCCTTTCAACCACTGGGGATTACTCACAAGAGTCGAGGCACTTGCACAAGCCAGCGCACATTATTGGAATAGACCCGATGTTTGACAGCCCACTTGGCCAGTTTGTCCCACTCATCTCTGGAGCGGCCGTAGACCGACAGCCTGAGCTCCACGTTCTGGTACTTGCTCTCCTCCAGGTCGGCCATCACCTCCTGAGAAGACACAAACAGTCAGCAGAGGGCGCCAGTGACTCATACAGTCATTCAGCAGGCATCAGCGGTAATGGCAGTGTTAAAGGTGCAACTGACCTTTAATCTCACCTTAATAATGTGACCAAAGTATTTCCCCTCAATGTGGTTGTCTGTTTTGATGAAGATCTCTCTCAGGATGGACTCGCCAATGGGATTGTATTTGGCGTTGAACTTGTCAAAGCGATGAAAGGTGTTACGGTCCTGCAAGAAGAGTTGAAACACTGTGATTCAAACAATCTCTCATTAGAGAAAGCTCATGGTACATTTCAGATTTTTAACTATAGTTCATGGGCGTTACTCACTGCGTGCATGTCCAGGGTGTCCACACTTAGGTCAAAGGCTGTCAGGTTCATGCTCTCAAACACCTCCATGAGCGTCTGACCCTTGCCTCTTTCCACATGCACAATCTCCTTAGGATACTTCTTCATGGCCCTTTTGATAAAACGCAGAAGGTGCTTCTGGTTCATGCATGACGAAGCGTGAATGTGTGTGTCGACCTGTGAAACAATACATAGGAAAATTACATATTAGAGTCTGGTAACCTGTATTACAACAGTTGAGTATGATTAGGTTGAGTAGAAACCGCTCTCAAGTTCACCTTACGGATATTGTAAAAGTCTCGATGTGGGACTTTCTTTTGCGCTGCCAGCTCTTTCATCTCATTCAGCAGGATGTGCATCTGGAACTTGGAGCTAAGATACTGCAGACGACGGTAGCAGAAGGACTTTCTGTGGCAAATGGAAACAAAAACAAAGTGATTGGTAAATTTTTTTTTTTGTATTTCAAAGGTTCAAAAGGTTAAAAAAGGAGCAATAATTTGAATACACGACATTCACACTGTTCTGTGTGCAAAACTTACACTGGTCCGTTAATAATGAGTGCCATCATGACGTTCATATCAGCGATGTACTCCTGCAGGTCTGGATACGGCAGGTCCAGCTCTGTTCCCCTGTTAGCAACATCAGAACTTAAGCAGGAAACTCTCTGCTGCCAACAAAATGTGTGAACCAAGTCTAAAAACAGACAAGCATCCTGCCACATCGAGGACACCAAGATAAAGCATGCATGCACCGAGTGATTCATCATACACATCTCACTTTTCCATAACGTTCCTCGTTGTGTACACATGCATGACACCGTCCACCATCTTGCAGCCGTAACCCATGTCAGGGGGCATGCTGGCAGGGTCCTGGTTCTCATAGGGGTGTGTTTCACAAACAGGTGGGTGCACTGTGGTATCTGAGAGGAGACAGAACGTCGCACTGTGTCACGGCTTTGAACGAGGTGGGAAAGCACATGCAGCTAACGTCTGATTTGAACAGCCTGTACATTGTGGCAGCCGGTACAGGGGTGTGTGACAGATGGATTGTGAAATGCATGTGGGTGTGCCTCGTTATGTCTTAATGTGAGAGTAACGCACAGGACACTGGACCTGACACTCCCATATTAACATAAGATTACTAATTCTTTCTAAGTGAGCTGAGCTGGAATAGAGTGTGTGTAATATATATATATTTTTTTATAATTTGTTAATATGTTTATTATTTTAATTTATGGATTTTATTGTTGTTCTATGTCTAATCATAAGATATATATTGCACGTCTGTCTGTCTGTGTTGGAGAACAGATTCCTCCTCTGTCGTACATCCAGAAGTTTCCTTTTTTTCTGTTAAAGGACCAGTGTGTAAGTGGTGGTATCTAGCGGTGTAATTGTGTAGATTGCAACTCCCTCGCTTCACCCTCCCCTTCCAAGTGCAAAGTAGAAACTAGGTAGTATGGAAGGCAACCTGTGGTGTCTGTACATATAAACGGCTCATTCTAATGTAACAAAAACACAACGATT
>NW_023339707.1:11628118-11682769 GCF_004916995.1 Morone saxatilis
TACACTAATTAAAACATACCTATAAATATAACTTGCCATTTCTGCCAATAGATCCTCCTAAATGTTACACACTGGACTTTTGAAAGGTTTTTGAGGCATTTTTTTTTTAATCATAAAATGTTAGAAAACATTAATGTCAGAGCTTAAGGTGACGTCTCTTTAAATTATTTGTTTGGTCTGACAAACACTCAGAAATCCAAAGATATTCAATTAACAATAATAGAAAACAAAGAAAATCCTTAAAATTTTGAGAAGCTTTTTCATTTCATTTTTGGGATAAATTATTCTGGGATGAATTAATTATCACAGTTGTTGGAGAATAATTGTTTCAGCACAAGTCAGGACCTCCTATTTGTTGGTTATGCATGAATGTTTTTATGTGTGCAGTATATGTAGATATTAGTGTGCACATGAGTATACCTGCAGTGCCTGTGGTTTCTGGGATCTCCTCCTCGTAGATATCGAAGTCCAGAGGTCTCTCACTCAGCTCCTGCAGGTAACGAGCGGTAATCCTGCAGAAACTCTGCAGCGACAGACCCATATACTTCTGTCTGATGAACAGGGCCTTCACGACACATTTGGCAGCATCCAGCAGATCTGTGAAGGGAACCTTGATGGACGAACAATAACAAATGAGGATAGAAGGTGAAAAGGACAGAGGAGGTGTTATTTAATTGTGAGAAAATTGTAAGAAAAGTATGTTTCTACTAAGAAACACTACTTTCTTTTCTATTTCTCCCTACATTACTGCAGTGACTCTGACTTACCCCACATTTCTCCTCTCCAGAAATACTGACTCTCTGGTATTCTTTCTCTGGAACCAGTTCTCTCTCCTGCAGGTCAGGAGATTGGCTCTGCTCCTTCATGTATCTAATGATAAACCAACAAATTTTCTTTTTTTATTAAACATACATTCATTGAATAATGTCACAGTTGCATTTATCCAGAGGAAACACTCACTCGAGATCCGTGGCACTGTCAGTCTTCATGAACTCCTGTTTGGCTCGCAGGAGGATGTCGGGTTCAAACCTGAGCACAGAGACGCTGAGCTCACTTTACGATCATCAGAGCAGAGTCTGCCCGTAAACATTGTCACATGTGTTTGTATGTTAACTGACAACCTCCTTCCTTTCTCTGCACTTACTTGACATCCTGGCTGATCTGTCGCTCGAGGCGATGACGTCTCTCCTCCAGCTGTTCGATGGGGCTGTCCTCTGGAAATTCATAGGGGGCACTGCGCATCTCACTCTCTGCCAAGGTGCGGGAGAACAGCTCCTTCAGACAGACAAAGTAAACAACATTACAACAGTCAACACATCTAGCTACAAGTAAGTTTAAAATGAGGATAATACTTGATTACGATGAGTACTAACCTCAGCAATCTCCTTGTACTTCCCGTCCATGGATGTGCGCAGGTCAATAGACTGTTTCAAGGCCACAGGGATCCCAGGCAAAGAATGCTGGGAAGTGAGGAGGTGGCGGGCACCACGGAGATCAACTAGTGATAAAGCGGGGGAGAAAATAAGAGAGAAATCCTAAAATGAAGGAGAAAACTATACATCTTTGGAAGTACTGAAGAAAGTCTTATTTTGGGCTTCAGTATCTTCTATTGATGATCGTCAGACATGTGAGTCCTTAATTTCAGTAACTCTAAAGACACACACAGCAACTCATTTCAGTTTGAAAAGATGATAAATGAGTTTTGCTTGCAACACCTGCATCCAATTAACTGTCAATGAGCTCATCAACCTTGATTAAAATAGCCACTCACTTTTCCCAGCATGGAAAACAGTGGGTGAGACATAACTATGAATCAGCTGAACTAGCTAAATCAGCTTAATGAGACTAATCTTTATTTATTATTCTTCATTCCTTCAACATATAATGCATCCACAGTGATCAAAACAATCTGCAGAAGCTTGTTGTTCCTCTGTCACAACAGCGGAGGTCTGAGCTCAGCGGCTGTTTGTGCCTCAAGACACAATGGACCATTCAGGTGGAGAGCCCATCAGCACATACACCGGCTAATACCCTCCATTGTTGCCATCGCACAAGACTCAAGTTTTATACAAACCCAGTTGTCATGGAAAGGCGAGAAGGGAAAACGAAGGGGGATGGTCACTGAGAAAAGACTTGGGACAAGGACGGCTGTGAGTGGACGCAGCAGTGAGGAGAACAGAGAGGTTAGGCATTCGGCTGTGAGAAACAGACACAGAGAGGAGAGCCGATGCCTTCACTGCTGTGTAACTCCCCCTGGGTGTATATTTAGCGGTCAGTCTGCAATGATATTAATCTTTCCCTTGAAACTACGCACCTGCCACTGAAATATTTATCATCCTGCTGAATATTTCATCCTGGGTGCTAGAGTGTCAGTGGGGCTGTTGTCTGTCAGTATTTATAGACCATACACACAAGAATAAGGTCAAAGAGGGTGTACTGTATGATACCTGCACACTGTGTTGTCTTTGTGCTATTGTGCCCCGTCTAAATTAAGTCTGATTTATTTAATACAGCTTGTCTGAGTCTGTCTGCTCTATGGGGACAGTGTAGGAGACCAGAGAGGCTAATTAACTGGGCCGATTAGGACTTTACAAAAAGCTTCATTAATGGTGTAAAACCACTTGGCGAGGCAGACAGAACTGTAGCTATAAAAAAAGAGGTGATGGTTTAATCATTGCCCAGACCACAACTCACCACGTGTTCACCACCTTCTGCTTAACACTCTCTGTCCAATCAACACATCCCACTCAACACGCTGAGCAAGTTTGCCTGCACCACACGGCAGCAACGTCAAAACATACACAAGTATCTCAGACTGGAGTATTTGAGCAAACACTGAGGGAAACACAAACTTCTGCAGTGTATAAATTACACAAGTGCACTCATGCTTTGACCTTTTAAAGGCAGAATAGTCCAGTTAAATCAAACAAATATTACAACAACAATGGAATTTATTGTGCAAGGAGATCACCTCTACCTAAATTACACAAATGAGGACTTTAAGGAAGATGGTAGATCATTATTCTCCAAAAAGTTGTATTTTTCAATATTTACTGAGAATTGGTTTAGATTGAACCATTTTGCATAGGCACATAAACCAGACTGACAGTAGCTCATCAATCAATGAGTTGAATTCGGTACTGAAACGATTAATAGTCCATGGACAGAAATTAAATGACAACAATTTTGATAATTGTTGAAGTAAGGTTTTGTATTGCTGGTGAGGCAAAACTAAATATCTTGAGACTTGAGAAATACTGTAAAATGGATATTTTACATGCAAATAATCAGGAGACTAATCAAAGAAAATAATTGACTGACACATTTAGTAAATACTTATATTATGAGTAAATTCCCTCTGTCCGAGCTTGAATCAATTTAAATAATAACACATGCTGTTATGCCGAAGTGTCTTCCAGTCTCAACCACAAAGTCAAGCCACAGAAGTGCACGTCTGTGTAATGTAATGGCCGGCTAAGATGTTATCTGTGCTGTCGGTTTGGGGCCCATCAATTTGTCATGATAACAGTGGACGCTGGTGTGGAGGGCAGGAGGCAACCAGCGGCAAAGACATCAATGCTGGGCCGCAGTAAAGCCGAGCCTTACCGAGCCTGTCGGGCCTGGAGCTAATCCCCTAATGGCTGCTATATTTGGATGAGTAGCATCCATGGTTACATAACAACTCATCCCCCCACAGTTGGAGAGCAAACCACTCAGAAATTAAAGTCAGCCATGTTTCACTTGAACATATACTACATAATCTGGTTGGCTAAAGCTTTTATTGATCCAATAGGAGCAGGAGGAAAGCAGAATGAGGGCTTAATAAGACAAGAGTGAAACAGATTATCCACACGCTAACAGGTGTCCGTTACAAAAACAATCAGAGACAATGCAACACCACCACCACAACCTTCATTCCACTGAGCCCCAGAATGAGGTCAAATACTATCATGTTGCCGAAGGGGCTTCCACTGCATGCATATTTCAGCAGCAATACAGAGTCCTAACCCCAGTCTAACGCAAACTGGATGGTGCAGTGAAAAAGGTCCTCAGGGAAGAGATCACAAGTGGAAAGTCATCCAAAGCCTAGAGCAAGAGGTCAAAGGCAGAGGGACTTCCTGTGGAACTTGATCTACAGTATTGCTTATTTGTTTTCGCTGTTTTTTTAAGAAAACTTCTCAAATAGAGTCAGGAATCCCTGTCTGAACCCACACAATTCTGGCTGACTTTAATATAAAGAGATTCCCTTTCTTTTACCCTCTGCTCCCCCCTCTCTTTATTTTCTACCATCACAGTCCATGCATCATCAGCTGGTGTCTACCTGCTTCCATTGACTATGCAGATTTGGTATTCAGCCCACAAGAAATGCCACTGACTCACAGCGGACTCCGTGGTAAATGTCTCACAGTGAAAGCAGTTCTTACTCACAGCTCACATGTGTCAGTGCTGCTGAGAAAGCAGGAATATCGGAGAACATCGAATATAAACAATACCGTGCTGGAGGTTCATTCTGATAAGTCTTTAGTAAGATCGGGTATTGTTTGACATTTTTCCATACTAGTGCTGATACATCTTCGTTTCAGTCAAGTTATTACATTTTCAGTGCATTACTTTTTTTTGCAAAACACCTTTTTTTAATTTAACAAAAAAGGTGATGATCTCTAATCTTAACTTTACTCTCATCTTGCCGAACTAAAATAGAATAAAACCAGGATTATCAGGCATTTGAAGCCATTTTTCAGTATTTGAGAGTTTTCAATATTTCGTCAGTGTTAAAAAATGTCAACATATAGCCCTCGATTTTATGGCAGAGTATTTTGATCAAAGCAGTCTGCCTTCCACAACTAACACATCTATAAAATCATACACATAACATCAGAAAAATCAACAGAACTGAACACACTGACAATGTGCGTTATCTTACACGCCATTGTTTCACAAGAAAATATAGCAGACACACATATTCAGCATAGCAACAGTTAAATTTGACTGCTCACTACGAAGTCTCATGTCTAAAGGACAAACACACGACAGGGAAAATGCTGCAGGACCTAATGACTCCTCTGCTCCTCTAAAGGATGCATACTCCTCCAGCATCTCTCACTGGCTCTGCATCAAACAACCTGTAAAGATGTGCAATCAAGATCATTCTATGGCCAGATATGGTTTAGTCTCTGTAGCTGCAAGAACTGCATGTCTGCAGGCAGGTGTTGGTATTCTTGTAGAAACCTCTGTTCTGTGTTTCCTCTGCTGCCTTCAGCCTTCTCACTTGAACCATAAAGAAAAGAAACACTAAAAATATAAAGGCAGGAAGGCCACTTGCCTTTAGAACAACCCTTTCGATCAAAATCCCACAGTTGCAGGTGTAGTCGGCACAATTTATCGATCTGCTCTGCTTCTTTGTGCACAGTTGCACCTACACACCATCTCCAAAAGACATGCGAAAGCGAGTTTGTGGGACAATCAATCGACACAGATTCTCTTCACCACACTGAAGACAGCACTGCTCAGGGCTATTACACAAAGCCGTCAAGGGACAGGCAGAGGAGAGTGGCAGTGAGTGTGAAAGAGAGAAAGGAAAAATGGGGAGGGTGAGAGGGGAAGAGAGGAGAGGGTTGTTTGTGCTTCTGGAGGATGAGGTAGGATGAGGTAGTGGTGCGTACCTGTGTCCTCAGAGCCTGTGTTAACTAGCAGCTAGCAGAGCTGAGACAGAGGCAGAGAAAGACAGAGGGAGAGAGAGACTGTCCTGGCAGGGAGATGGAGTATGCCAAACAGCAAATAGCCCAGGACGTGTGTCTGCTGTCCTTTCAAGATGGGTTAAACATGATGGTAGTGAGAGGATGGAGAGACACAAGAAAAGAAACACTTCAAACACTCAGTCTAATGACAAAACTGGCAAAACCACACGTACGCTCTCACATAAACACACTCACAGAGTCAGAGTCATCTCCTCTATTCCCTTAATCTGTCCCTGTCATACATACAAAGAGCTGGTCCAGCAGATCCATGAACTCCCCCTGCACATCCCAGAGTGTGACCCCCCTCTGCTCTGTGTGCCTCCTGGTTCAGGCCAGCTGTCGCTGCACTATCTGCCTCTGGAGCTGATCCTCCTCATTCAAATGCCTCTGACATCTATCTGGGACATACCACAGGAGGGAGAGGAGGCAGGGGGAGACGACATACATCACAGGCGGATGTGGGTTCTCCTGCTGCGAGTTTCTCTCACAGCACCCCCCTCTCTCGTCCACTTTATCCTCCGTGCTGTGTTTTGCTGAGGAGACCATGTGTTCGGGGTGTTTTAGTCATCTGTGTGAGAATAAAATGGTGCTGTCTCAGCGGCAAGGTTTGAGATGTCACGGTCTGGGTTTTTCCCCCCGTAGCTGAATAGCTGCAGTCTGAGGGAGATGACTCTCTAATAAATTAGACCTTGCCTCCATCTCCTCTCACATGAATGAAATTAAAGGGCCAGCACATTGTGCCCATTATGATTTCTGGAAAATGCTTTCCCATGCTATGCACACAGAACTGTGTGTATGCTAGAAATTATGAAATAACACATTAATAATTGAGTGAACTGATGCAATTTCATGACACAACGATAAATGTGAAATCCTTCATTGTGTGCAAGTTTCTCTGCAGTCATATCTCTCTTCTTATTATACTTTTGCACTGAATGTAAATTTGCTCTGGATAACAGCTGCATGCTTCAGTTGCAAAAAAACATGTCATGAAAAATGTGAATATTTCAAGATTTGACTGGAACTGCATGTGAACTGCTTCTTTAGTGTCTGTTAAGATTTGGAGAAAAACTTCCAGTCATGGCAGATCAAAACGATGAGATCGGACGAGAATCCTGACCTTTAATTAAAAAAATGCCCATTACTGTGTCAGCAATTGATCTTTTCAGAAAGTGTCACAAGCCTTATAGATAAAACTGTGGTGAGCGAATCTGTTGTTAGCTAAAACTTAATTCCATTATTTTTCAACCAATGAGTAAAAGAGGCCTTTAAGCTCAATCAATCATCAGTTTGTATCAAATGTTTGTGCTGCTTATCTTATCTTCTCTTGCTCAAGACTGTCTAGAGTTCAACTCAGGTTGTCTTAACTTGGAGCTCAACTTGGAAATGTTTTCTTTAAAACATCACAACACTGTTGTTTTTAGCAAATGTTGCTCAAACAAAAGGAAATTGTGCATTTGTTAGGGACTATTTTCCGCTGTAGATCTGATGCCCAAGAGAACGCAGTGCATGTGGGGTTGAGTCAACGACAGTTCCCATGTCCATCATAATGAAAGAACAAGTTACACAGTGCACCAGATGTGTTTTTAATAGACTTATAGTAGAAAACAATGCTGCTCTATGAGACAGACAAAAAGCTCTATCAGGATCTGGCTACACAGGCAAATCAATTTACTGATTCTGGTCTTTTTTATTAACAATAATAACATAAAGAATACTACCAGGCTAATTTCTGAAGATGTCTTCATCATCTGTTATCACATACATATGTGCATCGTTCTATTTTGTGAATTTCTCCATACAATATGCTATTAATTTATAACTGGTACAACTTTATATCTAAATACAGTGCAAATATAACATCCTGACAGCCAGAGCATCAAATACTGCAAATAAAACAAAATTTCCTCCTCTTATGAGGAGCGAACTGCTCTTAAACTGGAGCAATCCAGTCTGAAAAGCAAAGCTGACAAAATGGATAGAAAAAACTTCGAGCACTACAGAAAGTGAAATGCAACCTGACTACAAGCAAATTACCACTCGGCCTCCCAAGGTTAAATTATTGTCCGTGTTTTTTCAAGGCACTCAAACTCAAAATTGCTTTCAAGAGGGCTAATCAAATTGTTGTGGACCCTTAAGAGGAGAACAACAAACAAGATTGCTGTTTATTGATTCATCATCAGTGTGGCTCCATTTCTTGAGACCAGGCTCCCCCTGATGGTCCAATGCTGCATCACACACAAAGCTTCAATCGGGCCAACCTATATTTATCGTTACAATAACAGCAGCAGTGGAAGAAGTACACAGACCAATGGTGCCTTTCAGAGTACCTATTTTATTATTGGATCATTATTGTTAATACATTAACTAAAAATTGTTTTCATTTTGCAGCTGCTCCAGATGAGCTAACTTTATATTGTATTGGGCATTTTAATTAACAGATGACATGTGTTGTGTGAATATTTTTAGTGTGAAGCTAATAAATATTTTTTATTATGAGTTACTCTGATGATTATTTTATGAATTGATACGATTAATCGTTTAGTTTGTTAAATGTTGATACAATTGAGCTCTTAGAGCTCCTGGTGATGTTTTCAAGTTGTTATTCAAAGAGCTAAATTGTTTTAAAGGAAAGTAGTAAATTAAAAGGCTGAAACCAGCTAATATTCAGAATTTTTGTTGAAAAATGACTGACTACGATTAATTTAATGTCTATAAACGAATCACTGAAATGCTGTAGCTCTTAAAATGTATCTGTAACTAGGAACTATAGCTGTAAGATAAATGTAATGCAGCAAAAAGTACAATATCTCCCTCTGAAATATAGTGGAATAAAAGTTTGAAGTAACTTCAAATAGAAATACTCAGGACCAGCATGTGGGATTTATTAGCAGCTAGAGGTGAAGACAGCAGCCAGCTGAATAACGTGAAATATCCTATCTAGAGCCAATGTTTGTTCATTCTGGGCCTACTGCTAGAAACTCTGTAGGAAAAGGACTGTAGGATAAAAATGTTCATTCTATAAAGGTAACAAAACACAATGGAGTGATTGATTCAGGGTGATTATACACTAATGAAAAATACCTATGATATTATATTCCAATTTCCCAATATCGCCCAATTTTTGTTTTTTTGGAAGAAAACTTAAGTACTAACTTAATTAATTACTTAGTTACTTTCCACTATTGAATAAAAGGACCCAATAGACAAAACACTAAAATATTTCACTCATATTTCCTTAATTTAAGATTCTGCCTATAGCAGCACACACTGTACCTTTCAGACAAGACTCTGGCTCTCCACAGGTCGATGTGTTGCAAACTACAGTTTCATCGGGCATCATGTGTACTGCATCCCAACACCATTAAGTATGAGCGACAATACAACAAAGAGGTCCCACCTACAGGGCACAAGTCCACGAGACCCCTAACAGGCCAGCTGTTGGCTCACATGAGTAGCAGAGACACAAACAACTAAACCACAGTACAGTAATGTAGATACATGAATGAGTGAGTGACTGAAGGTTATCAGTTGAAGGTATGTTGGCGTAGGAGTCCCAGAGTTCCCAGGTAATCATTAATTAGAATTTGAGCTATTACTTTTACAGATTGGATCACTGTGGGGAGTGACAGGGATTATCATTTAACCCAGAGGGTCTCTCTCCTGTAATTACTGTATTTGTTCATGACACACACCCTGACATGTGTGGGCATGTAACGGTGACAGGTTGTGACACAACCGAAGGAGGCATGAACAGGATGTGGGCAAAGTACAATGTGTTCAAAGTCCTACATCAGCCTACCGTACTGTCCAAACGATTGGAGTAAATCATAGTTATTTCATGTCGTTGTGGTATTTATTTCCTGCAGATAGATAATATATTTACACCTTTACTCTATACTATATCTTTTTTTAAATTTAATTTATCATGTATTTTATGTGCTCTCATGGGTAGTTATTACTCACTATCTTACAGTACAACCTTTTCGTACCCTTTTCATCTACTGCTACAACAAAGTTCTTCATATTTGATTTAAATGGTTCAACAAGTGCAGTGAACAGCACGAGGCACAGAATAGGCTAACTGGTGGGTGAGTGGGTGGCGCTCTCATCTCAGAACTACCTTTTTCACAGCCAGAGAAGTGATTCACCCGCTGCCGTTCTCTGCTCAGCTCACTCTACAAAACTTGCAATAATGTGCTAAATATGGACAATGCTATGCCTTGGTTCTTCACACTGTAACTGCACAAGAGAGCAAGAAGTTGTCTGACATGCATGACACAGTGTGTTAATTGTATGGGTGGTCTATAACCTTTAAAGAAAGGTAAGCTGTGAGTGATTCAAGCTCATTTAGTGCTGATTAGATTCTGCTGCAGATCACATCTATTCCACTCTGCTCTGTTGGCAAAGAGCTCATTAGATTAGATCGAAAGCTCAGGATTCTTATTAAAACAATCTAATAAGCTAAAGCTCCTCAAGCATGATAAGTGCCAGTTTACACAATTGTTAAGCGAGTGAAATCAAGTGTCAGACGATATATAATTTATGATCCTGTTATTAGCAGCTGCAGCAGATGCAAGAATAGCAATCACTTTATCAAACATTCATTGACACTGGCAATTATTCAAATAGCCCATCTAATACAATCAAATGATCATGAATCTGCAGCCAGTTTCCACTGCATGAATTTACACAGACTGTACTGTACAATCTGCCACAACTAGATATGTGCCCTTTTGAAAAAAATAAATAAAAAAACAAAACAAAAGGAGATGAGTCACCTAAATGTCATCTTTGCTTACTCATGTTGTTCCCTGAAAGCTTTAACAGCATAAAATGTGAACGTTATCTCAATGTGCTTCTGCAGAGACATCCTAAATCAACCCCAGAGGCTTCAGAACAGAGTGGCAGATGCACGGTCCGCTTTTTTCTCTACATGTAAAAAAACTGAAATCTGTCTCTGTCGAATATAAAAGCCGAGACACCACCTCATCATTCCAGCCACTATTTATTCCTCCCAGTCTGAGACTCCAGAGCAATTTTTGCAACAGCTATGAGCTGTTAATGGGGGTAATCACAGAGCACGGTTGGAGGAGGATGATTGGTGAATCACTCAGACCTCCAGCTGTTGTATTTATTGTCAAGGTTACAAATCAATCTCTGACTATCTTCACAGTCTTCACAACTGTAACATCACAGCATGTCACTGTTGGTCATACATGTCCTTAGTGGTAGCATGACCCTCGGTGTGGGGGATTGTTAAAGATACAGTATATTTTTAAGGCAACGTTTGTATTATGTAATTCTAATAATTTATTTGCCTATAGGGGGAGATTATGTCATCTACTTCTAATACAAATAAACTTGAAAACCAATGATAATAATATTCACAAAAAAGACTAAATGACACAGATATTGCCTCATTTCTAACCAGTAACGTGACGTGTTGACACTGGTGTTTGGTGCTGCTGTATAAGAATATCCCCATTTGCATGATATTAATATGAACTGAACGAACATGTTTTACATTTCAGAGAAAGTGACAGTGACTGAGCGGAGGGAGGGGTATTTAAAGGGCTGGTATTTCATCATATGGTCATTCTACACTCTTTGTAGTTTGGATGAAAGGCTGATCAGTGTGTGCATACATCAGAGTGAAGGCTAATCCTCTCATTCAGCAGGGGGATCAAGTCCTGAGGTATTAGACCTACATATTCTCTCCGGACCACATATTGCCATCAGGCTAAATGAAAAACACTGTCATCACATTTATGTAAGCAACACACTGTTGCTCTTAAGGGAGAAGCCTGTGTATGTAGGAATAAGAAAAGTCCTATTTTTAGGTTAAGCTTGTATTATTTTTCACCTTGTGCAGAATGTGTTGAAAGGGGGTCTCAAGCCAAAGTGTCACCAACTGATGACGGAGAATAAAAACAACAAAATACCAGTTTTCACCTGACAACAACAAGTTATGCAACAGTTCAGCAACGTCAAAATTGTTCCTGATCCTGCTGCAAATTAACTTTCTGGCTGATGTTAGAGAATGTATGCATGCATGTTGTATCATTTATTATAATTTATACAAATAAGCCTGAAAATAAAAGATGAAATGAAAAGCTAGAAGCCAGCACACGGACAAGAAACTGCCACAAATTATCCCCAAATCCTCCACATGCAGAGAGCGTCTTCTGCTACACCTCCCTAATCAACAGGTTTTCCCCAAACTACTCGTAGAGAAAAAGTATTGAACCCTGTGTCTTCGTCTGTCACTGATACCCTAAAATAATCATAAATATAATTGTTTACAAAGTCACAGAATTCACTTAACCATGCACAGTCCAGAGCCACAGTGCCTCAGGGTCAGTTCATGAGAGAGTCTCAGACCATCCTCCCCTCCCCATCCCTGAGCTCCCTCCACTCACCTGTGCTGGCTGTGTACTGCAGGCTGCCCCGCTTCTTGAAGGGGGAGAGGGGTTTGCTTTTGGCCCCGGCTGTGGTCCCGGGGGGCAGGTTGGAGGACATGTTCCCAGGTTTTGCAGTTCAGCTTGGTGAGAAGAGCTGAGTGAATCAGAGCTGCAGAGGACGGAGCGCTGGAGAGCTACAGAGGGAGAGAGGAGGAGGAGAGGGACGAGAGGAGAGATGCAGCACAGATGCTGGGAGCTTGAGGGGTTTCGGCTGCAGTCACCGTAAATGTGTGTGTGTGTGTATGTGTGTGCGCATGTGTGTGGTACGTGCCTGTGAGCAGGGATTTCCAGACTGGTTGGTCCAGTGAGGGGCTGCGGAGCATCCCTCTGCAGCGAAACAGGTCCCGCCCCCTCTGAAAGACTCTCGTGCCCGAGCTGCAGCGTGGATGGAGGCTCTCTCTCTCACACACACACACACAGTCTCGTTCTGCTGTTGCCATGACAACCACAAATCTGTGTGGGCAAACCAATAGAGAGAAAAGTTGTGTGACACAGTAAAATTAAATACTACAAATATGAGCAATATACCTTATGTAATAATAATAATAATAATAATAATAATAATAATAATAATAATAATAGTAATATTACACAGTCTATAGTGTAATGTAAAAAGAATTTAAAGGCCCATTGTGTAACATTTAGGAAGATCTATTGGCAGGTATGTTTTTGTTACTGTATAATCACCTGAAAATAAGAATTGTTTTTGTTAGCTGTTTTTATCTACAGAGGGAGCGGGTCCTCTTCTACAGATTCCGCCATTTAGACTCCAATTAGAAAATGTTAGCACAATAAGATGCTAAATTATGATGGTGAACATGGTTAACATTATACCTGCTAAAGGTGTCAGCATGTTTGCATGATTATTGCAAGCAAGTTAGCATGCTGATGTTAGCACTTAGCTTTAAGCATTGCTGTACAGCACAGCCTCACAGAGCAGCTAACTTATAGACTCTTTTTAATTATTTCTAAGTAACATAAAACAAACGAGGAAACACTTGTTGGATTTGACAGTGACGTAACACAACTTTAAATGATCTGATGAAAGACTAAATGATTTGAATCATCCTCTTTTATGTAACCCAATCATGTGGACAAAACACTTTGTTGTTTCGTTGTTGTTATATCTGTCAGGTATATATTATTTTTAGGGCAGGAACTAACTGTTATTTTCATTATTGATTAATCATTTGCTCTATAAAATAGTGAAAAATAACAAAATCTTACAATGTGACATCAAATCTGATAAATCTGAAAGCTGGAAACAGAATGGTTTTGTTTAAAAAAAGACTTAATGATTGAAAGATAATTAAAATAGTTGCTGATTAATTTTCTGTCAGCCGACTAATCGACTCATACACTTGACAAACACTGTGTTGTTCCACCTTTTTCTGTGGGTCTCGACCTGAATGATGACTTGAATCTTTATCATCACATTTATTTTGATTATTTTATTATTGTGACTTCGTCTCATAAGAGAGGAACCACTGTATGATAAGAGAGGACACGAGAGACAGAGCAGCCTGTGGCAAAATATTCCTGGAAAATAACCTCGCTGGGTTGCAAAATCTCAGAGGGGGAAAGAAGAATAAAGGGAAAATGAGGCTGAACATTAAATCATTAGAATCAAATCAAAAGAACACATTCAGTGAACCAAACACTGCAGTAGATGTAAGACACTGCCAAAACAAATATGGAAAAATTGCTGCATATTTAAAGGACTCGATTATTAAGAGTGATTAACATGACGTCAATGGATGATGTGTAGAAATTCATTTATCATTCCAGAGAGAGACAGCCTATAAATGCAGATGAGAGCACAAATGGAAATCAGTCTAACATCTCTCTTGCCTCTCTACAGAATTTATTCGTTTTACATGACAATGCCTCTCTGAATACAAACTAGGAGCTCGCTGGAAAATATGACAGAATGATGGAAACCCCATGCAGACCTGATATAATCTCTTGAAACATATCATTTCCACCTCCTGGATAAAAAAAAACTCCACAGACATTTATATGTAAAACAATTATAATGTATAATTCTACACAAAATGTAAAAGTATTAACTGGAAGCAAGCTGATTAATAATGCTGAATTAAAAGATCTAATAAGAGCTTTGCAGCAGAGGTGTGTGCACTGTGGAGTCAGCGCCCTCTTGTGGTATTAAAGGGGAAGTAGTGACACTGACTGCAGCACAGCACCATAC
The DNA here is from genome assembly GCF_004916995.1 of Morone saxatilis. Classification (NCBI taxonomy): domain Eukaryota; kingdom Metazoa; phylum Chordata; class Actinopteri; family Moronidae; genus Morone; species Morone saxatilis. The sequence goes on from NW_023339707.1 coordinate 11,642,530, forward strand.
TGCAGTCTGTAAATCTTAGTATCTGATAAACTGCTTAATGGCATCATTACAGTGGTAGCATAGAGCTCACAGAGTTAAATAAGGACATGTTTACAACACAAAACACCAATCCCAATTAAAACATGATACAGCCTCAGGATTATACTTTATTTCACATATAAATCCAGAATTGAATAATATAATATTGGTGTGTAAGATCAAAGTGTAATATTATACTGGTAATGTACCAGTAGCTGTAGAAAAAATACTTTTGTTTGTTAACTTGATTTATGTGAGGTTGAAGATGAAGTCCATGTATTGTTTTATTGTTTATTATAATAAGATTTAATGGCAACACTTTATTTCTGATGAGTTCTCCTGGATTAATTATGATAAAAAACATGAGCATTGTTTTAGAAAAGGAACCTTTTTTATGGCAGGTTTTACTTGTCGAGCTTAGAACAGTTTGCAGTTTAATGTAATAAGTTATTTTCATGTATTTTGGTGACTTAAAGCTCCATGTGTGCTGGGCACTTGTGTATGCATTGTGCAATCAATAAAATCAAGGAAGACAAATTAATGCTTTGCCTCTAAGGTTTTCCAAAAAACAATAATTCTTAACTAATAGCATTAGGACTTAGACCAAAAGAAGATTATTAACCTGATTCTCAGATTAATCTGCTTCCTATCCAGGAAGAAAAATGTATGTAGTTCATCCAGTTAACAGAGTCTTATAAGGGCTCAAGTATTTATCTTTGGGAAACTTAGCCCTGTGACTTAAATGTAAAACTATGATAGAAACTCCATCATATGTTTAACAAGAGGTCCATATTGATTGAATACTGACATATCGATGTTTGTAATAATGAAAACCTCGGTCAGTGAGAGTGAGTAGGTCCAAACACTTGTAGTAAAGCATGTTGAGATTGTTGTGTTTTGCCGGGGAGATGAAGCTGATGAGATGACGGGTGATTTAATTTGTAATTTCCTGATCAGATGCAGATGGATGTGTGGGTGAAGAGAACGGCTGCTCTGAATTTCAAACTGTGGTTTCATGCAGCTCAGTCATGGAGGGCTGCAGGCACCTGGTGTACAAACTGCATCTTGTACACTTCTAGTACACTTCTTTTCACTTGTTGCCTCTAAAGTTAATCTGTCTGTGGTTAATCCCTCTTCAGCTGCAAGAAAATATACGCTGACCTTGGACACACAGCTTCCTGTTATGCAAAGACATCTATACATGTAGCCATTGACGAGAGTATTAGGAAAGAATCTGAATTATGGTCTTTTTACTGTGGTGGTGGGGTTGGGCGGGGGCTCTGAGTATTCTAACATGCAGTGTGCAGACAGCAGGGAAACACCCTTCATAAAGTATCTCTTACAGGACATAAACACAGACAAACATTTCACTGAGATGTTTTTAGGTTGTAGGAGGAACCTGGAGGAACGACTGTGGATGAAAACAGGAAGACGATGTGAACTGAACCATCATAACTCTATTTTTGATTGGAATTTAACAACATTTCTGCATTTTGCACAAGGTGACAAGTCATGGCTCAAACACTAAAATTTCAATTTCTGGAGTTTTTATTCCAATAAGTTTGTCTCATCTCCATTCTCCTTATCTTTTGATTTCTGTCAACCAGTTTCCACTCCGAAATACCGATGACATTCACTCGAGCAAAACCTGCAAACATAAATAAGGTTTAAAAAAAATAGCTATTTACCTGTATAATGCATCATTAAAATGAAATCCCAGAAAAAAACATACTTAAAATGCTCAAAAGCAATTTGTCTCATTCACATTCTTTGTATTATCTTACTATCCCGTCATTTAGCTCAGAATTTCTCAACAAATTCTCTCTAAACTAAATATGCAAACATAAATAGTGTAAAAAGTGTCCATTTATGTGAGTAATGCATGATTGAAAAGTAATAACTGAAATAATATCAATGAAATGCTCAAAATCAACCAATAAATGTAAATATTTACATTTTGCCTACACATGTAACTTTGCTTTTTGTCTGTAAGAAAATACAGATACAGATAAACTGATCTTTTGTTTTGTTTTGTTGTTGCTGTTTATGTGAAGTGAATATCATGCAGGATGACATATATTAAAAAATGGAAATAAAAAGAAAATGAACATGCTTCACAATATATATAAGTCATTGTACATAATGTTACAGAGGTCATGGCAGCTCTATCTAAATGATGGAGTTGCAACATGTTTTGCATAAGAGGATTAACGGCGAGTATCACAACATCTTGTGTGTAAATGCTGCAGTGTGGTGTCACAACGGTTATCCCATGCGTCATCAGTGGGAGTGCACGCATTTATTTTGCAGACTTGTAGAAAAGCTTGTAGACTAAACCACATGAGCTCATCAGTGGGTGGGAACCTGCTGTAATGGAGCCTGCAGAAGATTTAGAGAGTAACATCACCACAAATCACAAAGGAAAGTAGGTTTGAGGAAATAGAAGTGAATTACCAGAGATCTTTTATTATCTATCTGCTTATTTATCTGTCTACTGGAGTCATTTGTTTGTTTGCAGGTTTGTTCAAAGATAATCTACAGGCCAACCTCACAGAAGTCTGCAAATTTAAGCTGGAGAATCAGCTCTTGTGTATTAAGATGTGTTTAAAATTCATGAATAAGTAACGGCTCAATTTAACTGATGTTGAAGTCGAAGAAGAGCATCACACTTAACCTACTTGAGCACATAAATATAAGGAAGAGCTGCATCCTTATTTATCCTTTCTGCACCAGGATGCAACATAAGCCCTACAGTTTCCCCCGGTCTCCATTGCACCCACCGCCCCAAACGGACGATGTGTTAAGCCCCTGCCTCTTTGGTTGATCTGAGGCTCTGTGGGTAATCTCGTCAACAGATCAGAGACACAGGGACTGAGCACAAAGTGGGGCTACGCCATCCTCCACCTAATGGGATTGGCTGCCATCACTAGATGTGCTACTGCGATTAGCCTGCTTGGAAGCATTCAGGGATTTAGGCCTCAAGCAGCATGCCCCGGGCAATTAGCACTACATGCTTAGGCAGAGTGACGTGAGTGTAATGCTCCGTATCTCAAAGAAATGGACTCTGACATGGTGCTGAGAAGTGAGGCAGTATAAAAGGGAAAGTGCTGTTTGTTGAATGAACTGATTGAGGATACAGTATGTGCAGCTAACGAGCAACAGATTCTGGCAAGAAAATTATACAGATTTTTTTTTTATCAACAAACTGACTTTATGGTCAGATAATAGAACAGGAAACACAGATTTTATAAGGAGCAGCTGACATCTTTTAAAGCCATTATGAAACTTGCTGAAACTTGACCATCATTCACGGGTCACACTTTTGTCTGTCAATCCTTTAGCTGCCCGCTGAGCCTATTTGACCCTGACGTCATTAAACTGCATCTCGGACTGTCTGGCTCGCTGAAGAACAGACTCAAGTTCTACTCCTACAATAAACTTATAGATAGATAAAGTTATATACATGTGGTGCAAAGTTTACAAAAAGCTTTTTAAACCCAATAATTTCCATCTGGTGTAGGCTGACCTGTTGTGGCCTGCCTTTATTAGATCTTGGACTCTGAAGTCCAACAGCTGCTGCAGTGTGGCTCCAAAACCGAAGCCTGATTAACAGACACTGTCCTACTGCTGATGTACTGCTAAAGTTGAACACAAACAACAAACTGTAATCGCTCCATTGGGACATTAGGCAGCTGCCTAATTTCAGACATATTTCACCATTGGACACAAAGACTTAAAACAATAACAGTCAGTTAAACTAATTCATGTAATGCTTCTCAGATATTTATCTCAACGTGCTTGTAGTCATACTGGTGATAAAGGTGTGTCTTGGTTTAAATAAAATCACATTTTCTGATAAATAAGTTTATGCTACAAGTTGTTGAAGAATAGACACACTGACAATAATCTACTGTAGATGTCACCACAGAGACCATGTTGATATGGCTTTAAAGAGTCTTTTCAGCTTTCTAATTGTCCCAAAAGTAATTTGTCCAAAACTATATAAACTATTTTCAGTGAACATTTTCAGTGTTGTGCACTCACTTCATTCAGTAGTTTAAAGGTTTGATACTCTACTGTGAGCTGTGATGCAGATGAGTTAAATCAAAAAGCTTTAAACGACTGTTTGAGAACTGATGCTCCAAATGCAGAACGTGCAAATCAGCCGTTATCTTTTTTAGAACACTAAAGTTACTAAATTAAACTTTGCGAACCCTCTGCTGGTTTGTGACGCACTTTCTCTGGCCAAAATATGCAGCAGCAACCTGTCTCCTGACTGAATTAGTGACCTCAGATACAGTATCTCAGTATAAGTCCTCCGACATGCAGAGCGGGAAGAGTCCTAAAGACAAGGCCCACTGACCTCCACACATTAACCCCATGGGGTGACCTGCTCAGAGATCAACTGCTCCAATCCTGTAACAATACGCTCACTGTATATGACATTTAACTGTCTTAAAACTTCTCTCTGACTGAAAGAAAATTTGACTATGTTTGAGATAGTTTCAATCTGATACAGTGATGTAACTCTGGAAAAACATCTAGGTCATGTTAACGCTGAAAGCTCACTAAACATCAGAGTGCAGTGACAGTTGCTTTATTTAGCAGCCACCACACCACCTGGGATTTAAACGTCTTAACTCTAAGAAGTTTATGAAAGCTTAATGCCTCCCTCTCTGCTCCATCCATGTGACTGACACTGAAGTCAAGAGTCCAGGCAGAAAATGTGGTATAGATGAGCGGAGCAACGTCAGCACACATTTATTAAAATTATTTATTTAAATGGCCAACATTTTGATTACAGTCTTTGCAGTGGTGGAAGAAGTACTCAGATCTTCTCCTCAATTAAAAACAGTAAAAATCAAAATTTGACTTAAGTAAAAGAACAAAGGCACCAGCATCAAAATATACTTACACCAAAGTAAAATACTTAGAATGCAGAATGAATGTACATTATATTATTGGATTATAATTACTGATCAGCAATAATGTTGCAGCTGGTAAAGGTGGGGCTAATTTGAACTACTTTATATACTGCCGGGCAGCTTGATGTACAATAATACATCATTATATATTAGTTGATCACACTCTTACTGATAATCTAAGTAACAATGTTTGTGAAATGTAAAAGTATAAAGTAGCATAAAGTAGAAATACTCAAGTGAAGTACCTCAAAATTGTACTTAGCTACAGTTCAGGTCACAACCATATACAGTACATGTATATACCAACAAGCTGAGAGCTACCTACTATACTGTAGCTTTAGAAACAGCTTAAAGTATATTTAGTCTGTATACACACACACACACACATACACAAATCATAGACTTTGTGTATAGACAAATCAAATAATTTGGTTTAAGTTGGGAAAAATTATGATATCAATGACTCTCACTGAGTCAAGTATGTGAGTGTGTTTATTTTCTCCTTTTCTTTACATCATTCACTATTGCCCTCATTAGACTAATTGGATTGGTTGGCCAATCAGGAAGAGGCACCTAAGTCAGGGTTTAAGCAAAGGGAATTAAAGGGTGGAACTCTCCTTGTCAGAGCTGCTCAATTGATTTGATCCTTGAAAGGGTCCCATCTGATCATCTCATCGAGAAAGGCCAACGACCCAGGAAGACTCAAGCACCTCCCTTCCAATCCCTTCCGCAACGAAATCTCCTTTCAGCACGATTAGTGTTGCACCCAGTTCTCTACAGCTACTCACAGACAACCGTCAAAATTTCCTTCCTTGAGGATCTTGAGTTAGCGGAGGAAGAAAGCATGGGTGCGGGAGCAAGCGCCGAGGACAAAAAGTCCAAGGAGTTGGAAAAACAACTCCAAGAAGATGCTGATAAGGACTCTAAAACAGTCAAGCTATTACTGCTTGGTAAGTGGACTTATAACTAGTCTTGTTGCACAAAGTTTTCTTGTTTGTCCCAGACTGCAGGTCCAAAGGATGCAAAGTGTTTAGATTGACAGGTTATAACATCAAAAGATTTTGTACTTTAGAAAACTTTTAACTTTCAATTTCTGATTAACTTTCTGTGCAGGTTCAGGTCTGCAGAGTAGAACAGACGGACGATAGTCAGTCAACAGTCAACAGGTGCAACTGATAGACTAGAAATGTTAAAATGCACAGGTTAAAAGACTGTTATGGAATAATGTTTTAGATATATTTTACTGAACCTTGAAAGGTTAACAACTGGTTCCAATTTCAGGCTAAGAGTTAATTTATATAACAGATAATTTAATTCATTACCTTGTATCCAAGAGTTAATGCTGGATGTTTAAGTTTATTGACTCATTTGATGCACAAAATCAAATTTTCAAATCCTGGATACAAGCCATCTGAGGTGGGTTAAAGTGGTCTGACACATCTGCTCACTGCTTAGATAGATGTAAGATACGCTATGCTCAGAGGATTCACAAGCTGTGCAGATAATTTGTTCCAGGATAAAACCTACATTAGTTTATTAGAAAGATGGGGGGACTGTTTAAGCTTGTGCAAAACGAAGAGGGCATTAGCCGAAGTAAAGTAAGTGCAGCAGAGGGAGATAAGAGAGATAAGTTTACAGAGAGATCTGAGATGAAGCTCAAAGAAGAATACTTTTATATAAGAATTTAGATTTGCAATATAGAACAGTAAAATAATAATTTGCCTTATTTGAAAATATAATAAAAAAACTAAACATTAGATTTTCATGTTACTAACTCATGCACAACATAAACACTGCACAGACCTGAGCTGTCTAGCTGTTTTAAGTTGAGTTTTTAATCAATGAGTTAGTGTAAAATATTTGCAAAACTGCAGCTCTAAAACAACTGAAAACAATTGTTTAAACATTTGACAAATATATTAAATCTAAAGAAGCAAAATGTTTTAAATATTTTCTTTTATTACAATTACAATTCAGAATGACTTTTCAGTTCTAATGGAAGGACATTGGTGCTTAAAATAATCACAGCCTTTGGTCTTAAATGATTCAGTGAACAGCAGCGATATGTCAATCCGATTAGCTAACTGGTTTAGTGCAGATCCACTTGGTGAGGTCTTTGTTGATCCCTCAACTCGCACAAAGAGAATAAAATGCGTTTTATTACCACTGACATTGAAACAGCTATAGACTATATTTAACTTAAGGCATTATTGTTTATTTTAAAAAAGAGTCTGATTTTGTGACAATAATACAAAAACAAAAGCATGAATGTTATTTTCCAAATGAAAGTCAGATGAGAAATTCTATGATAATGTAAATATATCTTTGCAGTGCATGGACCACTGGGATTTTACTATAAAACTGTTAATTACTGCACCTTATAAATGCGGCAGCATTTTATATATCACAACACTGAATATAAATAAACACATAGACATTATATTAACAGGAGTTGCCTCTCTAGCAGTGTAGAATCAGAGATCAGACAGTAAGAACTTAATCGTTAGAGATAAGAAGAGTGCCATCTTGTGGGCTCAGATGGACATTGTGAAACGTTTTTATTACATGTTCGCAGCTGATTTCAGAGGTTAGCTCCTCCTGCGTAGCTGTGCTAATCCCTAAAATTAACGACAATGATGTTTTACATGTCTCATTAAAATTTGGAACTCCTTGAATATTTAGGCGACATAAAAAAAGCTTTTGCAAAGACTTCCATCAGGAAGATATATCAAAGAAACCTAAATGTATTTAGTTACACAGAGCTTCCAAAACTGTTACTGTGCAAGTTTTCAACCTGTAAGTTTCCATTAAATCTGTGTAATTAGATCTGCAAACCTTGGTTGTTCTAAGACTTCAATATTCCCCCTACAGTTTGCATATTACAAATGAAATCTTTGCACCATTTCGATTAGTTCAATTTTGTATTTTCATTGGTTGGCATTTTCTCTTGACCTCTATACAGAGTTACGAACTCCTTTAATATCTGTAGTGTCTGTAAAAATGTCTATCTATAGTATCTTCTGCACGGTTAACATGCATATAGCTTCCCTTTAAAACACAGATTTCGTATCACTGCAAAGCCTAAAGGCACATTGCTAATGAGCACGAGGTGAAAGAATGACTCACAGTGAGGATAAAGGCACTCTTTATCATTAAATGATCACAGCTGATGAAAACCAATCTGGATGCCGACACAGTGCCACCTTTACCACCTCATCGCAAATTAGCAAAACTAACTTGTTATTGACTTACTAATGACTGCTAGCAGGGGAAAACTCATAGTTTCTCCCGGAGAGTGTTTGATGAGGCCACATGAGTGACAGTGTGATTTCATTAAATGCTCAGCAGTAAGTCTGTGGATGGAGCTTAATGTGGCTCCAGCGAGGGCAGGAAACAGCCAGCTTTAGTCGCTCTGTGATAAATTCCTTCTGTCCTGAGTTAGCTTACAGTGCTGCAGAGAGCCTGATCTGCCCACAAGCTTTCCAATCCCACTGTGAGACTTAAATTGTACATATATGTACAGTCCACATAATTTATATATACACACAATGCATACATTGTACATTTTATCCAGCCGTTCGCATAAAATGTGTCTGGACTGCCTCCATTCAGAGTTCCAGTGTGATTGGTTAAAGTTTGGTGCGCAGTGGCAACAAGGTGCTCAATATACAAAAATCTACTGATAATCTGACATTAACTGCTGATGGAAGATCAAATTAGACTTCATAGCTCAGCAAATTAAAAAAAGGCGAGAAGAGTTTTGTTGCCAGGAGATCATGTTGTTCCTGTTAGCGGAGCCTTTAGCCAGTTCAGTGTCCTCTATTAGACCATCACAAGGCTTCACATGAAACTGGGAGCCAGAACATTTTAGACAACTTTATGATAATTTCACAGGCCAGCTGACGATAACAGAAATGAATGCGCATATTAAAATCCGTCCTCTCCATGGCCACAGACAGCACTGCCTTGTCCCCGGCTCACCTTCACTGCCTTCACCTTCTGTGCGTCTGTTTTATATAAACAGGCTCATGTAAAGCTCTACTGTTAAATAATGGCCAAATGCTGACTTGCATGCATAGATGATGTTACTGATGAATAGTTCTGGCATGACTCTTTATTCCTTTTGAGTTGAACAAATTAAATGTCACTGAGTTTTGTTCCAGTGTGATGACGGCAGACATCATCCTGAGACCATCCAAATGAATAGAAAGAAGTTTGGGTCAAATTAAAAGATTTTTTTTCTATTTTGGACACTGACGGCATCTTTAAAAAAACATTCTTCAGCTGTTTATTATTATTCAGTGTGTTTCTACTCAATGGCACGTCAACGAGAAACACAGCAGTTACGGTGTTGTTTTTAAACGTTTTATTCTCTTCCAGGTGCTGGTGAGTCAGGGAAAAGCACCATCGTAAAACAAATGAAGTAAGTATTAAAATGAGTTGGTTGTGTCTGTGGCAAGGAAGAACAGTGCAGAGCTGAATGTTTTTTAAATCTCATCAGTCAGGCATACAGCCAGCAGGCCAAAGCTCCCTCTTTTCAGTCTGTTTCTCTTGCAGTGAAGCTTTTTACAAAAAGTCAACAGGGCAAACATCCGCTTACTCTGATTTGTCAGCACTTGTTTTGTGCAGTTAGTTGGAAATAGCTGAGTGAGTTCAGAAACGCGACACTGGATGGTGCTGTGAGCACTAACCCAAGTAGATGTCCAGGTTGTTTTTTTTAACTGTATGAACTTTATTTTTAATATATATGGAAATCTAAACTGATCATGTAGTTGCAAGATACTAGTATTTCTATTTCATTAAAGTTGACATGTTTCCAGAAATGACAAAATTTTTCTATATAGACAGTATGAGGGAAATATAGAAGTCCCATCAGCTCAGTAGCAGAGAATTAATGTACCAATGTTTCCCTGAACTAAACCATTTTCCACTCTACTCTTTTACCTCTGTTCAGGATTCTCCATCAAGGTGGTTACACAAAAGAGGAACAACTGGAGTTTAGAGCGATCATCTATGGCAACATCCTGCAGTCTGCTCTGGCTATCATCAGAGGCATGGAGATGCTGGGCATTGATTTTGGCGCGTCCTCTGGACAGGTCTCATATGACAATTTAAAGATGTACACCAGACACGATTAACTTGTAGAGACATAAAAATCAATGAATCAAACTATGAATAAATAAATAGTTATATTTAGTGCTGTGACGGTGCTGATGGATCTTTGCTCTATGTGAATTACCCCACAGGAGGACGCGCAGAAGCTGCAGAACTTGTCAGACTCCATTGAGGAAGGCACAATGCCTACTGAGCTGGCTGATGTCATCAAGAAGCTGTGGAAAGACAGTGGTGTGCAGGCAGGCTTTGACAGAGCTGCTGAGTACCAACTGAACGACTCAGCTGGCTAGTGAGTCTATGTCTACTACTGGGATTGATACAGCCAGTGGGGTTACATGTAAAACTAAAGAGGCAGCTAGCTTTGCATGTACAGATAAAGGCAATTTCATTTCTGAGACCTGATTGTTGTACCCTTTGTTTTGCCATCATCAGCTACCTCAATGAAATGGACCGAATCTGCAAGCCAGACTACCTCCCTACTGAGCAGGATGTGCTGCGATCTCGAGTCAAAACAACCGGTATCATTGAAGAACAGTTCTCCTGCAAAGAGTTGCACTTCAGGTAAGTCACAAAGGAAGGCCCTGAACAAAAGTCTAACACCAGCTCAAACTGACTTAACCTTAGAGCACCATGACATCCACATGAACTTTGTTCTGACTTTTTGTGTGGTGAACAGAATGTTTGATGTGGGTGGCCAGAGGTCAGAGAGAAAGAAGTGGATCCATTGTTTTGAGGGTGTGACCTGCATCATCTTCTGTGGAGCTCTCAGCGCATACGACATGGTGCTGGTAGAGGACGACGAAGTGGTGAGTTGAGACTCCACTACCTGGTCGTAGAGCATAAGACAGACACGTGAGCTCCGTTAATAACTCACTGTGTTCCTCTTTTTCAGAACCGCATGCACGAGTCCCTCCATCTATTCAACAGTATCTGCAACCACAGATTCTTCGCACTGACCTCCATCGTGCTTTTCCTCAACAAGAAGGATCTCTTTGAAGAGAAGATCAAGAAAGTCCACCTGAGTATCTGCTTCCCAGACTATGACGGTAAGTCCGACTGATTCTGCTAAAATGATTCATGTCTTATCTGCACACAGATAAATAATGTCACTATGGCAGGACATGGTTTGCTGCAGCAGTGAGAATACCATGCTACATGCACAGACAGGAAAATTGGTGACATAATCTTTCAGGCAGGAAGTAAAAGTGGATCACAGTCAGCTGCCACCAAGTCACGTTTTGGCTTTGATATGCGACTGTAACAGAAGTATGTGTGGCACAAGGCAAACACAACAGATTGAGATACAAAATAATAAAGGTAAAAATCAAGTAAAACAGTTGAGAGTGGGAGCCACATTGTTGTTCCCTCAGTTAAAGTATGTGAAACAAGTGATTATGTTAAACCCACTGTGTAATGTACATACAAAGAGAATGATGTAAAGATCTGGATCTAGTTTTTTTTTCAAACAACAAAACTCATGAAGTGTCTCATAAATCCTCACACCCTTGATTTCTTTTAGGCCCCAACACGTATGATGACGCCAGCAACTACATCAAGTCGCAGTTCTTGGAGCTGAACATGAAGAAGGGTGTGAAGGAAATCTACTCCCACTTGACCTGTGCCACAGACACAAAGAACGTCGAGATTGTGTTCAACGCTGTGACAGACATCATCATAAAAGAAAACCTTAAAGATTGCGGTCTTTTCTAAGCAGCTCCAGAGTAAAAAGAGGTGAGCGGTGACCACATCACATTGCTCCCAGTTGTTGATGCACAGTAATCCAGTAGTCCAGATGAGACAGACCCCTGGCAATTCAATTTAACCCTCATACAGCGAATGATATCTGGTTGTCCTGCGTTGCCAAGCAACAACCTCTGACCATAGCATGGGCTCATACAAACTCAAACCACACAGACAATTTAGACTGTTTGGGACTGTTGAGGATGAGGAATATAAGAATAAAAACCCTGTAGTGATTTGTGATTAAAATCAGTTCCTCTCAAAGCTGCAGAACAAGTTGACTTTTTTTTATCTGATTACAGACCATGATTATGATTATGAAGCCCTGAAGCTATGAAACCGAGCGAAATATTCACCTTTAAAGACAGCAGCAAAAGATTTTATATACGATGAATGAAGCTGATTTCATTCATGTTTGAGATTTATTTTTAATAATTTTTTCCTACTTTGCAGAACTTCCTTTCCTACCTTAACCCCTCACATATTGGCATTTACTGAGAAGTGTACTGATGGAGCTCAGAGGAGGATGCTCAGTTTGTCGTGTTCATGCCATCGCTTCCATGCCTGTTCTGGTCCCTGACTGCTCCTAGCACATCACCACCTCCAACAGTACATCTCTGCAACACAGTGCACGTTCAGCTGGATTGAAACAACTATCACGTCAACGTATTGTTGTTGTGGACGGCTTTCGACAAGATTCTTCAGGTTTTCTAAAGTACAGTATTTGTCTCACACCAGAAGCTGCTGGTTTGAAGGTATGAAGATGAAATAGTTGCTCATTCGATCCTCGTTGCTTCCTTTTGACTACTGTGTTGTGAGTTATATTTACTATTAAAACCAAGCTCTGTAAAATAAATAAAACGATAAAATCCGGGGGAAAATATTAATATTTTGAATAGCAACATGCAACCTTGTTTTTGTTTTTGAGTACAGTAGTCTCTGTGGTCTTGATATTTAAACTGTAAAAAGTTGCTGAGCAAATATCTCAGATATTCCCAGTGCTTGCAGTATATCCAGATTACAAACCAAATTGTACATGTATCTTATCTAAATAGCGTTAATGTATTCCATTCACTTAACATTTTAATGTGACGAATAAATTTCAGAAGGTCAAACATGGTAGAGGAACTTTGTACATAAGAGTAGATAATTCAATATATTTTGAAAGATAAATCTATATGGAAATATACGAGACAGAAGGAAACATTAGAGGAATGACGCAAAATTTATTGTGAAAAGGGAATGCAAATCTACTGAGTATGTCCTTTCTTATGAAATGTAGCGGCATGAAATAAAGATGCATTATCTTCACTTGTGTGTCTATTTCTTTACTGGAGAATCAACATTGTCAGTCACTGAATAATGTATATTAAATTAGAGAAACACTGAACAATGGCCTCCGGATGCTACTTGGTGAGGACAATGCAGCTGTTATATAAGTTCCCTGTTCTACTCAGATGGGAAATGGCAGCGTATGGAAGTTCATTAAAAATAAACCTATTGAGGGAGCAAAACAAATTAAATCTGTTATTATTTTGCAAGTCCAGATTTACTGTGCAGGGACAGATTCATGAGATTTTAGAGCAAGCAAGGAAAAGAGTGATCAGTGTGTTGAGCTGACAAGAGGAACCAGATCAATAGTGAGCTGCAGAGCTTCTTTTGCTCCTGTATTTAAAGCTGCTTGTTTTTAGGTATTGCGCTTAAACTCCACACCAAAGTAGTGCAAAATCCACCAGATCTGTGTCACTTGGTAAGAACCCCACTTTGTGTGTTAGTATTTCCACTTGTCAGTCAATATTTTAACTGTGAAAAGATTCAGTATTACCCTCACAAATAGGCACAAATAACATTTATAAATAAAGAAAAGGCACACAGTATAAAAACAGAAAAATGTAGGGGATGGGTGAAGAGGAGACTGTTGATAATTATAAATTAATTAAAATTCCCATAAAAAGACCAAAACCATCAACTATTCCTCTGAGCCATAAACCTCAATTGTTGAAAAACACATCAGTGGGTGACATTTTCCTTCATTATGATGAACTGTAGTTTATTTCGACTATAGCCTGCATACATCGTCCTGCATCCATAAATACTCAACAAACATATTAATCCACAACTGAAAATAATATACAAAAATACACTTTTTACCCCTGTGTGAGAAACCTTTGCTAAAAACTACATGACTTTAGAGAGATTTAGTGGCATGTAGCGGTGTAGTTACTGACTGCAACACCCTCGCCTCATATCTGCCTATAGAGCCGCCAAGCACACGGGACCTTTAATGGGATTTGTTGATCAAAATTAAAATAAAGAATATTGCCAGCCTAAAATGAACCTATTGAGGATTTTAGGCTCAAAAATGTTCCAAAAATCTTAATAATCTGTCCCTTCATGTGGTCATATTGATAAGATTGATTACAGTTTAAATGTATTTTGGACAATAAGGACATTTAATGAGCAGTGGTGTGTGTGCAGCAGCAGCTGGAACACAATGAAACCTCAGCTGAAGCATATATGTCTCTGAAGTCTCAAAATACTGTTTCTAATGTGCATGACCTCTTTCCCTGCATGGTTTATGTGAAACTAGGCCTCTAATCTTCACAGTTAATAATATCTGATTGGTGTTGCCTGTGGTAAGATCTGGTTTGTTCAGTCTTTTAACATTACAACTTTGCAGCTAAAACAACTCAAATGAACCAGTACAGCTGCAGAAATGTAAAGAGAGCTACACATGAAAACTGTTAATGCTTTCTACCAGGAAATGGCTGATCTGACCCAAACTGTGCTCCACTACAGTGTACTGTATAACAGCAACAGACTTCCTCAGTATTATGTGACAGCTTCGGCCAAAAAAACACAAGCACAGCCTTTGACTTAACTATTCCACTTTTTATGTTTAATGTGTTTAAATATCTTCACTGATATCCATACGATTAAACAATTACCTTGAAAAACAGGATAATCTATATTGGCCTCCACTGATTGAATGTTAGTCATATTTAAACTCCTGTGGACTCTTTCTAATCCCAGAACCAAAAGGTTAATTTATATACATCAAAACTGCTCATGCAAAATGCTTCTCAACATAAGTTATAAAGCTAAAGACTATATTCTATATTCTTTTGCATTTAGGCCTGTAGTTAATTTCTTGTTCCACCCTGCATTCACATGATTTTCCTGCTGTCATTATCTGGGGCTGTAAATTGTGATATAAGCTGTTCTCATCTATCCTGTAGCACGGAGACACACCTTCATCGTTCATCCTTCATCCCTTTCGCCTTCAGTACATTCATGCTGTTGTTATACGTGCCTCTCCACTCTCCATCAGCCACCACCAATGTTTGGACTCTATGGGGGAATTCGTCGTGCTGTTGCACAGGGCAGACACATCTCCATCACAAAAATCTCCCTCTAGGGTCTAAATGCCAGACACTTTCTGTCAGGACTTAAATAATCACATATGTTATAATAAACAATTATTTTTACTTTATTCACTTGAAACGGCATTCTCACATCCACAAGTGAAAATACGTTTAATTGCAACTTAAAATTCAAATAAAACAAGAACAAATGCAAATATTGAATAAATACAATGTGATACACACAAGATAAACAGTCTGTTTTGGTTCTTTGGTTCTGAGACATCAGAGGGGTTTTAGCTGGCACTTTTTCCACAGATGACTACCTGCTCAGTCCATCATAAGTATGTTAGCACATAAAAGCCATTAGGATTGATTCTCTGGCAGCAGTGAGTGTCTTAGCCAAATTTCATTGCAATCCATCCAATGATAATGAATTTAACTCTCTGGACCAAAGTGGACAACAGGCCGATAATGTCATCACATGAGCAAAATCTCAGAAGATCTTTATGTGTTGGTTTGACAACAACACCATGCTGTCTTCAGTGTATGAACCATAGTGCAGGTGAATGTGCTGACCTGCAGGGCCTAATGCTTTAGCAGAGCTTGCTCTTCCTCAGGTTGATCTCGATGATGACATTGGTGACAGCATCAAACACAAACTGCACATTTTTGGTGTCTGTGGCACAAGTGGGTGTAGATCTCCTTACTGTCCTTTTGTGTATTTAAGTCTTCGAACTGGGACTGGATATAAGCTGCAGCCTCTTCGTACGAGTTCCTTCCTACAGTAAAATGTTATAGAAAGATGTTACATGGATTAATCCTGGATAAACAGCTCAGCTTATCTTTTCATTAACAACATGGGTTAAACACACTAAAGCAACACAAAGATACTATTAATCAGTGACCAAGAAAAAGGTTTCCTACTGCTAAAAACTGACAACAGAAGAAGACGTTTTCTCTGTTTACTGCCAGTGAACCACTTATTGGGGGCTTACTTTAGAATGTTTCATAGTTTTGCAGGTTTTCTTCATTCTACTGTGGGACACACGGTGCTTCAAGCTCGTTTTTAATTAAAAAGTGGGGGTCAAATGGTCAGCAAAGCACTTGAAATAAAAACAGGAGCACTCCTAATTATTGATGATTTTTCAAAGTCATTTTGTAAGCAAGTGGTTGTTAAATTTGTGTTAAAACCCTTTAACAATTTAACTGTGACAGATATATACTGAATATATGACAAAATACATCACAGACATTAGAATGAGCTGAGTTAACTGTCAATTCAGAGTTAAAGTTAAAATGCAGATATGTTAGTCTGCTGTACAGAAAATGTATTCAGGCTTCAGTTCACAGTAAAACACAGAGCCTTTGTCTGATTGGTAAAAGTGTCACTAGTTCAAGCACGCACATTATAAAGACACATATTATACTCAAAGCTTATTTAACATACACCACAACCTCAAAAGTGGCTTTTGCTGCAGAAACTAAACCGTACAGTATCCTCAAGGGTTTAGGTCAATCAATAGCATGATCACACATTTCCAGGAAGTCAGTTATCACAGAAGATAAGTGAAAACCCTCTACTACACAATCTGTACATTAAAACTCAATAAAGTTCAGGTTCGTCTCACCAGAGTATTCGGGGTAGCAGATAGTGAGCGGACTCCTGCTGATCTTCTCTTCAAACAAATCCTTCTTGTTGAGGAAGACGATGATGAAGGTGAGCGTGAACCACTTGTTGTTGCAGATGGAGTTGAAAAGCTTCATGCTCTCTTGCATCCGGTTCTGAGGAAAGAGCAGACGTGGACCCATGGTTCGAATTTTTTCACAGAAGACAGTTTAACATGTCATAGCAGGAGCAAGTATAATTAATAAAATGAATGATTTGATTTCAGGGTTCAAGGCTCTTTGTGGCAGGTAAGTAAAATACCACAATACCATCGTAAATGATACAGACTAACTAGAAACCTTTTATAATGGGATTACACCAGCTGTGACGCCTGTCAACATGTTGGCGTTCTGATTGATGACCCCAACACTAGGTGGTCATTATTATAGCACCATGTTGGTACTCAGTAGGGATACTCATGGGTCGGACCACACCCTCCTGGTCTTCATTTACTACAACTCAACTCAACTACACACCTGTACAGTTTCATAACTAGAAGGTTGTGACGACATGGCTTTGACAAAATCTGTCCACAGACAGACGTGTACACCTGACAAAGTACTTAGAAATGGTTCTGTGGTAGTTCCCGCTACAGTATCTGTGTCTCCAGGACCACATCTTACCATGATGACACACAGACTCACAAGGTGAAAACCATTATAATATTACAGACAATAAACATCTTGAACATGAACATTACCAGCCAACACTGTCGCAGCTGGTAATAAAAACATGTTTTACACGACTTGTGGGTGGCTGAATTCAAAAGGAAAGGTGCTGTTGTGTCATTGCCAGTTCTTACAAGCTATAAAAGCTGGTTCTCTGTCACACTGTTGTTGCTCACTGGGACAATTGAACAGAACTGAGCCATCGTTAACATTGTTAGTATAACGGTCCTCTTCTAACTATGATAAATCTATCAGGCCTATCTCAATTTTTGTCCATAGAAAACATAAAATCGAGTACATCAAATATATGTTAAGATATAAATAGTGAACCTAAACCATAGTTTATCCATTACTTGCCATCTCTCCATCTGCAACCAAGACGTGGTCGTAGTCACTGAGCGCTACACAGAAAATTATACTTGTGAGTCCCTCAAAAGATAAGACCCAATTTAAATTCCGCTTCCGGGAACTCCCAACATCAAAAATCCTGCAGACACATTATACACACATTATTTAAAGCTCTGAATGGGTCGATTTTGTTATGGGGGTGTGGTTACAGCAGGGTTGGAGGAGGGCTGTGGCAGTAGGCCCTAATGTGATATTTTTTATGGGGCCCAAAATCTTACCTGGCAGTAAATTCAAGTAGAGAGAAAAATCAGCACTTCTCATAGCAACATGAGGCAACTTACAGAGCTCAGATTAAGCCAAATACAGACACATTAGTAAAAAAATAGAACCTGTGATGAACAAAGACAAAATGTGCTCACAAACTGGAGAATAAACCTACATGGCTATGGATGTAGGAAACAGTCTGAACAAAGTTGTACATGCAGCTTGATATGACCTGCCTCTGTAAAAGTCTTTGCAATCAAGATTTAGTTAATATGTAGAAGTTTGTTGGCCGGATGCCATGCTGAAAGCGGGAGATCGAAACCAGAGTGTTCAGTGGTCTGGTGCATTTAGATGCTGTGTGTCTGGACCAGAAGAGGAGAGGAGAGAAAAAAAGGAGAGAGTGACAAGCAAGAGGCCGCCAGAGAAGAGCTGGCCTTCTTGCTGTTGGACTAGTAAGTAATCATTTCCTGCCCTCGTAATAATCTTGCAGCTGTTATAAGAGTTGAGACACTCAGGTTGGAAAACACTGTATTAAGTTTCATAATGAGGACATCCAAATGCTCACCAACACAATAAACTGAACCAGTCTTGAAGTAGAGATCATTGAAGGTGAAGTGAGTTTCCACGATGCCGGTGGTCTTTATATGTGTACGCAGCACATCCTGCTGAGTCGGGACGTAGTTCGGCTGACAGATCCTGTCCAAGTCATTCAGGTAGCTGACAGACAGAAAACATATGAAGATGATCACAGAGCCGACAAACACATCATAGTACAATTTAAATGTACAGTATGGGCCGCTCCCAAAATGTCTTTGATAAAAGAGATGTCCCCAAAAAATCCTGTTTTTCACACTTTTAACACCCTTTGGTAAAAACTAAGCCTTCCTGACAGATACAGGTATTTCGGACACTTATGTCTGGTGAAGTGGAGGGTTTGCTCTGCAGACAGACATCCGGGGACTCCACAGTATGATACTAAATATGGGCTCATATTTTGGTACATGATAAACACAGGCTCCTTGTGGGCTGAGTAAAAACAGACTAACTCCACTGGTTCCTCTTGTCTCGTACTGAGGATAAAGAGCCACGACAGCTCGGCTGTTTTCAAAACAAAGAAGGTGTCCTTCACACTGAGTCACTTTCCTTCAAAGCGAGTGAGATATAAACGCTGCAGAAACACAAAACCTTGGGCTTTATCCATGTCTGATTGTTACTACAAGACTGAACTATATTTAGCTCAAACTGCTATGTTTGCATTTTTCACTGAACTTCATCAGACAGTCGTAGTGAGCGGTGGACAATCACAATAAACTGAAATTTGAACAAATGAAGTGATATCTGGAGAGCTTAGGCTGACAGTTTCCAGTTTCTCCTTTTACAGGAATGTGATCAACTGTGCAACAAGCTGACACAAGACACGAAGAACAAGACACATCTTGCCTCTTTCTGCGTTCAGTGGAAATATTAGAGACATGTAGGAGGAAAACTGCTCTTAGTCAAAGTTATTATAATGAGGAAGACAAGAGCACAAGAAATATCTTATTAAAGAGTAACACCTTGAAGATGGATGAGGCAATTTCAAACTTTACTTTAAATCGTCAGAGCAGTTTCACTTCCATTGGGAAGTGCAAATACATTACATACATGAGTATTAAAATGACACTTGATTCATTGAAAATTTTCAAGTAAAAAGAATCAGGTGGAACTGCAACTAATGATTGTTTTTCATTAATGAATAAGTTTGCAGATTAACGTTCACGTATTAGTGATTGTTGGGTCTATAAAACGTCTTCATAAGGCCCAGCTTAATTCATCAAATGACAAGCAAGAAAGTTTTGTCAACCAACAGAACACTTAACTTTTTAAAATATATTAGTTTACCACACACAAATGTTTTTATGATCAGAA
Source organism: Morone saxatilis (assembly GCF_004916995.1). NCBI lineage: Eukaryota > Metazoa > Chordata > Actinopteri > Moronidae > Morone > Morone saxatilis. The sequence continues at coordinate 11,662,547 of NW_023339707.1, forward strand.
GTTTACATAACGGAATCTATTTTATATTTTGAAAAAAGCGTCTGGTTCGTTCTGCATCTGTGCTACCTTGACGGCTGGTTTTTTGACGGAAGCGCAACCAGCTGCGTATTGTCAAGAGCAGAAGTGGAGAGCAGATTCTGGGATGCTTCCTTGAAAGGATCTACGACTTAACAAATCACCAGCAACCAAGTTCATCGTTTCAATTTCTCCATGTTTGTAAAAACAAATTTCATGAGAATCAGTTCAGAATTAAAGTGAGTCAGTTTGTAGTAAGTCTCTCAGTAATATGCTATTATCTTACTAGAAATCCTGACTTCTCCAACATGGCAATGTACAGGAGTGGCCAATGACCTATATTTTGCAGCTGAATACCAGATAAATTACTTGTTAAGACATTTTCTGCAGATTGCTATTTAGAGATTAAGGCAGCTAAGTATCTGTAAATCGACTCATTTAACAAGCATGTAGTTGGTACTTAAGTCTGTGGGGGTCTGTATGAAGAGAAGTGAGTCCTCACTATGCAGCAGAGTCGTTGAGCTGATACTCTCGAGATCGATCGAAGCATGTCTGAACTCCGCTATCTCTCCACAGCCTCTGAATCACGGTGGCCAGCTCTGCTGGCAATACCCCTTCCTCCGCTGAGCTCGCCAGGGCAAACAGCTGGCGGGCATCGTCCTAGCAATAAAGACAATAACTGCTATCATTGTGGTGATTCATATCATGAATGAGGATGTGGCTCTTTAAAAGTCATGATTAATGCAGACTAAATGTAGTTAACTTACCGCCCGTGCAGCATCCCCAAAATCTATCTTTAACTGGCCCATTGCCCTGATGATGGCCATGATGGATTGGATGGTGTTGCTGTACACCACCACTTTGTACTGCTTGCACTCCTCTTCTGAGTAACCATCTTCATGAATGATTCTGACACAAACACACACAAATAAAATCCAAATAGGCTTTTAGAGTCCAGATAAATGTTTGACAGTGTGAACAATGGCTTAAGCAAATGTGGAACAAATTGCAAATTTGAAAAACTTAATGCAATACTGTCATTACGGCTGGAATTTGAGCTTCAGTGAGCATGCAGCACGCCTAATGTGGGAACTGGGGGACTCTATTCAGGTCCTGCCAGGCTACGACTGGCCTCTGAGGCCATTGTTTAACACATTCTGCAAAAAGGGGGCTTCCTCCTCTGCCTGAGTGCAGTGAAATGGGGCTCCTGCTTTGCTTCCACTGTATTCCCACAAAGATGAACCCTGTTTGTAATCACACACCATTAACCTCTGACAATAAGCTGAAAGTGGCAGTGAGGTAGTGGGATGGTCTTTCATCAGTGGAACACAAAAATAGTGTCAAGTTTCCAACTGGACGTAGGACTTTAATAAGTCATGTGCATCAGTATTATCACAACTGTGTTACAAGCTGTCACTTACTTCATCTGCTTTACTATTGTGCTTTTCCCAGATTCTCCAGCACCTGAAAAAGAGGGACAGTAGTTAAAAGAGGGGCATACATACCACAAATGATGGCAGCCACAAAAACACCTCCACAGTTTCAGACCCCTCTCACATCGAAGGCTAAACCGAATCTAATCTCATATAATCACGCATCATGCTGTATGTTTGCATCAAAACACCCATAAAACAGCAGCCTTGTGATAAATTCTGATGGCTGATTCTGATTTATGTGGGGCCTGAGGGAGCATATATACAGTCATAAAGAACTCCTTTACATTCTACACTACTGAACTATCTGATTAACCAGTCAGTGGTTACTTCTGCCTTAAGAACCAAGATATTTGTAACTGGCCACAGAAAAACACAGACATCAGTGTCAAATGTAGGGATCAGATACCATCTGCATACCCTAAAATGTGTATACCACAGCCTGGAGCTTTAGAGGATCATGGGGAGAAGTGAGTATTGTGATGAGCTGGGGCTCCACCTTAGGAAGTGAGCGCTTATATAATAGTGTCAATCTGTGACAAATGATGAACTAATGACTGGCACAACTGATATCAAAGCCTCACTGAGCCTCTATTACAATAAAGGCCATTGTAATAATGATGGGGGAAGGGATTTTACACGAGGAATCTTTACAGTATTTCTACACCAAACAGGAAACAGTTGTCATGCTTCTGGCTGAGCCAGTGTTTTTCCATTTGAGAGACAATCCCAGATATCATGCTGTGCTGGGCGTTAGAAAGCAGAGGTGCCATAAAAACACCACATTGAGCCTGTCTGCGATTTAAAGCCCCACAAAAAACCAACTCTTCTCTGACCCAAACCCAGCTGTTCAATATGAGAGAGTCTGCTCTTTTTCTATTTGGTATATTTAACCCTGAGAGACAAATGTCAGAGTGACTCATAATGTCTTCTTTCCCTTCAACAGAATCAAACAGGCATCTTTGATACTGGAGCAGATCAGATGTTGGCAGCCGTTTGTTGTTTTTTGTTTCTTTTTACAACAAGCAGACAACAAGGAGTTTCACACTCTCCTCCAGCCCTTCTGTGAAGCTGCCTGCCACACATACCATGAGTACTCACTACAACAGCGATGTGAATGTGATGGTGGTGTTGGTTTTCTTCCACATTGTGTGGCCTTTTTCAGCATGAACCATTGAAACGGATTTCGAGGTTTATTAATTTGTTGCATAAAAGATCAATACCACTGTGGAATTTGAGGCTAGAGCCGCAGCCGCTTATCTTAGCTTAGCATAAAGACCAGAGAATCAATGTTCTCAACTCTCTCAAAAGGTTGTACTATTCTTTTTAGTCCTCATGGTTTAAAAACCTTGTTTGTTGTTTGAAGTATCAACAGTTTGAAAAACTGATAATGGCTATGGTTTGGACTGCAGTACCATAGTTGGCCTCAGGGACAAATTGGCAACATGAATGTTTCACTGTACCAAATCTAGTCCTCCTAACAGATCGATGGAGGCCTGGCCAAGCCACTGGGATCTGACTGCAGGTTTCAGTGGTGGAGAGTCAGAGCTTTGCCCCATGTGCCACCCACTGACTCAGCAGAATCAGAAATATTTCATAGCCAGAGTTTAACTAAAAGAGGGATGAAAACATATGTGCACATGAAACATATCAAACTCATCCAACCAGTGATAAACATCTGGGGTGAGTTTATAGTGGCAGTGGAGCTTTTGCTCAATATAACTGCAGTAATTATCAGCAACCGCAGGATGAAGTAGTTTTCAGGCAGTGGAATTTGAAATATGGATAGCAGCTTCTCTTTTAAAACAGTCAGGAACAAGTCTCAATGCAAGGACGCTTAAATAAAATAAACAAAATAAGGACATACATTGTCTTAGTATTGTTTCCCTAAAAGATGGCGAGGCATGTTCCCGCTGCAAGTTAGGAATCCTGAGTAGATGAGTTTTGTCAAGGAGGCTTACAGTTCACTGATATGTTCAGATGGCCGGCCAACCATAAATATATCCATGAATTCTTTGGTTAAGCTGTCACCAGCATAAGCGATTCACGCCCCACTCAGCACAGACAAGCAAGACAGGACAAATTGTGCTGATCCCTTTCCTCAGTTCTGTCAGTCACAAATTATCTCATTCAAGGCATTTTTGGCTGATAGTCAAGCGTGGTTTTCTGCCAGTTCACAAACCAACTTTGCACAGGCATTCACAGAGTTGTCCAAACCCATGCAGGAGTCAGACTCCAAACCAGGCCTCATTTAACAAGAATCTCAATTGCAGATTTTTTATGAATCACTGTTTGTGGTCAAACAGGAAACCATTTTCATTGGAAGGGTCTTCGAGCTTTGTGGTTTTGTATAAAGAACAGCAGTTGAACTCTTTGTTTTCCCCCTATAACTCTCCTGTTCCAGTACAGACAGGGAGTGGAGGGCACTGCCTGGAAAAATCACATCCCCTTCAGCTCTGCGGTCAGAACATAAAAAAATGAATGTTTCCATACAATGAGATTTTAGCACTGCATTGTAATGTTGCACCACCTCACGTATCAGCCTCAAGTTAATCCTCATAGATCAGTTAGCTGCTGGTCTGTATCTTCCCCAAACTGATCCAACAACAACATCTATGTGACTTCATGTGAAATCTATTTCAGGTCTAACTTCTGTCATTACAATCTGGCTTCAACTACCTAAAATAGCTTTTCTTCTTCACAACAAACCAATGCAATCAGGCTGTAAGACAGAGGAAAAGCACTACGATAAAGTTGTGGGTATACATGAAATGGTAGGAAGGGTTGGAAGGTTGGGTTTTGTTCTTGCCATATCTTCTAGATGAAGGTACAAGAAGATCACAGTAAACGTCGAGAGGAATCTGCTGACCTCATTGTGAGAATAATGCTATTAACAGGAATGTGATCCAGAAAACAAACATTAAAAAAGCAGTAAAAAAACAAATAAAAAAATGTATCAAATATCTGGAGATTTGCACTCAGGTTGTTCCTGTTATAATGACAACTGCTGAGACATGAATCAGTTGATTGGGATTTCTCTGGAAGAATGACTCTTCAACAAGACTCTTCAACGCCTCTAAAAATGTCACATCAGGGTCCTCCCTAACAGTTTGCACTCGTCCCTCTACTATCTTTGCTCACCAGTGGTCATAATCAGCTAATTAATTCGTCTGCCTGGCCAACCATGACTGATCCTTTTAATAACATGAGGGTTGGAGATTTTTCACGATAAACAGATATGACGCAACTTGTTGAGACATAATCTTTTGTACGTCATATTTCGGCAGTGCATTATGTTGCAACGTCTAGAGGAAGTTCTGTTGCATGAATGTAGTGATAATTTCAATGACTAATTTAATAGCTCCACCTGTATCACCCATTTATTCAGGTACTTGGTACTCTCATTTATTTTGGTACCATGCTTCAGACATATCTAATCAGATTACATGAGATCACATTACAGGAAAAAAGAAGAGGGGGAACTCTGAAAGGTTCTTGTCAGTAAACTATCTCTTTAGCATTTGAATAACACATGGTCGAGGTGTCTGTGCTTTTCTTCTTTATATATTTCTTTTGACATGAATTGCAAAACATTTCATGCAAAAAAAAAGCATTGTCTCAACCAAGGCGTCAAGAGCATTGCATTACAACAGTGTGTGAGTGTCATTGTATGGTGGTTTCAATGCAGTTATAGCTGACATGTGGTTAAGAAATTACTGTTTTTTTTATTTATTTAAGCAGCTCAGTTAAATCTGCTCCTATCAATATTTTTTATATTAACAATGGCTAAAATCATCACAAAATTACTACCAAACTCTAGTTCCCCTCAGCTCTACAAAGTGTTCTAGTGTACTTCAGCTCTGCTTTAGCTGTTTTTGGTTCACTCTCATCAGCACCATTTCCAGCTTCAACTAGCGTTTGACTGACTGGTGTGTTCAGTGAAAAAGCTCTAAAAACCAACTGTACACTGTCAATACTGAAGCATTTAGCAGCCTGAGCTGGATATTTCCCTAAGGAGATGTTGGAGAACAAGTCTTGCATTATTTAGACTTTTTGTCCATCAGCATAAAGTCACTGTCCTGAGAAAGTGACCTCTCAATTTGGTCTATTATTTATTAGCAACGAGTAAATTGAACATGGTGTCTAATCATTTTTGTATAAGTGTGCCAGCATGTGATAATTCTGATAGTGGTTATTCAGACAAAATAGACCACTCTAAAGCTTAAATAACATGTGAAGTGTATTTGTCAGTATTTTTATCATTATTATTATTATTAGTTTTATTATAAACTGCTATGATGGCGTCAAAAGTGCAACAGGATAGTCGCCTTACGCACAAAGAGCACACAGTTCTGAAGCGGTATGATATTGTTTCAGAATTGTTTTATCACACATATTGTATATAGAGCAGTGGTTCCCGTGGAGGTTGGGGCACCACAAGGGCTCTCAAGACAAATCTGAGGGGTATTCACATGATTCAATTGTGTTTTTCTTGTGAAATACTGAATAGTTTCACTTCTCAAGGCCTCGACAAGTTCTTCAAACGAGACAAATCCGAGGAGGAAAACCACACCAATGACCATACAATGGTCGTAATGTGTGATGAGGGGTCAAAACATTTGCACAATTTCCGGGGGTCTCACACTAAAAGTGCTGGGGACCACTGCTATAGAGAATACACAAACACATTTGCTACTAGAAAATGAGATGTAGAGTTAGATAACACGGGACATTCACACTCAGAGTTAACTTCCTGTTAGAGGGAACAGAGTGAAATATTGATGAGTGCCGCTGGTCTGGGGGCATTTAATCCTGCTGGCACGTCTGTGCAGTCCACACCCACAGTGTCAGTGCCACTGAGTGTGTCTGTAAAATACCAGCAGGCAGTGCAGTTACACACAGCCAGTGCTCAATGGAGGCAGGAGAGAGTGAAATAATGGGTGTACATAGTTAGTGTAGGCGCGGCCAACCTGGGAGTCACCGGTGTCAGGCAGTTTTTTTTTGTTCCAGCAAGACTGAATTAACTGAAATGAACTCAAACATATTCTAGTTCAATTAAATGACTACATATAGAGCCGAGCAAGATGAACAATAACGAAAATCACCATAACCTGAAATCTCGCTTGAGACCAATTCATTTATTGATAACTGAGATAATTTGACCAAACCACAATCTTTTCCTAAACCTAACCTCATATTTTTTGGTGCCTAAATCCAGGGGCGGATCCAGAGAAATAATCATGGGGTGGCAAAAGAGTGACAAGGAGTTTAAGGGACAGAGGGGGGAAATCTATGCTGATTTCCCTCTCTAAACCTACTTGGAAATTCACTGGCAATGATTTTGATGTATCAGTTACTCATTTTAGTAATTTTTCAAGCCAACGTTACCAAGTTCTAGCTTCTTAATTTTAGTTATTTTATGCTTTACTTTGTTATATGTTGATAAACAGAATATGTTTTGAGTTTTGAACTGTCAACTTCAACTTTGAACTTGTCACAGACAACTCTAACAGATCTAATGTTATTTTCTGTCAATATGTTAACCTAGAAACCAATCATCACAATAATGTAATCATGAGCTGCTGCCCTAAAAATCAGACTATGGCCGTGTTCACACTGCAGACACAAGTTCACCAAATTGAAAGATTTTTCATGACAGTGTGAACAGCACTAACCACATTGATGTTCTCAGTTCTAATTTGGCCACTTCCATATATGGTCCAAACCAGATCAGATCAGATCTGATTGTTCTGCAATGGGACCTCAGTGTGAACTGTCATATCAGAAGTCATGTGATTGTTTACGTCACCCTAGAGCAACCTTCCTCATGCAGGTCACTTCATGACTGCGACCTGTTCACACAACACATAATCAAAACACATCTGAATGAGCGCTGAGGCTTGCAGTGTGACTGTAGCATAAATAACGATGTAGAGATACAGCAGCTGGTTGACAGGATAGTCCTCACACTGAACATGTGATAATACATTTGACTCAGATGCTGCTTTGTTTTAGTAGTTTACACACCAAAATGATGTGGACCAATTACAATTAAATTTGATTAAAAACACCACAATGGCGATTATACTGGCCAGCTCCAAAACCTGCATGCAAAGGCCTGCACGAGTTACAACGTGTTTTGTAACAAGTGTCAACACTTAGTCTCCTCTGAGCACGTACTCCCTGCCTTTCAACAAGTATACGCCCCCTCCCCCTCCCACCACCAGCACACCCACACCCACCATACATGATATATCACTAACATCTGGTTTACTTCTACAAGTTGTGTCAGTGCAGAAATGATGAGCCACAGCTGCATTAAACCAGCAAAAGGAAGAGGAGTGTTTGGCCCTCAGATACACTTTAGTGAACATGACAAGTAGCCAAAAGATTGATGATGATTAAAAGTGATCTCACGCATAAAAAGAAGCCAGAAACACAGTTCATACCGAGCAGAAGCAGTTTCACTTCTCTGGAGGATTTCTCTCTGTCCTCCCGCAGGTTTTTATCAATCATTTTACTCCTCTCCACTGCTGCCTTGTCCTCGGCGCTGATCGTGCACCCCATTTTCCCTCTGTGATGAACTACTTTAGAGTCGGACTGTGGGTTTTCAGCAGGTCATGAGTCGACGGGGATCGCCGTCAAACAGCCCTTGAGGCGGTGTGAGCTGAAGTTTCTCAGCCGGGGAGAAGCGGAGAGAGAGAGAGAGGGAAAGGCGTTGGCACCGGAGGCTCGTCTGTCCGACTACAACCAGTCTTGTGCAGAGCTCTCAGCTTCAGTCCACACACTCCTGTCTGTCCAGATGATTAAATACGGGATTTTAAGCGAAACTCTCCCCAAAGCAGATGATTTAAAATCGTTTTATCCAACTTATCCTTAGTTTAAAATCACAGAAAAACGTAGAAATTAGAAAAGAAGAAAACAAAATAGGTTACTTCATGTAGAAAGTTGTCAGAAAAAAGAAATAATCCAGCTTTTTGAAGGAAAAAATCGCAATAATAAAATCACTGGATCTTCCCCATAAGACTAATGCTGCTGCGCAGTCGCGCGTTCATCCAGATGATCCAGCTGCAAACCAAGAAAACGGTACTGAAAAAGGAAAATTGATGCGCCCCAGACGGCTGATGGGAAATGTAGTCTCTTCCAAACTACCAGATGTGTGAATCCTGTCTGTGTGGCCTAATTATCTCTCAAAGTCGGACACAAATCGGTGTATTCCTCACTAGTCTCAGTGGACTGAGGGACTTTGTGGTTTAAAACCAGCTGAAGACTCAGGTGCGCGTTTTCTCCACATCGATTCTCAGTCAGCAGAGAGGGGCAGGAGCTTTGTGTGATATTAGAGCGCCGCCAGTGGACGTACAGCTGAACTGCAGGTTCAGTCTGAGACTAAACAACACACGACACAATCATCCACTCAACAGGTTTATTATGGCGTGATTTTAAACCTGTTTTCCTTCAAGTTTGCCTGATTACAACCTAGTTTTTAAAAATCTTAACGCAAACAGGCAGAAATATTAACAAAATCAAGAACACAAAAGAGCAGATAAAAGGGTTTCATGTGTCTGAATTTAGAGTGTGAAATCTTCTGTGAGTTAAATGATGGGTAACATCATTTAACATCATGTTATTATTACAAGAACCTTTCCTAACATCATTTTCTCTCTCCACATTGGCTTTGATGTCACTGTGTTTCAATCCTCCTTCAACATTGTACACCACCACCGATCATGTTTATGTACTCCAGTATATTAGTGCAGTTAATGCAGCTTCCTGGTTGATGCTACATGACATTTGCAACCAGAGATAATACAGATATAGACCACATTCACACTGCTGGCAACAGCGGGCTGAATCAGATTGTCATGTGACTCAGATCTGTTTTTGTGTTGGTGAACAGCACAAATCACATTGATCTGATCTTTTCTACTCTGTTATGTGGTCCAGATCAGATACAGGTCTGAGTTTTTGCAACTCAATGCAATGTGATCAGTTTGAAGCAGTTTGCCTTGTAATCCAGCAGAGGGCGCTCCCCTATCAGGTTGACCTATGGTCCTATTGACCTTTCAGTACACTAAACTAAAAAATTTTATGTTGTTACTACAACAATAATACGGAGCAAAGCATGGAGAAAAGCTGTCCTGAGCAGACAGACACCAAAGCATCTGAGAGGCAATGTGCTTCTGCTGACTTTGTACAAAGTTGTTTAACTCAACAAATTTGTGGACCCGCTTGCTAACATTAGCTTGCCACAAGTGTACAGACTCATCTGACTGCTACTATTTGGCACTTGGTGTCAGCAGGCCAGTTGCCAGAAGCTCATAAAAAACACCTTCGCTGATAAGTAAGTAAGATTTTTATGCAAAGATATAGTAAGTAAGTATAGTTGGTGTGGTAAGAGTGAATGTCTTTAACCTTTAGTCTTTCCCATGTGGTGTCAAACAGTTATAATATGTGTGTTTTGAGATAATTTTTTCAAATTCATTCAAACAAATTCATTATTGGAAAAAATAACGGCCCTACAACTGTGGGTCAACGTTCATCACAATCCTGCACTGGCGGGAGTCACTCAGAGAATACATACATGTAAGACAGTTGGTATGACGGTGGAGGGACAGTGAGGTGTACCTTTGGGGTATTTGGGGTGACACTTCTTCGAACTGTAACTGGTCTGTATTTGCTCTTACGCTGCTGTCACACACACACCTCCTAACAGAAGTAGCAACCATTGCTGCACAGAAAGCCATAATTGAAAATGTGTCCTCGTTAATGTCTGCTTATGAATTTGCTGCCATCCACTGTACATCAAACCACGCATGTTGTCTTCAGTGGCCTCCATGTTTCCTTCCGCATGATACCTTGCTGTGTGACATTATATTACATATTATTGTACCTTTGCAGTTCAGGACTGGGACCTGTTCACTCTGGAATCAGATTTTTAACAAATAATGTGAACAGCCAAACAAAAACAATCAGATCTAATTGTTAAGGCTCGCAGTGTGAATGCAGCCATAAATCATACAACCAACAACTTCCTAATCAGCTGTAGTAGAAAGAATTAACAGCAACAAAAGCGATCTTTGTTCTTGTGAATGGCTTGTAACTGATCTATTAAGAATTAGTAAATAAAAAACGTAATATCTAGAAATTTAATTCTAATTGGTATATTATTGGTAATAGTAATTGGCTCATTAATTAATAGACTAATTAAATTATCTTAAAAATTCTAACTTTTAAGACCTTACTTTGGGAACCATTTTACAGTTTATCTTCAAGTACATTAATGATCTCTTAACTTTGTGTTGAAACACACCCGATTCATCCGCAAAATGACTGCGCTGTGCACCCGGTCGCCCTCCACAGTGACACGGTGGTGGCATCTGTCCTTGAGCACTCTCACTGGGTGTGTTGCAGCCAGTCACAAAGGTCAGACTGTTTGAACTGTTTCTGTGCACTGCAGGAGGCGCCCTCCACGGCTCAACATGAAAGCTATGAGTCAGTCTGTCCGATGGGGAGCAGCACAGGAGCGGGTAAATTAGGGTTATCAGAAAATAGAGCATGAGTGCTGCTGATGTGTGATTTTTTTTTACTTCCAACAATGTGCATTATAACCTAGAAATAGTGTGTATTCAAAGGAATAAGGGGGTCTTTCTGATATTAATTTACACAATCTATATATAAATAGTGTTATACACCTTCTATTATCTCAACTGTTATAATAAAATATTAAAACAGAAGTATAAATACATATAATTGTACTTATATACTTCTGTTTTATTCATTACTATATTTAAGATTTTTCAGATTTCTCAGTGTTTCGGTTATCGAACATTACAGTGTTGTTCACAACGTCCCCCCACTAACTCTCAGCCTCAGCATACTGCCTTCTTCCAAATGTCACTCCTCTTTCATCCTGTCCTTAGTGCTTAATTTCACCTCTGTGACGCTGCACCCCCCACCTGCACCACAGACACACACACACACACAGGAGGAGGAGGCACGAGAGAAAGAGATGACTGACAGGATTGATCATGTGATAGATGCGGTTATTGATCTAAAATTGTCTCAGTCAATCAACAACCACAAGACTCAAGTTAATATTCTTGCTGTGTCTTTAATCATTTCAACTGATGGGCAACCAGTACACAGGAAATCTTAACAAGGGAAAAAGAAACTCTAATAAGGAAAAATCCAAACGGTCTTTTCAGCTCAGGTACAAAAAAAAAAGGATACAGAGAGAAAAACGAACATATCGACCAAACTGTGGCTATCAGGTTGTGAATATTTTCTGCCGTTCACCTTCTGAACAGCTTATTTCTCCGTCCTTGTGATCAAAAGATGGTGGCAGAAATAGAGTTTAAAGCATTTAATCTGAATGGTCAGGGGGGCAATTCTGCTGCTACGGTAACGGAAATCCAGTTGATTGAATGGTGGGTTGATGTACACTCAACGTGAGGGGCTTTGTAGACTGTGCGAAATATCACTGAGTTTATTACAGCATCGTGCACTAAAGAGGAGATGATCAATAATGATCAATGAGGAAAGATCTCAGATTATCTAAAGAGATTAAACCCTTGTTCCTGTACACTGGTGTAATCAATAAAGTTTGTTTTTACATTAAATCAGATTTTAATGATACTTATAATATTGTATTTTGTAGTTTCTAATCTTACTAATAAAACTAAATTGAAAAACATTGAGGATCGTGGCAGTGATATTCGTGTTTTTTACTTCATGTCTTAACTAAATTTGGGCCTCACATTACTGCACCATCTTTTGACTCCAAAGAAACATTTTAAAACAAGATGACATGACAACCCATCTAAAAAAACAGTCAGCAACAAAGTCATATCGCAAGGAAATTAAGAACATTATGTCTCCCCCCCTGACAAAAGGACCTTTTTTTGTTCTGACTCCCAGCAAAATATGACCCTCCCCTGTGCGCCTTGTGTTGAGTGTCTTGTGATCACGCCAGTCCGGTATGAGGCAGTCCAAGAGAGCAAGTATAAAAAGAGACCAGAAAAAAGTGTTTAGTAAGAGATTTGTGCCTTGTAATTTTCTTTGGAACATTTGTCACTGCTTGTGTGACTTGTGCAAACTGTATTCCACCTGAGATCAGAGAAAGTATCACCAGTGTCTGCCATTTGTTGCTAAATGAGGCCAAAGGCAAAGCTTGCCATGTGTAAGCATTGTCTCACCTGTGTGCTGTGTAGCCACAACAAGCCTGGTTGTTTATAGCACAAACACGAGAGCACTCACTGCTGTGTTTACCTGTAAACAGCACAGACATCTCAGGGTAATGGGGACTGGTCGCGATGCCTGAATCCATCCACATCGAGCCTTATCTCAACAAGCTGACAGTTTTAATGTGCTGATGTTTTTCCAAAGCTGAAATCCTGAACACCATCACTGTCATACAAATTAAAGCAGTCACAATGTTTTTCTTTGAGTGGAAGGGGGTGAAATCACGAGTCTACCAATGTGAGATGATTTTGGTGAGGAGGTGATAATCACAAGACTAAGAACAGATAAACATGATAATAATGTTCCTGGAAAATGGTTAAAAATATACTGGTGTCAGCCTGTTTATTATAAATACCACCAGCAGCACCAGCTGTAAAATGATCCTTTTCAACACAATGAATATTTCAAACAGAAAGATAATTTACTTAATGGCTCTGAATATTCACTCCTTTCTATGAGGAGAACTTTTTTTTTGCATTCATTACCTGGTGGTATGAGGAGATGTTCAAGTGGCATAAATACACTTTAATGCAACAAGATTCATTACTCTCTAAACAAACTGGCAACAGCAGTAACCGACAACCTTTAATTTTACCTCCTCCTCAAGTTTGTTGGAGATGAACTAGATTCCAGAGGAGGAAAATGCAGATGGAAGTACAGTATTTGTGATGATATATGTAATTGTGATGTTGGGTCATGATTGACTTTATACTGTACAATATATTCTAACATCTGATGAAGAATCCAACTTTTAATGACAAATCGAATTCGTCTTTAAAAGAACGCTTATCAAAACTACACTTTTCTGTCTTCATTTAAAAAAAATAATGGCTCTTATAGTTTTCCATTAACTGTGAAAACTGTTTCCCCTGAAGAGATTCAGCACTTCTTTGTGTTTATATGATGTTTGTCACTTCGCTGACCCATGACACAACAAGGGTTTAGTGTCCATCTGCTAACATCACACAGAAAACAGCCTGATACTGTAAAGCTCTGGGAACATGTAATGCTGCAGCATCATGACTGTTGTTGGTAATATGAAAGCTACATAACTTAAATTCTTCAAAGAAGATACTGTGTTTGCAGGTCACTGGATTTTTAGCTTAAAAGCACTGTTGTAGTATGAACAAGAGATATATTAATTCAACAAATTTTAGAAAAATGAATAAAACTAAGTATATTTATTGGATTATAGATGGCAGATAGTACATTAGAGGCAGCTACAGCTCTGGTACAGTTTTGCAGCAGTTGTCTGATACATGTAGCTCATTGTTCAGCTGTTGCCGCTGTATGAACTCTGAGGTTTCCTCAAGGATCTGCCCTGGGATGTGGAAGTCAGCTGGCGTGTTGTGCTGAACAGCTGATTCCTGAAGGCCCTCAGTCTCTGGCTCCTCTGGGCTGACTCTGCTGTGAGAATTGCAGGGCTCCAGATTGCATCCAGTGCCCTGAAGGAACTGCAAAAAGTTCTCCTCAATAGAGGCCTCGCGGCTGGGCAGCTGCTCTGCTTCGCTGGGCCCAGCCCGCTTAAAAAGGCAGGCCAGGTGGCGGCCCAGCTCCTCGCGAATCTGCCGGTTCAGGCAGCCGTAGAAGAAGGGGTTGGAGGTGAAGCAAAAATAGCCAATCCATGTGACTACGTCCTCCAGCTGGGCCAGGGAGGCGGGAGTGGTAGACGCCACGGCCGAGTAGAGATGGAAGGAGAAATATGGCAGCCAGCAGCAGAGGAACTGGCCTCCCACTGCCACCAGGACCACCGCGGCCTTACCGCCACTGAAGGTCCTTTGAGGGGTGTTGCGGGCACCAGTTCCACCGAGGCTAGCTGCCATGGTGGAGTGACTGCTGATGGACTCGGACCGTTGTCGCGGCGTGTCCATCCAAGTCGGGAGGGGGCCGTGCTGCATGGCCGCCACTCGTGCCACCTTGAACATGTTGCAGTAGACCACCAGTATGATCAGCATGGGGCACAGAAAATAGATGAATGTAAAGAAGACCATGAAAAGCAGCCTTGTGGTCCTGCCTCCCATCCATTGGAGGGAGCAGTGTCTCTGACCATGAATGAGAACTGAAGGAGTCCCCAGACCCTGGTTCCCCTGAAGCAGCCATCCCAGGAGAGGCAGCACTGACATGACAATGGCTTTAATCCAGATTCCCACGAGTACCATCACCACCACCCCCACTGTCATCTTGACCTCGTGACGCATGGGGTGGACAACGTAGTAGTAGCGCTCCACGTTGATGGCACATATGGTGAGAATGGCAGCACTGACTAGACACACACTCAAGCAGAGGTAGCTCCGACACAGCGCCTCGTCCACCAGGATTCGGTCTGACAGCATCCCCAGAGGCATTAACACCAGCGCTGCCAGCAGATCCACCAGACAGAGGTGGAACACGAAGGCAAACTTGCGCAGCTGCGGAGTTTTGGTGATGACAATCATCACGGCCAGATTCCCCACAACTGCCAGCACATCCATGATGAGCATAGCACACAGCGCCAAGGACAGGCTGAGATCAACCCCACCTCGGATGATTGCGATGGGCAGGGTAACGTTAGAGATATTCGGGTGCAGTGAGGCTGGAAACGTGGGGAGGCCGGAGAGAGAAGTGTTCCAGGAGGGGCTCGGTGTGACAGGACGCTCCATGAGAGCATGGGATAAGGAGGAGAGAGTCCGCTGAATTTCACGGGCCCATCACCCATCCTCCCCTGTCATAGGGTGTCACTGAGAAGCTCAGGCGGTGGTGTCTGTCATGGCAGCTTGTGCTGTACAGGCCCTGACCCCGGGAGACTTTAACCTGGAGCTCAGCAGACAATCACAAAGGTTTCACTCAGTTCCTTGTAACTTTTAGTAAAGATGTCCTTCTTTCTCAAATATGACCTGCAGTTGGAAAAATCTGAAACAAAAGAGATAGTCCTGTTTAAAAGGAGGCACACGTGAAGATTTGGCCAGTTAATAAAACACTGACTGATAATGCTACTTCTCCAATAGTAGTTTGACAAGTTTATAATATATGTACGTCACCAAATGGTGAAAAACTACATTTAAGGTGAAATATTATATATAATAATATTGCATGACCAAGACCTTGATGAAATATAGGGGTTGCAGGCTGCAATCTGGAAATATGGCTTGATAGATTTGTCTTCCCAAAAACCACCAGAATCATCTTTTGCTCAGACTAGAAATACATTCTGCAAATGGAGAGAAAATCCCTAAAAAACATCCATCTGATCTACAGTTAATGCAAATACTGACACTATAATCATCTTGTTTAGTCTATCCACTCATCAAAAGACAAATCAGAGCAGACTTAGATAAATTCAATGGAAATCTGCAAGCAACTGAATATTTTAATATCAAAATGCAGACTTTTGCTTTAGATGCAGTCCTTTGTAAAACATTGCATTATTTTTGTTGCTGTGACCCTTATTTGATGTATACCTCTATGAGTAGTGTTACGCTTGCACTATAGCTGCAAAGCTGTCAGACTTGAAGCAGCCTGCACTCACTTGTAGTATAATTTACTACGTATTTGACATCTGCATCCTCAGATGTGTGTTTTCAGGGCGTCCGACGCCCCAGGGAGAAGCTAAAAGTGCAGAGTGGACCATATGTCCCCCTTAACGGAGTCAAGAAACTGGATGAGTGAATAAACTGCGAAACTCAGCATTACAGGGCTCCCTGCTGTCTGAAGTGATGGGAGGAAAAGATCAATAAACACAAATATTATTACAATCATGAAAATATTTTTAAAAGTGAAATGCTTTTGTTTTTATATATTTATAGGAAAATACAGATAGGGATTTTTAATAAAGTCTATGTGGCTACATTACATTATGATCTAAAATTACTGTAAATGGTGACAGAGCTCTTTCAGCCACGAGTATAAGTAGATGTGAGACCAGTAAAGTAGTCAAGAGGCCCTGCGCTGTGTTTACTGTCATAACCTCACCTGGACGCAACCCCACACACTGTAAAAGCTGTGGAACGAGCACTAAGCCTTTGGTACATTTCCATATGCTGCACACCTGCATGTGCAAGTTTTCCATTTCACAAGTGTGACAGGCTTCATCCCTGCAAGGCGCCTGTTCTTTTTCTGCCCACATACGCACATCAAGCACGACAATCACCTGACAGACGCAGGCGCTTTTGCTGAATAGGTCAAAGGGTTACAGTCACCTTCAGCCCAATAAAATAACCAATAAACAACATCTCAGCTATGTAGCAACAACTGTGGAGCAGCCCTCTGGAGATTGTTAGTCTAATCAACATAGATTGTTTCATTGCTCTCTGGTGTCCGGGGTCACTTGCTCTAAGGACCACCAAAATTGAAATTCTTGCTGCAAATGAAACACATTATCACCATAACTCCCTGAGGTGAAATGTTCTAGTCCTTCAAAGAGCCTTTTATTACACAAAAAAACCCTAAAACGCATCCAAATTGAAAAAATGCGCCTGTTAGCTCTTTTAATGATCTCAGTTTTATCAAGTCCAAATCACACAAAACAGAACTATTTGAGCAATAAAAAGGGAAAAACAGAGACTTAGTGGCTCACGTGTAACAAAGCCTCTGATTTAATGAAATCAAATTAATGAGAGTCAAACAATTTATAGTTAAACTCTGAAGCTCCAAACAAAGTCACACAAAGCCAGAATATAAGGTTGAGGCAGAATCTCTTCGGCTGCCGACTAGAAACCATATGACCATTTAATATGCACATGACACAGTGTTTACTGCGAGGAGAAAACTAGCCTGTTGTTCAACTGTCCCTTAATTATAAAACACTTTCCCTCCTCTGCACAAACATGCAAGAGACAACCAGGAGTTAAAATTAACATATATGTGAAGTCTCTCCAGAAATGTTGTCCTTTAAGAGATCATTTGAAGTGTGAATGATGAAAGAAAACACTGGCTCTAGTATCGTCCTCCTGAGTCAGATTTTACCCTTGTCCCACCTTTCCAGCATCCTAACTTCCACCCCAAAAACATACACATCTCCCCAAACACACACTCCGTTAACAGGGCAGGTGTGTGTGTGGAGATGTGTGTGGTGATAAGTCGGTGACATACCTCAGTCTGGAGAGGGCTGCTTCCTCCTGTGCAGGTTCACAGTCTACTGAAGGAAAGCCGACCTGTTTCGCTCTCTCATACACACACAGCTAACACACACTGACACACACACACACACACACACACACATACACACACTACGTCACAGAGAGAGAGAGAGAGAGAGAGAGAGAGAGTGGGGAGAGTGGGGAGAGAGGAGAGGGGCGCTTCTGTGTGTCTCCTCCTCACCTGGCTCCTTTCATCTCGTCATCACCTCCCACCCAACCCTCCCCGTTCACAAGCTGACCGCCCCCATCCCTTCAAACACACACACACACAGACACCCTCCTCCCTCCTCTCAGCTCTCTTCTAGCCAGGTCTTCGATCCAGGTGGGAGAAGCAAAGCAGGAGCAGAAGGGAGAGATGGAACAAAACAAAAAATGAGTAGAGGGCTCCTGTCTTCCAGCCTGTGATGCACAAAGAGTGTACACACAGACACTCTTCCACCTCATACACTTTCATACACACATGTACTGGCTCCTGCACGCGCCCAGGGCAACTGCAGAGCCGTGCAGAGCAGACAGGCAGGCGGCGGGTGGGAAGGCAGCACCCAGCCTCCACTGTTCTCCACTGGGTCTTAGTGCCTTGCTGCCTCTGGGCTTCCTCATGGAGGGATGGCTCGGCTTTTTACCCAATAATCTCCCCGCAGGTCACATCAGGTCCCAGTAACAGGTGCAGAAGTGGCCAACAGTTAGGAGAGAAAATCACCTTAATTCCCTGGATCAGAATTTCTGTAATTCTCTGTCTCCTTATGCTGAGCTCACCAAGATCTCCCTCGATGCACAATCCGGCAAAAGCCGTCTCACGAGGCTGGATTATTGATTTGCAGAGAGGAAAAGAATCCCAGAGGTTAATGTTAATGAGCTGAGATTAACATTTACAAAAGCCACACAACATACATGTCACACTTAGTGAACTATTTCCTGCCCAGAGGAATAAGTTTGTTTACCACTGGAGTGTGAGGTGCAAGAGCCAATGGATTATGCAATTCAGATCTTGTGTCTTAACTCACATTTTTAGGATATTTTGTAAACATTAGTAGTCACTTTGTTATTATTTCATCAGGGAGACTCAGTGGAATCAAGAGACATGAGAACAAAAACATTTACAGTCAAACAACCAGCAACAATAACATATGTAATGTAAGACAATCAACAGAAAAGTATGATTATCTATAGTTGATTGACAGATAATTGATTGGAATTGTTACAGTCAAGCAAAAGTAAGAGATGTTTGTGTTTTATTTTATATTTTATTTAGCAAAGAAGGTTTTAAGGGACTTGGTTTTAAAAAAATATTTTATAGACTAAAAATCTATATATTCACTTATAATGGAAATAAGTGTTAGTTTGAAAAGAGTCATAAAACATCAAATAATAAAGTTGTTAAAATCTTCAAAGTGACTGAAAGAAAGAATCAAGCTTGAGAGCCAGTTGTAATTTATTTTAGCTAAGAGAGTCTCTAGAAATTTGACACATATTTTTGGATTTATAATTACATAACCATTTTGCAAAAACAGGCAAGAAAAGATGTAGAAAACACAGTAGAAAACACAACAATCCCATAACACAAGGTAGGAGATTATCTACAGACCTAAAAGGTGTTGGCTGAAGCTTTACAGTTTATTACACCTCCTCTTCTTACAATCATTGACAGTATATATACTTATAATACATAACCTGGTGTCAAAAGTAATATCAGGAAAATATATCTAACATTAAGTCATGTTTGGATCAATCCCAGTCCTATCATTTGAATAAGAGAATATATGTTAGCAGAACTTTATGAATATTATAAGAAGATGTCTTTTGTCATATGTCTTTGCATTTTGTCATTTTATGGGATATATCATCAGCTTGACTATCTTATTTTAGGATTAAACCCTTGTAAAGAGGTCGACCCACCATTCTGCCTCCAGCCCATATCCCCTGTGAATCATATTCATAGTAATAGTGCCAAATGAGGTGATTTAATAACAATGTGCTTTGGACACAAGAAATAACCTTTTGATATATGGAGGTGGCTGTTGTATCTGTCAACTCTACTAATTTTTTCATTCTACTGTATTTTACTGTGTACATCCCCTTTGTTATCCAGTGTACACTGTACAAGTTTTATTTTCAGGTGTTTTTTTTCTGTCTCAATTGATGTTCTGAAAATAGTTTATTCTTCCCTCAGGATTTGCATGAATGGACCACACATCAGTATGTGACATCCTTCTATCATGCAGTATATTTCCCAAAGAACTCATTCATCAGTGGAAGTGCAGCTCTTCTTCTTTTTACTGATAAATCAATCGGTAAATTAAACACGTTCATTTATTGATCCGCAGCTGTGTTACTGGTCCATAAAGGTTGCCTGACATTAACCTGCTTTGTCTTACATGTTGTTGGTTTTTGGTGGATTTCTTTTTTTTTCATATGATCTG
>NW_023339707.1:11682869-11691396 GCF_004916995.1 Morone saxatilis
AACCCTCCACTTCACCAGACATAAAAGTCTGAAATACCTTTAATTGTTTTGCATTATTGTCTTTTTCTTCCCCTTTTTTTAAAGTATCTGTCAGGGCGGCCCATACTGTACATTTAAAATGTACTATGATGTGTTTGCTCTGTGGCGCAGTCATGTTCAGTATGTGTTTCGTTCTGTCAGGTACCTGAATGACTCTGACAGGATCTGTCAGCCGATGCTGCGTACACGTGTGAAGACCACCGGCATCGTGGAAACTCACTTCACCTTTAAAGATCTCTACTTCAAGTTAGTATAGCTGCAATTTATCTGCTCATGAAGTGCAATAAAAATAACTTATTAAGCTGTACAAACAGCCATGGCCTGAGCCAGTTTATTGTGTTCATGAGCATTTGGATGTCCTTGTTATGAGACGTAACACAGTGTTCTGAATGATGTTTCTTTTAATGGACTTTTCTCCAGTCTTTGGTGTTTGTTTTTTCTTGAGAAATACTGGATAGTTTTACTTCTTCATGTGCAAATTGTGACGATAGGTTACAAGCGCTCTCTATATGAATATATGTATGAGTTATATGAAGGGGTCAGTGAGAGTCAGTGACATAACACAAGCATTTTACCGTATAAACATTGAGGTTGTTTACAGATTTTTAACATTTTGTCATTATCTAAGAGGTACTTCATTACTTTGAAGCAACTAAATGTTGAGTGACTTTATTTCTACTGTATCCTACATATATACAGGTTTAGTCTGATTTTGTCTTTATCACATGTTGTCATAATGGTCCTATCATCATATAATTCTGCAGTATTTTTAAATTGATGTACCTGCATTTTGCTTGTTTGGAGCTCTGTTTGTTGCTCCATGTTGCTTTGCTGTTATAAGTGCTGCTGACAGGCATTCAGCCTAATACGACCCAGCTTTGCTGCAGTAAATGTAATTATATTGCTTCAGTCCTTTTACATTATTTTGTCTAGCTCTTGTACTTATAAATATTGGTAAAACAATAACTATAATAGCCTTCCTGGCCTGCCTTTGTAACCCTTTAAAAAAAACGCTTGGGATCTGGAAATGTGCAATCACTGAATTAGTGTTGAAGCACACAATGTTCTTTCATTTAATTTCTGTCAGTTAAACATCTCAGTATAGATTCAGTTTGACTCTGAGGGCCTTAGGTGGAGACAGAGGCAACACACACACACACACACACACACACACAAACACACCTGCTCTGGATTTACAAGCACATTAAAATTCAGATTACATTAAAATTAGTATATTCACTGTCTACAGTGATACTACAGAGTGCTATGTTTACATTTGTTTATGCAGTGACTGTCTGTGTGTCTGCAGGATGTTTGATGTCGGGGGTCAGCGGTCAGAGAGGAAGAAGTGGATCCATTGTTTTGAGGGAGTCACAAGTATCATTTTCTGTGTAGCACTCAGCGACTACGACCTCGTCTTGGCTGAGGATGAAGAGATGGTAAGTGATTAATACACTGTGGTTTAGGTTCACTGTATGTCACAAAAAATACCAACCATGGGTCCACGTCTGCTCTTTCCTCAGAACCGGATGCACGAGAGCATGAAGCTTTTCGACTCCATCTGCAACAACAAGTGGTTCACGCTCACCTCCATCATCCTCTTCCTCAACAAGAAGGATTTGTTTGAAGAGAAGATCAACAGGAGTCCACTTACTATCTGCTACCCCGAGTACTCTGGTGAGACGAACCTGAACATTTATTGAGTTTTAATGTGATATTGTCAGATTGTGTGTAGTTTTTACACTCTTTCATGCTCTTCTGAGCACTGACTGCCTGGAAAAGTGGGATCATGTTCCTGGATTTATTTTACTTAAACCCTTGAGGATACTGTACGGTTTAGTCACTTTTGAGGTTGTGGTGTATGTTAAATAAGCTTTGAATATAATATGTGTCTTTATAATGTGCATGCTTGAACTAGTGACACTTTTACCAATCAGACAAAGGCTCTGTGTTTTACTGCAGAGCTGCTTTATCACATGTGAACTGAAGCCTGAATACATTCTCTGTACAGCAGACTACCATACCTGCATTTTAACTTTAACTCTCAATAATTCACTATTGCCCATATTTTTGCTTGTCAATTTTATAAACTCAGGATGTCCATGATGTATTTTGACAGTTTAATCTATTTCTAGATCTGCAACACAAGGGTTCGTGTCACAATTCTCCTGTAAAATACACTTGGTCACAGATTAATAGTATCTGTTACTTTAGTACATTTAATCCACATTGTTAGAAATAAATTGATTTGATTGATTGATGAATTAAGCTGTTTTCCAGAGATCTTCCAGGATTAATCTATGTTACCGTAACTGACCTTTTATTTCCTTGTAGGTGGGAATTCATACGAAGAGGCTGCAGCTTATATCCAGTGCCAGTTTGAAGACTTAAATAAACGAAAGGACACCAAAGAGATCTACACCCACTTCACTTGTGCCACAGACACCAAGAATGTGCAGTTTGTGTTTGATGCCGTCACCGATGTCATCATCAAGATCAACCTGAGGGAGATTGGGCTCTACTAAATTTTCAGGCCATTCAGGTCAGCACATTCACATGGACCACTGTTCACAGTTCATTGTCTCCAGAAGATCAGTCATACTTCTTCAGTCAACCCTCCTGATTTTTCTGGAAGAGTTTTTTATTGCCCTCTCCCAGTTTCCTCCCGTGGTCACAATTCTCCTGTATTTCTCCTAATTTATGACAAATGTTCAAACCTGTTTCTTTGGTTTGGAGATGGTTAACCCACATGTGGCTGGGGCAAGGACGGGATGTCCTTAAACTCGCTGCCATCAGTGTTCCCTGTAGAGGATCATGCTGTCCATGATGAGTGCATTTTAGCACGCTAACTCTGGCACTCAGCCCAAAGTACAGTTGATGTTTTGTCAGGTGTAAAGAGCTAAAAAAGCATGTTTTAGAGGCATCGTATTCATAGTGATGCATTGTATGAATTTGCTGTAACCACAGGTCTTAATGATATCATCTCTTTGCAGGTGTCTAGAGGAAAATCAGGACTTTCTGGGCTGGTATGTCTTGTCTGCAGAGGGCAAATTGGAAAGTATGTGTTACTAAGGACTGAGCTGGTGGCCATGCTGCATGCAGGACTTAAATTCCACAATTCGGGGACTTGATACTATGATCACTTTTGTCTTAACAGATTTAACGATGCAGAGCATACTAGGAGGAACTGATAAGTGGGAGGGGGGCTTCTGAAATGATCACTGTGAGTTCTGTGGAGTCCTGTCATATTCAAGACCTTTACATCAGTCAGGGGCTGGCAGGTAAAGCCCCTCTGATGTCTCTGACGCATTTATAGTTTGCCATATGCACAAGGACCAAAACAAATCAAATCTATTACTGCATTTCACAGTTTCACAGCTGACATGTAAATTCTGTTCACTTTCTTTGTGTTGTATTTCCTCTTAGCTTAAGTATGTATCACATTGCTTTTATTAAATGTTTGAATTTTGTTATATTTTATTTTAATTTTGAGTTGCAGTTATATAGTATTTCCACTTTTGGATGTGTGAATGCGATAACTTATGTAGAGAAGCATTTTGCGTGAGCAGTTTTAATGTATATAAGTTAACCTTTTGGGTCTGGGATTAGTTGGAAAGAGTTTAATGAGCTCAGTAGCAACAGCTACTATATACAGAGCACAGCTGTCTATATAATAATTTTAACTATTAACTAGACAACAATGTATTGAATGATATTTTTATACATGAGACATCACTGCAAATGAGTTTGTAAGGGAGCTTTTGGGTTCCCTGTGTTTTCCATTGGAGTTTAAATATGACTAATATTATTCACTCAGTGGAGGCCAATATAGAATATCCTGTTTTTCAAGGTATTTTTTTAATCCTATGGATATCAGTGAAGATATTTAAACACATTGAACATAAAAAGTGGAATAGTTAAGTCAAAGGCTGTGCTTGTGTTTTTTGGCCGAAGCTGTCACATAATACTGAGGAAGTCTGTTGCTGTTATACAGTACACTGAAGTGGAACACAGTTTGGGTTAGATCAGAAATTTCCTTGTAGAAAGCATTAACAGTTTTCATGTGTAGATCTCTTCACATTTTTGCAGCTGTACTGGTTCATTTTAATATCAATAAATGATGGCACAAAGTTGTCTCCCCTTTCTTCTATTTTAAAGACTAAATATAATCTTATCACATGCAACACCAATAAAATATTATCCACTGTGGGTGGATTTGAACCATGTAAGGAAAGAGGTTATAAAGGACTCCAGGTTGATTAGAGTTGGTGTAAAGACAGGTGTTTGTTCTGATTAAAGAACATGGTAACAGACTTTACCAGTTGTGTGGATTTATTTAGGCTGTGGTCCATATAACAAATGATATGAACAAAGGTAAACATCAGTATATGAGTATAATAAAAAAACAGTACAAGTAGCCTACACTCATAAAAACAAATCAGACTGTATCAACAAACCAATTTGCTGTGAGCATACCGCCTACAATGAGCCTTATAAGCAAGAGAAATTACAGGCAGAGATATATGTGAAGAGTTACCAAATAATCACGCTAATATCTGGTTTGCATTTATAAATATCAGCCCACTCCCTTTTGAGCATTTACACACTGCAATAAACAGAGGTAATGTAGGTGAAAGGAAAAAAACATCACTTAAAAGGTCCAGAGAGGAACTATTGGGAGACATTAAATGTAATATTCATAGGTATGTTTTCATTAGTGTATAATCACCTGGAAATAATAATAACCTAGGGGAATGAGAGCAGGTTGCAAAGTGCAAAAAACACAAAAGTCCATCTCTACTGTCAGTGTTTGCTTTGTCCGTTCTGGGCTCCTGTAGAAACATGGCGGTTCAAAATGTTGGACTCTATGGAAGGGGACCCGGGGTGTACGTAGATTAATAATACTAAGGTAAAGAAAACACAACCATTTCTATATTCAGGTGATCATACACTAATTAAACACTGGACCGTTAAACTGTAATCAGTCTTCATGAGAGCCTGAAGGGACAGTCCAACAACGTATTAGACTTGATGTTTTCGACTACATTTCCCATCATCCCTGTGGGGAGCATTGTTCTGGTTTGCAGCTGGATGAACGGGCGAATGCACAGCAGCATCTTATGGAGACAATCCGGTGTTTTTTTTATTGAGCTTTTTTCTTTAACAGCCTGATATTTCTGTAAGTAGTTTTGTAGTTTATCTACCTATATTGTATGTTCTTCTGTGAAAGTAAACTACAGATTTAAGTTGGATAAAATAAAAAAATAATAAAAGGTATACATCTATTTGGGGAGTTTTTTCCAAATAAAATCCGGTTTTGAATCACCTGGACAGACTCTGGGTTTATAGTTGGACAGACTCTGGGATTATAGTTGGACAGACTCCAGTTTCAGTGCCTCTTCCCCGGCTGGGAGTCCTCAGTATCCTCAGGGCTGTTTCCCGGCGGTGCCTGACAGTTAATGAGCTGCTGACACAGCAATCCGACCCTACAGAAGTTGTTTGAGGATGAAAATGGGCTGCGTGAACAGCACCGAGGACAAAGCTGCAAAGAAGAGCAGTAAAATGATGACTGAAAAAGACCTGCAGGAAGACAAAGAGAAAACAGTGAAACTGCTTCTGCTCGGTATGAACTGTGACTTTTTAACGCATGAAATCAGTTTTAATCTTCATCGATCTTTAGATTCTTTTTATTTTCACTTTTTCATTGCAGTCTTTAGTGTATCTGACTCCAAACACTCCTCTTCTTCCTTCTGTTGCTCATCACGTCTGCACTGATACACGTGAAGTAAACCAGATACTGAGGGGGCTGTTATGGCTGTCCACGCCCCTTCCAGTTATACTGCCTGAGACATGAGACATGGCCTCCTAGTTACTCTTCAGAGAGACTTCTTTAGGGTTAGTCATTATTGTCCTGTCTGTTAATGCGAGTACTGCACATGTAGTATAAAGGAGAAAAAATGACACAAGCATAAACAAAGTGTAAATATACAGGAATTACCATTTTCATTACCAAAATGTATTATTATTATTATTATTATTATTATTATTATTATTTATCTATTTAATTATTTATTTCTGCATTTATTTTTTATTGACAAGCGTTGACATGTTGTAACTCATGCAAGCCATTTTAACTTCAATGCCTAAAACACAACAAAACTTTACACCTGAAGGGAAATGTTGACCTATGATAGGTCAACAGTTTAAAGGAGCTCTATAGTGAGCACTAAGAAATTTGAATAAAATTTGCCATTAGATGAAGGTCTGGCCTGTCACAGTTAATTTCAGAAAGTTCAGTCTCACTGGAACAAACCTTCAGGTTCATGATGTTGGTGACTTCCTGACTTACTCTAAGGGTCTGTATTTCAGCACTCTCTTGTGCCTGTAGTGAGCACTGGCTGTCTGCTTACTTACTCAATGTGAGTGTAGACTATATCGATGTGCAAGCAGCACTTAACATTTATATGCTCTGTTCTCTGCAGAGAGCCAGACATGAAGCACAAGGCAACTTAATCTTCATCCAGAAGATATGGCAAGAACAAAACCAGGCTGTAAATCTATTTACTACCATTTCAGAGCCAAGTGTACCAGAAACTGTGAGGTAATTTCTATTAAACTGTGTCTAATGTTTTGTTAATAGATTACAGCCAGATTAGATCAGTTTGTTTTTGTTGCAGAGGAGATATTTTAGGTAGCTGAGCCCTGAGCATAATGACAGTAAAGGCTAAAGTAGGTTTCACATCAGTGATTTCTAAAAACAGTGATTCATAAACAATCTGTTTGAGATTCTTGTTTAATGAGGCCTGGCTTGGAGTCCTGCATGGGTTTGGATGATTATGTGAATGCCTGTGTAAAGTTGGTTTGTGACCTGGCAGGAAGCCACACTTAATTATCAGCCAGAAAGTTAGCCTGGGAACCAGCAGATCTGCAAGCTCATGCTCAGACAGTATTTCACCAGTTCTGTATCCAGTTGGGTGAATCACAGCTGTTTATCTAATATGGCGCTGGTTCTGTACAAACGGCAACTTCTGTGACTGGCAAATGAAGCCAACATTGTGCCAAAAACTGCAGCTCCTCACACGGCCACTTGAGGCTGGCACCAGAAGTGAGTCAATCTCTATAAGGCCCCATAGTCAAATGCTAAAATTTACAGCAGAAATAAATGTTTACAGCCTGGTACTAACAACGGTTTTGGTCTCTATAGTTAATTTCCAGCTAATTTCCTCATTCATGATAACTCTACAGAGGGCAAAGTTTTCTATAACTCACCCCTTTAAAGTAAATTGAAAGGGGGAGAGCGGGGGGACCTAGGCCTGAATTAAACCCGGGCTGCCGCGGCAGAGGCCTGGCTCCAGTACATGGCGGGCACACTCCACCAGCACTCCTGCAGCACGTCCCACATGTCAGCTCCCAAACACTTCCAGAAGTGATTAAAAAGTCTGCAAACAATCTATCCCGTCCAAGAGCTCTGTCAGGAGCCATCAGACCCTCAGCAGCAGTCAACTCCTACAGGGAGATGTTGGCATCCGGGACAGCACTGTCCCCAGATCCCAGCTGAAGGAAGCCCCTGCAGCAAACCAAAAGCCCTTTAACTCTTTCATGTAAAATAAACCTAATTTCTGTTTATTTTGAGATAGATATACAGTTTCCCAAATCCCTGATTTCTTTTGTCACTGTGGAATGACATCCAACCGCTTAGTGACTCAAAAGTCCCTCGTCCCTAAAACATCTCAAATTTCTGACAGAAATGTCTGTCCTAAAGCGGCTTCCACTGAAATTCATTAAAAGGCAGATTTTTCTTGATGCCTGATTAAATTATATTAAGTCCATGTTGGAGTGGTCTGGAGCTATGAGATAATATGTGGAGGTGTTTTTGTGGCTGCTGTCATTCGTGATATGGCTGCATCATTTAACTACTGTCCCTCTTTTTCAGGTGCTGAGGAATCTGGGAAAAGCACAATAGTAAAGCAAATAAAGTAAGTGACAGCTTGTAACACAGTCCTGCAACAGCACATACCATATTAAACTCTGACACTATTTTTGTGTTCCACTGATGAAAGACCGTCCCACTACCTCACTGCCACTTTCAGCTTATTGTCAGAGGTTAATGGTGTGTGATTACAAACAGGGTTCATCTTTGTTGGAATACAGTGGAAGCAAAGCAGGAGCCCCATTTCACTGCACTCAGGCAGAGGAGGAAGCCCCCTTTTTGCAGAATGTGTTAAACAATGGCCTCAGAGGCCAGTCGTAGCCTGGCAGGACCTGAATAGAGTCCCCCAGTTCCCACATTAGGCGTGCTGCATGCTCACTGAAGCTCAAATTCCAGCGGTAATGACAGTATTGCATTAAGTTTTTCAAATTTGCAATTTGTTCCACATTTGCTGAATTCTGTTTGCTATTGTTTTTTTATTGTATTGTATTGTATTGTTATTTATCTGGACTCTAAAAGCCTATTTGGATTTTAGTGTTTGTGTCAGAATCATTCATG
>NW_023339707.1:11691421-11717713 GCF_004916995.1 Morone saxatilis
CCTGTGGCCTTATATAATATGATCCGTGAAATGCTTTATTGTATTCACTTCATTTTTTACAGTCACATACCAACCGATGGATGATAAGTAGGAGCTGGTTACTGAATAGGAACCTGGATCAGATGGAAAATAGATAAGAAGTAGTCCCTTTGTTTTGTGTTCAGTATTTAATGGCTCCCCACCCTCTTCCTAAGGCTCTATGTATTTCAGGTGTTTGTAGTTGTTGGTGTGTTTGTTGTTGTTGTGTGTGTGGTGTGTGTGTGTGTTGTGTGTGTCTGTGTCTTGCTGTGTCCTGTGACTGCGCTCGTGTCTTGAGGTGTTGATATGACAGAAAATAGCTATGACTGCCCGGCCAGCAGCACCAATCACAGGGGAGGGAAATACAATGGTTTCTATGGCAACCTCCGATTCAGCCTTTCTTGCCTGGCCCCACCCCCCGCCACCCCCCATCCCCACCCCCAACCTGCACCCCCATTCACCGACCCATCCTATCCACCCACAGCAGATAACAGTGCATCAACCTCAGGGCAGAAACACACACACACACTCACACACTGTGGGTATCACCAGCCATTAGGAGTAGTGTTCAGTGTGTTTTGCAACCATATTAGTTCGGTTTCCTTTTCTCCTATTTAACTGAACACAGGTGGGCTGATTCATGCTCAATTGCAGCTGCTGATCTAATATTGTTTACCGTTGTGAACTGAGATCTCATCAGTAGGGGGAGCTCCCACATTTAACAAATAACTGCAGAACCTGAAATCCCAGAAAATATCCTCCTTATTCTGCACATCAACACTGATCCATGCCCAGAGAGCAGGGCTTTTAACAGCATTTCTTTATTGATCATAACGATGACAGATGATATCATCATGACCATTAAATTTTAGTTTCACACTAAAAAGCCTCATTCAAATGCACACACTGCGGGCAATTACTCTGGAACACTAGAAATAGGTTAATCAATAGTCAAGGCAAATTCCTTACATTTTTAAGACGAATGTGTCTGGGGCAAAAGCAATATGGGACCGAAACAAAAACAATGTATTTGCCTCTATTTGTCTTTCTGTCAGAGCATGTCAGTTCAGCAGTCTGACGCAGGAGGCAGCGTGCACACACTCATGCAGACACAAAAACTCACTGTTCTAGTAGAGATCTTATTTGGGCTGACGTCAAACCCTTAGGGCTGAGTTGATCTGTGAAAATCCTTTTGCATCATTTCATACAGAGTTGACTTGTTTCACTCAGGGCTTCATCGCTCCCATGACTGACATACTCATATTCATATATCCCAGCAATTGAGTATGCACATTACTTTTAATAATAATGCCACATAGTTTTATTTGTATTGCATATTTTTCTTAATGTACCGGTATTTAGACTTATACATACAGAGGATCTGTGATCTGTCATAGTGGTCAATATTTATACAACGTGGGAAGTCAGTACCTGAGGTAAATTAGCTCTGCTGCAGTCCTACAGTCCCACAGAGAACAACATCCACCTGGAAGGTCACATCAAACTGATTACTAACACCCCATCACGCACCTCACCACCTATCTGAGCTGGGAAAACCCTTGGAGCGACATCCTCACATATCTCAGCTTCACTGCTAATCACAAATTATGCAGAATTTTATTCAAGTAAACGCAGCTTCAAGGACTTCGAGGAAAGGGCAGCGATGTCTCAGGGTGTGTTGAGTCTCTTTAAATCTACAAAGATGGAGAGTAAGAGTGTCACCAAATGTTGATCTGCACGCTCCACTAGCTCGGTAAGAGTTATTAGAGCATGTAGATCATAATATATTTTAGCATGACTGGTTTATTTATTCTGCAGCTCTGAGGAAACAACATCATTTCAGACAAACACCCAATAAAACAATTTATTTAAGATACAATGAATTATTGAAATCTTTTTTAGAGCTGACTTAAACAATAAAGATCATAAGTACAATTTGAGATAGCTTGCTGGGAGTCCTGGGACAACCTGTCCTCTGTAGGTAGCCAAAGATTACACTAACTAGTGATTGTAACTGGTTTGATTTCCCAGAGTCATGCTTTGGAGTCCAAACAGACACAATTAGCACTCTCTGTTGGCTCCAGGTTGGCACTGTCATCCTCTGCACACACACTGAGTCACTGATGAGCGCCAACGCTCCGGGCCACTGTCTGCCTAGGGACGCATAATAACACTGAACCTCAAAAAAAGGAGCCAAGACTGTAACAAAAATAAAAACTGAGGATAACATGGCCTCTTGCAGGCATTTGAGGCTGATTCTACAGTATCATTTGTATTTATCTCTTCTATAATATGCTACACAGATTGTATATTTTCTTTTTCAGGATACTCTGATTTGTAGTGATTCAAGTAAAATATAACTTTTCACCACTTAATTACTGACTTGAAAAATACAACGCGCCGCCTCAAGCCCACAGATGCTCAATGACTCTTTTCGGTGTCACACTTTTTATTGTGAGAACATCATGACTCCCCTCCAAGTCACAGTTTTTTATTTACTCACTGACTATGAATAATTTCATGTAATTTGACTGATTCATTTAAGAATTTCTGATTATTGCAACTTCATTCGGAATGACTTATACATATACACAAAAACATCAGTTTACAGGTAAAAGTAAAACTCTTCCCTCCGTCCCTCTTGAAACATTTTGTGACTCTTACTTTCCAGAAGGGACGGTGTCCATGATGAAGACCTTTCAGTTACATTCAGCATCTGGCTGGTGGTGCAGTGAGGTGAAATGTCCTTGGTTGAGTCACAAATGGCCTACAGGGGCTTTGCTGCTTTAGCAAGAAACAACCTTCATCTGTCAGAAGGACACACAGCTCAGAACCACTGGACAAGAATCAGGTGGACCAGAAACACAGCAGGGGGACACCTGTACAGTATAATTCAGTCCATACATCAGACCTGGCGCAAACATCCCCTTTGTTTTCACTAAAACTGTATTAGTGGAGAGGTGGTATTCTTCTCTGCATTAAATAAATCCTACACACTGGACCTTTAATTCACAATTTAATGTTAATCTTTCATGCAGTAAAAAAGCTTTTGCGTTTGGATGTTGGTATTTCTGTAAAAACCTACACTTAATGATGAACAGCAACCTCAGAGGATGTCCCACAGCCGCAGTGTAATTTTCACAGAAACTAATCAGTGCAGTCAGTCATCTGATTAATGGCTGTATCATCAAGCAGAACCAAGGCTGAGGCCATCCCCTCCCCCTCCCCTCTGCAGGTTACCCATCATACAGCGAGTGTGAACTCAGCAGTATTAGATGTTACAATATCCACCAGAAATATGAGCACTCAGAGGCTGTTGACAGAAGTCCATTTCCTGTCAGCGAGCATTTGCCCGAAATGACAGCACAGTTGAGCCCGGTTGTGTCTTCACTAAGTCCGCCTTTTAGTTTTTGGTTTATCCATTTTGGGAGTGGGTCTAATCTGTAAACTTTTTTGTTTTCCAGAAGAGGATTATTCTTTCTCTCTTCAGAGAAAATATCTAGTTACATAACAAATGAACTCATTCTTCCCCCTTTGATTTGTTTTTATCATTTGTGCATACAGAAACAGAAATCCCAAGATTATTTAAAACAGTGGCTGTCCAACATAAATATTAAATCCATTTCAGTCTGCCAATTCATGGAGCAGTTTATTACGAGAGTAAAGAATATGTACAGGGTTGATGTTTCCATGTGGTCCTGTTTGCTCCCTTCTATGGGCCAATGTATTTAATGTCAATGTTAACGTCCGCCACGGCTATGGCATTTTCCTCTCTATATGGTTTTTACACACCAGTGTCTTTTAATGAGATTCTTATTGGGCAACATCAAGTAAAACGCTGCGCAGGTAACTAGCAGTGGGTATGTTAACAAACATAACGTTAGCTAACGCTTGCTAGCTAGCTATCAAATCAATGTATCAATGTATCAATGTATCAATCAGTGTATATAATGTATAACACTGGTAGCTGGCTTTGTTAAAACATTAACATTACTTTAATAGATTTCCTCTGCTTTCATTTATTTATTTATTTCACTGATAAACATTGACAACACCAAAGGCCTTGCGCCTAAAATTATGAAATTTCTGGCCTGACTAAAGGTACATTTTACTCCAACAAACAAGATAAAATATATACTTTATGGAAGAGAGATCAGTAAATACTTAACTTTATAAATATAAATTATATACTATACTCTGTCAAAACCACGACTGAACTCTTCATTTTGATCCCTGTGAAGCGACAGAGGCCCTGTAAGCCAGGGACTGCATATGAGTCCTGGCTGTGGTTGTGGACAGCAGAATGGTGCAGCGGAAGCATGCTGGGCCAATAACCCAGAGGTCAATGGATCAAAACCATCCTCTGCTTTCAGTCCCTTGCAGGCAGCGAAGAGGTCTTTTCTGCTACTAACTGACACGATGAAAGGATGGCATTTATTAAACCCATATTTTAAGTCACTTTCAACGTCTCAACAGTACAGTCCATCCAGAGGTAATGATCCTCGTCCTGTGGCCTCTATCACCAAGTCGGGCAATTGAGTGTGACTGCAATCAAGAAGCTCCTTGTTACTTCTACCATCTTTGAGCCCAACTGACGTAATCAAGAAGCTCCTGTTTTTCTGGACACATTTTGGCACTATACCACACTTTTTCTGCTGTTCTCCTTCATGTCAAAGCTTTACTCCACCTCTGTCCCCCTCCTCTTTCTGTTTTTTCTTTCACTGCCACAGTAGCATCAGGGGCCATTGTCATATTATTCAAAGCCACATATTGTGCAGCCAGCTTCCCATGTTGTTGTGTTGCAGTGGAACTCACTTTATGTCTTTACAACTGCCTTTTCAAGGTCATCAAGCCCAGTGGCTAATGGATAAGGCACTGCTCCTAGAGCCAGGGATTGTGTGGTTCGATTCCATCTTGGGGCTTACAGCAGAGTGGTGCACGGAAGGTGCTGGGCCATAACCCAGAGGTCGCACCCTGGATCGCATCCTCTGCTATACGGTTTTTAACGTGCCTCTCTCCTTCCTGCAGAAAAATGATTAATGTTAATATATGGGATTACAATAATCCATAAGGCTGTAACGGCTCTTTCAGGAAAAAAGCAATAAAAATAACTTAGTGACAAAAGGGGACAACATTTAAAATATTTAGATGCAGTTTGTATTGCAAGTATTTAGCATAAATCAAAGTACTCGGTGAAAAGGTATTTCTTCGCCTTGATGAAGTGTTGTACAAATGTCAGCACAATCCATTCCTTAAAGTTTGCATTTCTTGTCAAAGGTCAAAACAACAAATGTGAACCTCATGGTGCACCTGGAGAAAAACTCAGGGAATCAACAAAATCATTAAGATGAATCCTCTGGGGATCAATAATGTCTGTATAAAATTGAATGGCAATCATTCAAGAGTTGTTAAAACATTTCAGTTGGGACCAAAGTGGGGGATCGACCGACTAACATTGCAATCCCTAGAGCAACGCTGCTAGCAAGCTAAAAGTCAAAGGCCAAAAATTGTACATTTTTGTCTGTTTGAACTTGAGGTTCCCTGGATTGTGAAAAATAAGTATTTGAAATGCTAATTCACCTAAAATGAATGTTTAAAAGTAAAGAGATAAATAATTACAAACATTTACATTGCAACAATCTCTCCTTTCTTGTGAGACTGGAATCATCCTATTTCACTCCCAGCAACACATTATTCATTAATTGTCATTAATGAGAGAAAACAACAAGTTAAAACTGAATTTTATATGGTAATATCTTGTCATGCATGGCTGTTCAATGACATTAGTAATTTCTTTCAGTAAAGGCCACAGAGTGATTAGTGAAATAAAAGGTTATTGTGTGTTAATATCACACTGGCTCATGCTCCACAACCTATTCTCTGTGGTTTGACAGCCGATGAAAAAGAATTACTCACTCTAACTGTTCAAATGAACATTAGGTGACAGAAATAGTCATGATCATACATATTTATGAGAACATTACAAAAGTGAAACATTGACGCAACAACTTGCCATGTCTTTAGTACAATTTGTGAGCTTTATACTCATATAAAGTCAAATCAAATGTCGTCCTATCAGGACACAAAGTGCTGCTGGTGGTCTTCCCTCTATAAGCCGGCTCCAGTGAGGCAGCTGCAATGAAAACCAGCACCAGGTGAGGACTGCGGCCAAATACCAGTGCGATACAGCAGAGTAGCATTTTTATGCTCAGCCCTCATCTTAGTCTTTTCTCTCCACTGCAATCTTGCTCATGTCTTCTGACCTCATTAGAGCCAGAGATAGCTGAGTTCTGCAGGCAGAGCAGGGAGGAGGAAGAGGAGTAGGAGGAGGGGATGTTGATGTTGTGAAATCCAGACAGATGCTGCACAGTTAATAATGCAAGCCAGCTGTCGGCATTCAGAAGGGTGAGAAACTGGAAATCAGCCAAGCAGCCTTCAAGCTAGTTGGACTCAGATACAGTGGTTCAACAGCATAAAACACATTTTGACTTCTGCCACAGCCGCGCAGTTTACAGTACTGGATATTAACTCAGAAACACAGTCAGGGACTAACTTTTATTTTTACCTGCAGACTGCAAAACCTGGAAAAAAGCAATAGTTTGACATTTTGGAGCTAAGCTAACTCTCCAGAAAGCCAGAGTATATTTCCTCCAGCCCAATGCAGCAATAATCGAGGCATACATTCTCAAAACCTTTGCAGGTTGACCACATATGCTCTTCCTCAGGAAACATGTCTGTCCACATTATGGTAATTCATAAAAAAATAAGAACTCCAAACATCATATATCAATAAAATACAAGAAAAGCATTGATTCTGACAGTAATCTCTGTGTTATAACTGGCACCAGTTCAAATATACCTGGAACAAGTAAAAAAGTATCACCTGTGTAAATACATCTGCTTTCTTATGGCTTTATTGACCTCTATTCACACAATCAGTTACATCATCTCTTCTCTGTCAATGTGTGACTGAATGTTGTTTCACAGCGTTACAATATGTTGTTATATTTGATGAATCATTATAATTGTAAAATGTTTTTCAAACTTTTAAATACTTTATTATCAACAAAATAAAATTCCTACTCAATTCTTGATTAACCCTACAGATTGCAGAATAATAACACTTTAATGCAGTACTCAGGGACAGGAAAATAAATATTGTGTGTTCATTAGGGGAAAGCAGATTAGTCAAATGGACAAATGTTTTAAACTACAGGATTTCTATTTATGACAACACAAGGAAAATATGGAATGTTTCTTTCTGTGTTTCAGCTGAATAAAATTAAAAAATAAACTCAGAAGTAAGATGTTACAAAGAGGACATCCTTTAAGAATCCTGATTTATTTTACTGTGTTTCAGGAATGTAAAGATATATTATATTATATTATATTATATTATATTATATTATAAACTGTGAGACGGTTAAATCGCAACACAAATATGTGAAGATTCCAATTGGTAAGATAAAGAAATTGTATAATCCTGATATCAATTGTGGTATCATAAAGACAGAAAGGATTCTATAATTTGATAAATACATTTTGCAGATTTTTGCCTGAGAAAATCTTTTTCGGTCATAATTTGTCTTCAATGTCATTTTGTTAAAAAAAACATGAGAAATATAAACATAATAACAATATTGTAAATTGTATCAAATTGTTAAATTGAGTACATTGTTACATCCCTAGTATGTTTGTGTAAGAGGAAGAGTTTTATTTGTACTTGTCAGCGAGTACACAGCTCTGTGACAATGACAGCAGAAACAGGATGGAATTGTAATAATGACCCTGCATTAAACCCCAGAAAACGTCCACACACTACAGAGAGCAGAGAGCTGTGATTAATTGAGGCAACAGCAAGAGAAGTCTTTCAAATCCCTTAAAGCTTGCCACAAGGCTGTTCCCAAAGCCCAAGATTATTACAGACTGACACAGGCATGAAACAAATCTGTTTAATTTAAACCAGCGCTCTTCTTCTCAGGATCTCTGGTGTTTTCTCTTCATTGCAGCTATTTTGGTTGCAATGTGTAGGATGACCCTGGATAGCCATTATGATGACACAGATGTCAGGCACCAAATCTCATGGTAACAGCATTGCAGTAGCATTGTGGCTTTATATGAGTTACCCAGTACCTCTGAAGGCCAGAACAACCTCAATTTAATCACTGAATAAAGTATGAAAGAGAGGAACAAAAGGTACAGGCAGTGGCTAAGTCAAGTCACCTTTATTTGTATATATTCAAAGCACATTTCACACAGAATTAAACTCAATGAGAAACAAAACAGTGGTGAAAGAACTCAAATTTGCAATAGCTACCACAGGGTTAAAATATTCTATAACAAACAAAAGTCCTGCATTCAAAATACAAGTCAGTGCTGCTGTAATCGATGATGGATTATATGACTACATGTAATGTGTTGCTTATAGTGGCAAAAGTTGTAGCATTTTCTGATTTTTATGGCCCACAACCACAGTTTTAACTCCAGTCAAATAAATATAGTGGAGTCAAAAGTGCAATATGAAGGGTGTGAAGAGTAACATACATAAGAACAGTGCATCTTGGGACATATTTAGTTACTTTCCACCACAGGGCACTGGGATAAAAATACATTAGCAACATAGTCCCTTTAGAGTGACAACAACAGGAAAGCAGTGCACAGCCCACACGCTCACTGTTTTGCAGAAGATGGAGGAATTCTATGTACAGTTTATTAAGATATTACACTATAAAGCACATGGAATCACAAAGGAAAAACATAGTATTTCATTCAGCTATATTTCAGATAACTGGTTGACATCCTGGATTAATTAAAAACACTTTCAACAGTCTCAGATTTAAAGCCTACAATGATTTATAGAGCTCAGTATTCACTGATCTCTTTTCCAATAACAAAAAAGAAAGCCAAGTTTAGAAGTGTGTCTCCAGTTTCTTGATAGTATTGTTAGCTGACTCAGCTGAGCTGAGAATAAAATGGAGAAATAGTAAAACCATTGAAATGAGTGACTAAAGATTAAAGGATAAAGCTGTGTTTGCTTGTTCTTGTTCTCATACTGTTAATCTCTCTTGAAAAATATATTTTAAATAAAGAACTAACTAAGTAAAAGGTCCTTTTATTGGAATTCATTTTTGATAAATGAATTATGGGTGAATTTAAATTAGCCGCTCCAGTTTCAGGGTCCTGGTATTGTGCATGCTGTCATGCTGTCAGCAGTTACTGAGGCTCTTTATTGTTATTAGTAACACCTATGTTATTCAGACTATGACAAAAGGTCAAAATGTCTGCTGTGAAAACGGCCTATAACCATATATTTTCTGGTATATTTGGCATCTTAAAGTTTAAATATTCCTGAATTTGAAACTGAACTGTGCTCCACTGGAGCAGTGCTGCTCCACCAAAGTGAGCTCTTTCCCCTCTGATGCTTGTTCTCAGGCTGTACCTCTGAGTGAGTGTCCGGTCTTGGATAGAAGATGGGCACATGAGAATTAGCACCGGAGGGCGAACCTGCACCTGAATAATAGATACATCTCCAAAGTAACTGACTCATTCACTCCATCATACATTGCCATCAGCATCAGCAGCCATTATATAACAACTGCAAAGGCCAGGTCCAGCTTAACACGGTGCTGTCTGTCTGTCTGCCTGGATCTGCTGCTGAATTGGCTTTTTGGGCTGACTTCCCGCTAGTGCATCGTAGGATTGAACAAACCACATGCTGGCAGGATAGAGCTACGAATGATTAGATAGGGAAAAGTCTAAAACCTGTTTATAAAATCCTCTTACTCATATTGGAGTCACAGCAGTGCATTCATCTGTGAGGTGTGTGCCTTATGCAATCAGGGCAGTCAGGTTTTGTTTTGGCTGGCACTGTAAAGGCCAGAGTTCAGAGGACTATGAGAAGAAGCGATGCTCAGGGGGGATGACCTCATCCCTGTATCTGATAGTCAACCAGCTAATGAATCGAGGCGTGCTAAGAGAATGACTAAATTTAGAATCAGCAGAAGAGAGCATCGACGTGTCCGTTAATCGAAGAGGTGTAGACTGCATTACATTAGCAAACACACAGAGTGAGTGGTGGAATATAAAAAAAGTACACTTTACTTGAGTACTTCCATTTCAAGCTATTTTATACTTCTGCTCCACAACACTTCAGAGAGAAATATTGGACTTTTTACTGCACAACATTTATCTGACAGCTACTGCTAGAGTTACTCTGAAGATTAAGATTGTACATATGAAAAGGTTATAAAAAATGATGCATTGTTATATATTAACGTACATAAAGTTACATTTTTCTCTACCTCAACCAGCTCAAACAT
Organism: Morone saxatilis; assembly: GCF_004916995.1. NCBI lineage: Eukaryota > Metazoa > Chordata > Actinopteri > Moronidae > Morone > Morone saxatilis. Next base: position 11,701,759 of record NW_023339707.1, read on the forward strand.
TACAGTGCACTTTAATGCATTAAGTAAAAATAATAATCCAGTGATATAACACCATTGATGCTGTTCTTTCACTCAAGCAAAATGATCAATACGATTTCACTTGGACTATTTTTATAGAGTGGTATTTTTACTTAAGGCACCAATGTGTAGGATTTAGTGGCAACTAGCATTGAAGTTGCAGATTGCATCTTACTGAAAATGGTTTTTGTCTGTATTTGATAACCCTGATGAAAGATGGCTGTGAAGTGTGTAGGAAAAACTACGGTGGCTTTAAAACTATTTAACATGGCGGCTCCACAGAACACAACCCGCGGCATCTGTAGATAAAAACAGCTCAATATAAGGTAACAAAAACTCAATAATTCTTATTTGTATAGAAATAGCCAACGTTCTTGTTGATTCTTTACCTTTGTTTAATGCATCAACATTAAATTGAGACTGTTTCATAACCAGTTAAAAACTTGTTGTAGAAAAAGTGAAATATCTCAATACTTCTTCCACCACTGGAGCGCGGCTGGTTGTCTCTGCTGACAGGAAATCTCCTGAGTGTGTGCTCCATTATTCAGGGCCCAGAGCTGAATAAATAAAGGCACACAGTAAACACCCCTGATCTAATGATGCAACAGGACACTTGAATTAAAAAAGCCAATGGACATTCCGTCCAACTCTTTCTCGCTCTGCCACCCTCCCTTCAACGATCTCCCCTTTCAGCCCCATGTGTCTCTCTTCCTATCCTTCCCTACTCAATCAAGGCCTAGCAAACGCCGCCCTCTATTCCTATTTGTGATCCAGCCGTTTGCTGGTATGGTTTGAAGGACATTTCATTAGCATTTCATGCAAAGGGGCAGCATATAGGCTCCCTAATCTCTTCTGGGTAATGACTCCAGAGGTATAGCCACTCAGCCTCTCAATTACACTCCCTTCCTGTATCATATAGCACTCCACTTACCCCATTATAATGTAATGTTTCCGTATTTAGCTCGCTATGGTTTTGGAAAAAATTATGGACCATTAAGTACAATTTAATTCATGCACATTGGGGAAAAGCACCTTCCTCCATTCTGCAGCATCGTAATTACAATTCAAACCGTATTTACTGTGCTACATTTTGCAGCATACATTCTCTTCTGCTTCTTGTTTTTTAAATGAAGTAAAATGTGTGTCTCAACATGGCAACACCATCTCCCGGTATAAAAAGATATTCAGGACTGCACCCTGTTTATACCATGCTTTCCTCTTAGCCTCATTACGGCACTCCACTCCAAAACGCAGATGCAATTTTCTGTCTCCCCTGGAGCACAATCATTGCCGTTTGACTGGAGAGCTGTAGAGAAGACCTCTTCATCCAGGCTTGATGTGCCACTAGCGGCCACAGACACAGGCACTGAAAACTAAAAAGTGAGGAAAAAAATTCCAAGTGCTCAGCAAACAAGCCCTGCAGGTCAGCGTTTTAACCTGTCCACTCTGGCATGATGGGCTCTTAGCAAACATAATGAGAGGGACTCTGGGATGTGCACAGTCTCGTCGTTTGCGAGGGATGGTAAGTCCTCTCTGCCAAGTAATGGGCTCTGTGTTGACTGCTGCTGCCTCGCCTGCTGCACCTCTCTGACACACTCCCAAAATGGCTTCAGAGCTAGGGAGTTACGAGAGACATTGAGTCAAAAACTGAACATGAGGAGAAAACACAGCAGCACATGGAGTGCTGAATACAGGATGTATAGGATAAAACTGTAATTTCTAACCAGCAGCACATACATCCTTATCAGAAGCCATATTTGAATTCTTGTTTCTGACACAGGAAGCCAAACATTTCAAGGCAGTGAGTCACTGACTATTTAGAGTCTTTTCCTGCCTTCACCAGGGGGACCTCATCTTATTGGCCAAGTGCATGGGCACAGCTCTTATTGCAAAGGCAGAGGATTACCGTTGTTTTCCCACATAGTTAATTAGTTGAGAATCATCTGTTTCCTTTGGGAACAGCCAGCATGCATCAACTCCTTTATCTTTGCCCTGAGGAACGGATTAACAGGTATTAGTGATACAGACTGGGAAATGCCTTGTCTTCCAGTATCTCTTTTTCTCATTCTGTCTCTATTCAGCATATCAACAAAACAAAATGATATCCTTTGTTGTGTCTGTCTTTATGGTACAGTTGATTGCAGATTTAACATTTCCCAGAGACAGCTTTAAATAGATCAGTAATGGGTCCTTGGCTTGACAGTTTCACCTGACAGAGGTAATTATGCCCAGTTATTACAGCAAAGCTTGTAACTGCATTAGTGACAGCTTTAATTAGTGAGTGAAAACAATGTGTGCCCTGCCTCCTGATTACATCCATTGTTAATGCTCACAGCGCCTCAGTGTAGGCTGACATCTGCAGCCCTTTCTCCATGAGTAGTGGTCTCCGGCGTCAACAGCGCACATGGCTAAAGCACAGCCTGTTGCTAAGCAATGGGAGAATAAGATGTGCCAAGATTACAAACAGCTTTGCTTTTATTGAAGCATGTGCCATCCATGTGGGCTTTTTCTCTGAGATATGATTGTTGAGTGACCTTGTTTCATCCCTGCACTTCTGATCAAACACAAAACTAACCTAAAGTGTTGCCATGGAAACCAAGAGCAGTCCAGACGTAGGCTAAACAAAGATAACGGTTAGTTTTTTTCTTCTCTTTCCTCTGGAGACCATTCCTGCAATCTGCATGTCTCCGATTTTTTTAGAGCCAGAGGGAAGTGATACTGCAAGAAGGGCAACACTTGACCCCTGATGAGCTAAACACCTCATTTAGCTACAGTTACCTGCGTCAGATGCACTTCAATTTGACTGATTTATTTACCACTAATACATTATTAACAAAGACTTTGGAACGAAACTGCTGTCCCACTGTTTACCTGCATGATCAACACCAGCTGTAAAACAATTACACTTCAGCCCATTAACACCTTTAAGTAAGAAAAAAAAAAAGGAAGGAGTTTCTAATATGTAGCAAACAGTTTGAGATTCATCATAACGTCTGCTTATAAACCGTTCAGTATTTTACATAGCAATTACATTAAAGCAGCAATATTCAATATCTTTATAATAACAATCATCAAGTGACAATGTTAAAACAATGTGAAATCATGAAAGGACTCGCTTGTAGTGATAAACCTAGATGAAAGCTCTTCTTGGCTTTATGTTAAAGACCCGCTGAATGCAGTGCTTTTGCTATTTGTTTTGCAAGGCATTGTGGGATGGAATTCCAGGCAACAAGGGACTGGCAAGCGATGCGAAAAGTAAAATTGGTCAGGCAGGAAGTTTAGTCTTTACTTGCTGTTGATAAATGCGTCAAAAGATTACATATACTGTGTGCAAACAAGCAGGTCACCTGCCACCTTGCTACTCGCGATGAGTGAGAAGTGATGGAGGTGGAGAATTTGTTGCGTATTCATCGTTATGGAGATTTATAATGAGTTTAAGGTCATTGTTTAATCATCCAGCCTGTAACGCTACCATTTTGGTCCACTCTCACTGCTCTTATTGTGTTATTTTCAGCTGCAGCAAGTAGAAGTTTTCAGCAGGAAAGCATTAAAAACTCGCTGTCCGCTACCCACAGACACAGTTAGCAACTATCTGGTGAACACAGAGGAGCATTTAGCAGCTAAAGAGTCAGATATTTTCCTCAGTAGTCGGTAGAGACCAAAAACAGAGCTATAAGAGGCTGAATATTAGACTTCACCAGTTGGTCAAAAACACGACTCCAAATGAAAGATCGTGTTGATCTGTAACTTCTGGGTATGTAAATAAGGAACTGATTGATAACAAGTTTGCCATAACCACTTAAAAGGGGATCATATGTCAACATTTCCGCTACCTCGAGTGGCCAAAAAATCAGTTACTGTAGGGTTTAAAGACACATTCAGAAATGCAATGAGAGTAAGAGTAATCAGCTGCAGATCTAATGTGTGCAGCCAGCATGAAGTCTAGCTGCATCCAATTGTGTATGTTGTGTAAACCAGTCAGCTCAGAGACAAGAGTGTGTGTTTACCATGTCAGCAGAGAAGGCAGGTGGAGAACAGAAAGAGTCTGCTGTATGTAAACATAATTTACATCGGTGTGATCAGGCTTCAAACCTGAAGAGCTCACACTGATAATCCTCCCAGGCGCAGAATGAGGTTAATAGTTTTCAGAACACTGGGTCTGTTGTAACCGCATATGTTATCATTTGTCATCACATGATCGGGTCATCTCAGGCGAAGAAATGGCTTCCTGGTTGCTAAAGTGGTGGTTACAAGAGCCATAGTCACTTAACAACGTTCCCACTTAATGATTAATAAGTGGTGGAGTCTCTCACTCTCACATTTTTTAATATTTTAATATATGCTGATAAATTATAGAATAGGAAAATAAATTTGGTAACTAATGTTTGTCCGTTCGGAGTTAACGGGCAGGCTGAATTATATTTTTTGCAGAGCTTGAGACATCGATCTGTGCCAGAAACCCCATCTGAGCAGGTACACAGAGACAAACAAGAGAAGGCAAGGCCACCTCAGATTTGCCACGGAGCCAAAACAGTCAACGAAAGGCCGCAGGCAGTTGCCAGGCAACACTATCCCTATCACAGCAGGAAGTGGAGTCGAAGAGAACATTAATCACTTTCAGCTCCATCTCACAAGAGTCACAGTGCTACAATGCTCCGGTCAGACAGAGGTTTCACAGTGTGTTCAGTCATACCTGTATTTCCTGGCACTGTACTTGAGGCCCAGTGAGAAAGAGATGTCTCCAGCAGGTATATTTACATAATTTATGGAATACATTTCTGAGAATTAATATCATATTAGTCCATTTTTGTCCCACTTTATTTCTCTAAGTCTGGGTCCAACATGAAGTTTACTGTTTAAACACTGTTTGTTTTCAAACCTGTTTTAAATGATTTATCTTGTGCTGGGAGAATTTATTTGGCACAAAATTTCCTTGAAGCATATTATGAGGGATGTCTGCCTGCAGTTCAGCCTGCTTCAAATCAGTTTTTTTCACCTGCCAAAGAAAATCTTTTTAAGGCAACTCCAGCTCCAACAGAATTTCTGCAATTATATCCTCTCTGCCATGCCTGTCTGTCTCAGGCAGGTGGGTGACAAGACAAAAAAAGAAGCATGAACCAAGTCACAATCGAAGCACAATATGGCTCATCATAATGACACCATCTGACCAATATTGAAATAATTCCACAGTGCTGATCACCAGGTCTCCTGTTGAGAGGGTCGCACCCATTCATATATAATGTTAATAATTCATATAACATTCAAATTATCCTATGTCTTCTGTTGCTATAATCTTCTTTTATTAAATGATTTCTGGTGGCATTCTGAGTAGGAGGCTACGCTGGTGTAGCAGCTTATTGGCAATACACAGGCTCTCACAGCTTTGCCAAAGCCAGACTCGCTGCAGCAGATCTGTGAATTGAGGAAAACCCGAAAAAATCTCAAAAAGCAGCATGTGGGTGGATTCACTTGAGTAAAAAATGACAAGGTTTTCCCCACTCAGTCGGCGCTCATAAACAGACTTCATCAAATACACAAACAGAGTCTGCACAGTGAGCAAGAATGGCATGAGCTATGTGAGGAAATCATTGTTGGAAAGCTGGACTGGTTGGTGGCCACCTGCCTACCTGAAGCACTCATCCACAACATAATGTACTGATGTAAATATCATATGTTACCTGGGCTAATCAAAAACTAAGAAATTATATGATTTAAGGAGTAGTTTATGTCTCTTGAGTTTTAAAAGGCTGTATGTAGTTTAAACTGAGATGCCAGTGAGCTCTGAGTCCATATTTTCTCAAATTGGCTGCCTTTTGTGCAATTTTCAGTCCTGAATACAGAAGACCGTAACTGAAGCTGAATCACCTACAAATACTATCATCTATCAACAAATACCACATGTATTTACCCATTCTCAGCACAGGGATCATTAATCAACCAAAGTCCGGTTTATGAACGGGAACGTACGTGGTGGCAAAATAAACATAGTGGCAGTCGTCAGAACATGTAGTGACTGTTAACATATTCATCTGTCAGATGGTACTGTGAAGATGAAAATGTGTCACAGCTTAGTATGGCCACATTCAGCCACATGTAAGTGAAACCTATGTCTTATTTTACCAGACAAGCGTACAAGAACATCCCACTACCTGGGTGTTTGTCTCACCTCATAGTGCCAAATATTATACATTATACATCCACAGAGGTTCAGGAGAAATGGGCTGTATACCTTGACCAGCATATAGACCTAGTGCATGTGTGTAGAGGGGTATGGATAGCAATGAATATTTAGTTTGACCTGCAGTAATGATTGTGCTAGGTGAAAGGTCCAGGGGTCACCAAAAATGTTTTAGTCCTGGTATAAATGTGTGGAGCAAAATTCGTGTCAATCTGACCAAGGTCGTTGGATTGGATCGTGGACATAATCACTGCTCCTTGACAGAGCTGATGATAATAATAATTAAGATGATATCTACATTGTTACCTCTTATCTTACAGACATACAGCTATTATAAACACGTCTGAATGTTATAGGCCCATAACATTTTCTTGAGCGGTTCCCCTGTTTCCAGCTCTCCGATGGGGGTTTTCAGTTGTGCGTCTTCGCAACGCATCTTCAGTGCGGCCACTTTCGGTAAACAGCGCCTTCTGGGTTTCGGCGCATTACCTCTGCCGAAACCACGTCCACCACTGCAGCAGCAGCGGCAACAGCACGTAGACAGCGGCAGGCCTACGAGGAGCCTCAGTGAAGCTTGTCAGCTTACAGACTTTCTCTTTCTTAATTATCTCCAGCTGATGAGACCCGGCAGGACCTGCTCCAACTGCGCCAATTATCTGCAAAGTACGGATGTGCGGTCGTGTGCATGCTGAGCGGCATGTTCAGTTAGAGGCAAAGACAGCTGATCAAAAAAAACCGCTTATCGATGGCTGTCACTAGGTAAAGGGACGTGTGTCGTCTGCTCTTTACGTAATCGTTTTTGCGTAATTTTGCACCGGCTATTGGATGCCGCGTGGACTGGGATTATTTTGGCGAGGATATCTCTTAGTGCTCTCCCTCCTCCCTGCATCCGTTGTTGTCCTCAACAGCAGACACAGACTCATTCAGACGGGGACTATCTGTATGCAGCAACATTGTAAACAGGAGCTGGTTTTAATGAAATCCAACATCGCTGCATCCCGGGTGAAGGTAGGCGTCTCTCTCGGCTCTCCTCCATCTCTCGGCTCACGTTTCCATGTTGTGCTCGTTTGTTTGCGATCAGAATGGTGCAATGCAACGTTTGCACAGATCTTCCACAGACGGACAAGGACACTTCAGAATATGACATAACGTAAACACTTTTGATTTCACATGTAGATGTCTTTTATTTATTTGTCCTTCTTTATGTTATAGTGTACAACAGTATTTTTTTCTGTGTCTCGGAGGGATAAAGAGAGGAGAGAGAGAGAAAGAGAGAGAGAGAGAGGGAAATGGGAAGAGGACGGAAATCAATGCATGTCTTCCAGGAGTGTGAATGCACATGGGTTATCGTGAGTACCGGGTGTGTTCGTGTCTATTTGTTTCAAATCGAAGACGCGCATTGTGCAAATCAGCAGGGGAAAGTTTGTACTGTATACAATATATGCGTGAGGAGATGAGGAAGACAGGGAGACAGTGGCTACTGTACATGTCATACTACATGCTCACATGGGCGTAAAGGTGGGAAGTAACTAAGGGCATTTACTCAAGTACTGTACACTGTACACTGTGCACAATACAGATCATTTACTTAAAGCTTAATATTTTCTTTTGGGGGATTTTAGATGGAGATATTGCTGGTAATCCACGCTGTGCATTCATTCCAGGCTGTGGCTTTTTCTTTTTGCATATGATGATTTTACTTGTAAAACCGTGGTGAAGCTCATTAGATATGACGCAGAGCTTAACCACTCTTTGTTTATTCATGAGCATGCTGGCACATTTAGAAGAGTGTTACCTATGGTTGAGAAATCAGCATTTATGTTTGTCTCTATTGAACGTATTGGCATGTTTTATACCTTTCTGAGATTACTCTTGTAAACATTTAACAGTATCAGCATCAGTTATCTAGTGTTTGTCCCTGTATTAAAAGACTTGTCAATGTGTGAGTGAGAGAGAAGTTCCTGTGTTTTGAAATGTGGAGGTGTGGCCTCCTTTTTGTTTACGTTTGTGTCACAGATTGTGTGTAAAGTACATTTACTTTCCATTGTTAGGATTTGAATATTTTCCCTCCCTCCACACCATGAATGTGCAAAAGTGTCTATATGTGTTTGTTTTTACAAAGCCTGATATTCACTTCTTTCTATCTATCTATCTATCTATTAGGCTATATAAAGCACAATGTGCACTTCAGTCTAATAATAATATCTGTTTATTGCCCTTGTTTCTGCTTTTTCCAGCCTTCAATCAGCAATGCCTGGGAATCCTCCAGCTGCTCTCCTATACTGTTCTTTGAGAAGGGGACCGTAGTAAACCTCTTTGGGATTTAGATCAACTGCTAGCATGTTGCAGCCTTCCATCAGAACAGGTGACAGCCTGTTGGAAACATTACCTCACTGGAGTAAGCGTCAAAGATGGGCCCTCTCCCTCACCCTTTGTATGGCTCTCCTCTGGCTTCCAGGGGCAGCAGGATCTACTCTAAACTGCCACAAGACGTGCATCTGCGCCTCAAACATAGTGAGCTGCTCCAAAATGAATCTGACCACCGTCCCGTCAGGTCTACCGCTCTACACTGCAGTATTGGATCTCAGCTATAATGAGATAACACGGCTGCGATCTGAGTGGACCCCAGTCAAGCTTGTGAAGCTCCATAACCTCCTCCTCAGCCATAATGGTCTATTCTTCCTGTCCACAGAGGCATTCATATACGTAAAGCACCTGCGCTACTTGGACCTGTCCTCCAACAACTTGCAGAAGCTTGATGAGTTCATCTTTGAGCCTTTGGTCAACCTGGAGGTCCTCTTGCTGTACAATAACCAAATTTCCCAGATTGACCGCTCAGCCTTTGTCGGCGTGATCAACCTTCAGAAGCTCTACCTTAGCCAGAACCAAATCTCCCGTTTCCCCATGGAGCTGGTCAAGGAAAAGTCCCACCTGGAGAAACTTAGCCTCCTGGATGTTTCCTCCAACAAGATCAAGATGTTACCCATTGCTGAGCTCCAGGTGTTGCCTGCCTGGATTAAAAATGGCCTCTATTTCCACAATAATCCTCTGCTGTGTCACTGTGATCTCTACACACTACTAGCCCACTGGTACATTCGAAAGCTCAACTCCGCTGTGGACTTCAGAGATGACTACACATGCATTCTGCCTGGCCCGCAAAAAACCCAAGTAGGTGTTTTTGAGCTCAGCGGTGAAAATATGAACTGCAGCACATTCAAGGAGGCAGACGAAGAGGCTTTTCTGGAGCAAACACTGATCCTTGGCTGCGATACCAAACACAGGGACATGTTAAAGACCTGGATGATGCCTGGTAATGTGGTGGTGGCACCTGGAAGCAACCAGACAGCTAAAGTCTTGCCAGATGGAAGTCTGCAGATTAGTCCTGTGAGGTCTGAGGACTCTGGGACCTACACTTGCTTTGCAATGAGCGAGGTTTTTAATGAGACCATCTATGTGGTGCTGAAGGTTCACAACTTCACCATGCATGGGGGTGGGGATACCCTGAACACTGCGTACACCACATTGGTGGGCTGTCTGGCCAGTGTGGTGCTGGTGCTCATGTACCTTTATCTGACGCCGTGTCGCTGCTTCTGCTGCCCCAATAAGGGCAAGGCTCGGGGTGAGGACAGCATCCACTCGTCCATGCTTAGTGTGACACCTACCCATGAGGACCCAGCACTCAAGGCAGAGCTGAACAGGCACGTGGCGTTCATTGACTCCAAGGACTTGCAGGGCCAGAACGGCAAGCTGAACCCTAATGGGGACGAGGATGATGATGATCCTGATGCAGAGGCTGGTTCTCTTATGAAGGGGAAGAGGAAGAAGTCAGTAGCAGAGTCCATCAGCTCTGTCTTCTCAGACACGCCCATGGTAGTCTGAGAGGAAACTGGCAAAGACAATGGATGCCACATGACTGGATGATTATGGTACCATATTTTAGTTCATGTAAACTGTGACTATGACCTTGTGGGAGGAAACAGACGAAGGATGTTCATCTGCAGTTGCTGGCAGGTGGAAATAAGGATCTGAAAGGGAGTAAAAAACACACAAACTTGTCTTGTTGTCGACACAGACAATGAGCAGGACTTTTCCAGCAATTTAATCTGTAGCACTTAATATTCATACTGTGAAGGAATGGCAGTGTACATGAACAGTGGAAACTACTGAAGTCTTATGGGAGTAAAAAGTAGATGATACATTGTTGATATCAGCACTCAGGAAGTGATAAATTAAAGTGTGGGAAATATGATACAATGCACAGGTTGAAATTAGATTTTACAAAAACATAGTATATACCGAAACCATGGCTGGCTCATAATTGTATTTATCACAAGGTCTAGAATAGATTGCATCTTGCGTAAACAATAGAGCATAGATACATTTACCCCTCTTTCTATCAACACAGGGACAGGAACTTAGACAGACACCATCACCAGTCTAAGAATACATGTCATAAGCCTTGAGTCCTTGAGAAAACAGCATGCCATAAACCCACATTACAGTACAGGTCCTAGACCGATCTGTATGATCCAAAGGTAATTTGGATTCTTCAAACATTTAGTCATTTATATTTAGCGATAAAACATTATATTAAGAGGCCATCGCAGGTCATTTCCATCCTACTTCATAGCCAATAGTTGACTGATTGTTATATGTATTCATAGTCACATGTGTAGCGATATAGGAAGGAGCTCTTTTTTCCTTTGCTATGTTAAGGGATGAATTTACATAGAGGTAGGGTATAAAATAGTTGAATAGTTTGAGGCAGATCATTGTTTATAAATGAATCAAAATAGTTAGTATAACGCAAAAGAAAGCTTTGAAGCCTTACTCAATTAAAAACATGGAACGCCTCCAACAGATTCACATTAGGTGCAGGGAAGTATTTTGTCTTGACTGATTATCAACATATTGTCTCAATTCTGTATACAGACAGGTACCCTTACAAGGACAAATCAGCTTCTGTTTTTTGTCCACAGAGGTGCCACTTACTGCAGGGTTATAGCATTTGTTTCTCTCAGTCACACTAGCAGGAAGTTAAACACCAAGCCTATGCTAAAAGCTGCCAGCTTGGGTTAATTTGATTCTTTGCTGTATGTAAAATGTAAGCCTTAAACAAAAACCTCAAATAATTTAATGTACATTGATAAAAACAACAAAAAAAACAACAACCATAAACTTTGGTGTATTCATATGTCATAAATGATGCCATAGATTTAAGTATTTGGTCTTGAATTTTGCTCAGACGGACGATTATCAGTGTCACACTGATTTAAAATGTAGCTGTTTTAGCCCTGTGGTTGGTAGAAAAAGCAGTATGTTGTATTAGCAGGAAAACATTAGAGTCTGCTAAATAATGAAACCTACAGGATTCCTCAAGAAGATGAAGCTTATGAGTAATCATGATGAGGCTGATTTTAGAGTTCGTAGCTACTGACAGGAAACCTTTTGTAACCCTCAGAAAATCCCTTGTTTTTTTACAATTATAATTGAATCTATTGTGAATTGAATTTACCATGCAAGACACCTCGTATGTTGTGCAAATTTCATTAACAAGGTTTCAAACAGGAGACTATGTCTCTATGCCTAAACAAGAAAGAGTGATTTCAATAAACTCGCGTCATAATACAACAAGGCTAGCCCGGCGTAAATGCTAATTGCATCTTTTGATGGGATGCAGCTTCCAACTGCTTTCCATGTCTTTGTCTCTGAGCAGGAGGGGATAGGTGTGTCATCATGAGTCACAGCAACACAGAGCCATTTTCTCTGGCTCCCTGTACACTGACAGCCCAGATGTGTTTGCTTTGTTTGTGCACCTCTGCCATTACGAGGTTGCCCTTACTTGAGTTCAAAAGCAATCCTTCAACCAGGCACTGAATGTGATGCCCTTTAAGTAGTCTGTAATTTGTTTATGAGGAAAACACCTGGAGCTTTCACTAAACATTTGCTAACCAACACACATAGTTGGAAAGTATAACATAAGAATATAGAAAGAATAAATGTAACGCTCAATGCTCTTATATATATATAAGAACAGATAGATATGGAAAATCACATACACCTTGAAATTAAACATCAGTATAGCTCCCAAATGTTCAGATGTACAAATTTTTGGGTGCAATAGGTTTTTACGCAAATTTGATGTTATATTCACATTTGCAGTATGCACCACAGCATCTCTTGTGTGGGTGAGAAAAGGAAGTCACACTTGGTGGTGTGTGAATCATTCCATTCCTCACACATAGGAATACCAGGTGGAGAAATAGAGAGCAGCAAAAATACCAGAAGACGCACTTAAATAAAGCCACATTTAGCACTACTGCAGACTGGTTGCAGTTGGCAAATAATCTGTCCCATTTTTAGGAATCTAGGCCCTCTAGAATTTAAATATATGTGCTGTTCCTTGCTTTTTCATCGTGGGATAAGTTATGAAACCCCTCGGATTTCAAGGCCTGGCCACTCAAGGCGGCATGAGAAGCTACCGAGTGCCAGAATCAGAAATAGCAAAAGGTTCTGAAATCATACCCAGATATTATGGCTGTTGAATAGCACACACTGAACTGCCAGATCATCAAGGAATAGCATGTGTTTGCCCTGCAGCAACCCAGTGTCAATTGAGTTAAATCTGCCGTGGCTAATGGGTGGTCTCCTCCGGGTTGTCACTCAAAACTCAAGGAGCAGTTCTGTACAGAGAAAAAGTGCTATTGTAAAAGTCCTAACATAGAGGATGAGAGTGGCTTTGTTCTCTCCAAAGCAAATCTGCCTTCCTATATATATCTATATATACAGTATGTATTAAGACTCACTTTTCTGTGTTCAGTATTGATTAGTTGCGTACTGCTATGTTCTAACCAGTGTACTGACTGTATTCTTGTATAATCTGATGTTGTTGATCATTTTGCATTTCGTCTGCCGCTGTGCTACTGTTAGTTGTTTCAACATTCGAGTCTTGACATAAATGTTTATTTTTTAGGTGGGGTGGGGTTTAGTTTTTTTAACGAAATAGGATGTATTTTACACCTGACTCTGCTGAAGAATAAGGTTAAACAAAACAAAAAAAATACTGAACATGTATCAAACTGCATGGGAAGAGTGCAAGTTTTGAAATCATTGAACATGAGGCATCAAAATGGGCAGTGAGTATGTAGCCGGCAGTTATTTTCAATCAGTATATGACTTTGCTCATAAAGCCATAAGGAATTCAAGGAGAAAGGACAGTGCTTTATCAGACTGGTAGATGAGGTCTCCAACAGATACTTTTATGACAATTAAAGCAACAACTTTTCTCTCTTTAATAAAAGTCAAAGAATATTTTTATAAAAGTCGGGGATGTGTCTCTCCACCCTCACCACTGAAATAACATAAAGGGTTCGGAATGGATCAGAAGACAGAGGGTAAATAAATCTTCTCAGGACTTTGTCAGTTTTAAGTTCTAATGTAATACGATGTGAAAACACAAGTGCATTTTAAAGGTTTTCACATTTGCAGCATCAATAAGACTGGAAGAAGATTATGTGCAGTTCACATGCCCTTGGCTATTTGCGGTAATGGTACATTGACTGTTCCCTAAGTGATCAGTTCTCACTGATTAGGGAAGGGAGTGGTCTCTCACTGCCCGACATATATCCGTCTCCATTCATCTGACAATGTAGTAGCAATTATCTTTGAGGTGGTTTGGCTAAAAGCTTGCCACTTTAACAGTGTGCTACTACAAGACTGGAGCTTTCAACAGCATTAAAAGCACTGAGTTTATTGACCACAGCTTCAAAGGTGAGCTGGTGGGTCACTGCCATAAAATCTGAAAGGTCTCACAGCTAAAGTGGAATGGCTTTGCATGGTACGCTTAAGAGCTTCTCTGCAGGTGCAACCTAGTAGGCATTAAAGATAAAAGAATACTGATATATAATTTGAATTAATAAAAGATCAAGATTTACACTTTGTTCTGCCTCTGTTTTCTGCTGTCTCTGTTTCCAGGAATAATCTCTGACAGGAACATGCTCCTCTATTGATTCGCTTCTAAATCTTCGAGGAGTAAGATAGAGCTTATTGAACCCACACTGGGGAAATTCACACATTCGGTATTTCAAGGACAAAGCAGTGACATTTTGTCAAAATTACTGTGAATTATGTTTAGATACAACACCATGTGTTTCCTTGATTGGTAAGGGACTGAAGTTTAGCTACATTTAATCATAGAGCCGAACGGCCAGTATGATCTACATAGATGAACGATGTCTAATATAAACTCGCTGCAAGTCATAACTGTTTATCACTTTGAACAGATTTAACATACAGTGAGATCAGTTGATTTTTAGAAACTGTCACAAAAAGCACAATAAAACAATGAGTGTTTATATAACTTGGTGGAAATGGTTAAAAGGTTCATCATATTGCTTTTTCCAAGGAGCAACACTGATGGCTTAACACCATCTAGTGGTAACATTAGGTAGTGAACTACTGTATGTAAACACTGACATTTACTGTCCACTACTATAATACACCAGTATATCAATGATAATCAAAATTTTGAGCCCTCTGTTTTTAACAACTTTATGAAAAATTAAAAAAAAAGAGGTTAAAGTTAATGTTTTTCAATATATATATATATGTCTCTATATATACATCTCTATGTATATATATCATATATATAAATATATATGATATATATTTATATGAACAGTAAAAATTCAGAAGAAGTTCACAAATAATATACTGCTATATATTATTAATTCATCCAATTTGGGGTCACTCTCTCTCTCTTTCATATATATACACACATACAGAAATATGCATACTCACAAAGTGAAGGAACCCCAGCACACCTTTTTGTTTACTGCTTTCTGCTTTATTTATGTTTGCATTTCTTCAGTACCTTCACTTTGCATGAATATGTATATGTATGTGTGTATCACACCCCCCGCCACACACACACACACACACACACACACACAATCAACCATAAGATTATTACAAACTGTGATGCACTGTGTGTTCTGACACCTTTCTATCAGAACCAGCATTAACTTTGATAGGTACTGACCACTGCAGACCGGGAACACCCCACAAAAACTGCAGTTTTGGAGATGCTCTGACCCAGTCGTCATCATCACAATTTGGCCCTTGTCAAAGTTGTTCAAATCCTCAAGCTGCCCATATTTCCTGCTTCTAACACATCAACTCTGCAGACAAAATGTCCACTTGCTGCCTGATATATCCCACCCACTGACAGGTGCCACGATAACCAGATAAACAGTATCAATGTACGCATCTCCACAGTTGTCCTTATAATCTTGTCAGACTGACACCTTTCCCACTGTTAATGAACAAATCTAATGTGTATTTACAAAGATATTTTTTAAATATACATTATTTATTTAGTATTTTCTGGCTAATGTTTATAGTGTGTGCGAAAATTAAGACAATGTGAACATGAAGACAACACAGCGGTGTAGCTAGCTTGCTTGCATTACGGACACCTTTGACAAATGTTCTTATTGACCGATGGTCATTGATTAGTAGTATTACAGTTATTGATAACACAAAATTAACATACAAAAAATATACCAGGATGCTGGGGAGCCAGAGCCAGAGGTCATTTATGTTGACAGAGATTGCTGCAGCAAGACAGGTGTGTGACCTTCAGTGTTTTTGTAGTAATGTTTTATTTATACAGGCACAAAAGTAAAAACCTGTTTTATGTCATGTGAAACCTTGGAGATTTAGATGTGCTCTTAATCATGGTGAAAATTTAATTACAAC
>NW_023339707.1:11717813-11718112 GCF_004916995.1 Morone saxatilis
GTGCCACGATAACCAGATAATCAGAGAACCACAGTAAAATAACAGAAGACACAGGGCTATAGGATTCAAGAATTGTTTATTGTTTTGCCATGAATTTTCATTTTAGCAGCATGATGAATAGATTGAGGTATTCTTATATTCTTACACAAATAATAAACTGAAACATTTAATCACATAGAAAAATAGACGTTTTGCAAAAATACACATGCAATAATATGCAGACAAATATTTGTTCCTGATGTCTGTGCATAATAAATGTGAAGACACAAACAAATGTGGAGAGAAACACTCACACTCAC
>NW_023339707.1:11718137-11728904 GCF_004916995.1 Morone saxatilis
AATGTGCATATATAGAACCCCAGGATCGTCTGAAGACCATAAATTGGAGAGAAACACTCCACACTCAACACACACGCACACACAACATGTCCACACACACACACACCCACACATCACACACACACACAAACTCTCTCATACTATGCTGGCAGCAGCCTGCAGCAGGCATCTTCTCCAAGTGGTCTTTTTAAGGCTGGCCTCTTTATTGGCTGTGAAGATGAGAGGTAAACAACAATTGTCACCTACAAATGCATTCGTTTGTAAAAGAAAACGACACACAATCCATTTCAGATCAAGAAGATTTGTGTCTTTTTAAGCTTAAAAGCATAGATCCACATAATCAAAATACATTGATGGTATGGACCCTCTTGCATGCCATTGCTAGCAGGTGTACTCACTCTTTAGGAGTCGGATTTTTTCTCCAGGCCCCAAACAAGCACATCCCCGTTCTCTCTCTTCCAGGCGAGGAGGCTGGAGCGGGAAGGGGAAGACAAGCGTTGACACTTGGAGGCTTTGGATAGTGAGGAGCTGAGAGGCGGTGACTCATTGCTGCCTTTGCGTTTTTGGGCAAGATCTCTGTTGTCATAGCCCGTCACCTTCTGCTGAATCCCTGGGGGCTTCCCTCTGCTGCGGGGGGAGCGATGGAGAGGAGGACATGGCTTCTTTCCGTGTGAGAAGGTACCATTTACTGGTTCTTGAGAGGGGGGGACGTGCGGCTGGTCCTTCTCATGGAGGGGGGGATCCCTGATGTACTTTGAGGATTTGTCCTCACCGCTGTGTGACAGCTTGGCAGCTTTCTGTGCTGCGCTTGCCTCTTGCATAAGTTGCACCTTCCTCGGCCGAGCCTTGCCGGCTCGCCCAACAAGGTTGCATCGCTGGCCAGACCCAAGGCTCGCAGAAGTGGTGGAAGAAGGTGGTTTGGTACTGTGAGCATTGTGCTGACTGCTTTTGGTTTCCAGTTGTCCCAGTGAGGTAGACTCAAGACTGAGGGAGCCAGTGGATTTAGAGGGTCTGCACCCAGTCCTGACAGGGGATCCGACAGTTGGAGGTGTGTCCTGATGTGACCTGAGACCTGATGATACTTGAGGTATTTTCCTGTAAGTTAAAGGAAAACCATGAAGCTGGTTAGAATCCCTGTATTTCATTTTCAATGACATGAAGGGAACTATACCTCTGTTCTGTATTCCATGGATAAAATGAAATACAGGTTTTAAATTGATCATTTTTAAGAGTATCGGATAAATGTCTGACCTTTTCTTATCAGAAAATTGGAAAATCCTTGATATGTAATAATTTATTAATACCTGCAGGAAAGAAATCAGATTGAAGTGAATATCAGTGCCCTGCAGTGCGCTCAGTGTCTAGTTCAAGGACAAACACTGGCAGATATTGGATCCTGGCTGGAAGTCTCCCAACTATTTTCTTCACCTTGGTGACATTTCTACTAAGTATAGATTATAGAGTAGTGATACTTACGTCCACAAGTGTGTGCTGACATGATGCTCCAACATGGCACTGAGGGCAAACTGCAGGTGATGCCAACGCCGGTCGAAGGTGAAGATGCTGCAACCCAATGTGTGGCATCCAAAAGTGCATAGCTACAGAACAGAAACAGTTTTATAAACTAAGACTCATGTGTCCTTTGGAGACGTGTTAATATCCACTCCTGACAACAGTGACTTTAAAAAGAACCCAGTGATCCCTGACTTTAGTTTTACTGAGAAAGGGAAACCAAATTAGCCTTGTGCTTTTCACTCCATAAATTCACACATCACAAATGCTTTAAATGGAAATCATAGCAAACTACTTATGAAGTGGGCCAATGATACAAGTCTGCTGGCTGCTGCCACGTTTCTGCACTTACCCCGAGAGGTTTGGGGTGCCTGGGTGTGGCAGGCAGGTCTGTGGCTTCCTCCTGCTCATCATCGTCTTCACTCTCCTCGCTTGACAGCAAGCTCTGGTTGAAGGGATAGGGAGGCTGTACCTTCACTTCCACTGTGCTGAAGGATTCATCCTCTGGAAAGCTTTGTGATGGATCCCTGATCCTGCTTTGAAGACAAAAGAATATAAAAAATATAAGAAGAGAATAGATTAACACAAAGATAGCAGGTTCTACCTGGAAAGGAATTACTCCGATAAAAACACATTAACATCACTACCATCTGGATGATAATCTCTAACATTAGCAATCAGAACATGTATTTTTATAATTTTATAATAACACGATCTGTTTGCTACTTTCTATCTAACCCCAACCCTATCTGTTGTGTCAACTCATTTTGATAAAATAAAATAAAAAATAGTATATGTAGAGAAAAGAAATTGGTTGCAATGCTAGCACTTTGTTGTGCCCTACAGGTAACCATATGTACATTTGGATATCTGTCATTATTCTTAACACTGAAAGTATGTCATTTTTAGCTTTCATGTCATTACTCTTTATTCAAGCTCACGATTTCAACTTCATCTCCAGCAATAATTTGTAATGTGATGGCATGGTGTAATGGTTACTCAAGAGGTATTTTAGTGAATCAAACTCATGTTTTTAATATAAAATAAATCATATTCATACCTGACAATGTGACGGTTGCTGCTGAAGTTGTATTTACTGCCCTGAGTCATTTTTTTCTCTTCAAAAGCTTCCAAATGTTGCTCTTTGTCTTCTGATTTGACAAGAGACTGCTCCACATCTCGACCTGTTGGGGTTGTTCTCTGTTCCACTGCCAACTGACCAAAGGTCTTAGTCCTTCCCAAAGCTTTCTGCTGCTGGTGGATGGAATCAGTCTGTGTAGAAAGAACAGCACAGGGGAGAAAATAGAGCCATTACATCCCATCCCAAACAAATGATTTCCATGTTTTCCATGTTTGTGTATCGAATAACAAATGCAGCCTCAAAGACAAAAGACTAATTTCTCTGTTGATAATGAACAACAATAAAGATACTGGTAACACTGAGAGTTTACATTGCATATAAGCTCCAGGCTGCACAGCTTTTTCCTTTCTGGATCCAGAACTCCGCAGTGTTTGTTCAGGTCACATTCTTTCTCTAAGGGAAAGAAAGCAAACACAGTAGTCAGTGGGCAGCAGCAGGACAGACAGTCAACATAATCCATGCTGGTGGAATGATTAAGAGCACCATGTGGTCATTTTTCCAAAACAAAATAACAGGCAACAATTCTGCAAACAATCGAATTATATTATAATGCATACACTGTTATATGCCACACCCTGGCTAATAAAATTAATGTTGCAGTCGGCTTACTGTCAATGTTTTTGTAAATCCGGCTGTAGGTTCTCATTCCCCGCAGAGGACTGAGAGACTCACTGGACGGCCCAGTTGTGGGCTTTTGTGCAGCCGGTCTGTCTGATGGAGAAGTGGAGGAGGAACAGTGGCCAGGGGGGAGGGGTCCTGAGTGCCACGGAGGAACCCTGGGTCGAGGCGTGGTGGAGGAGTGGTGTGGGAGAGGAGGGTTCTCCTGAGGGAACTTCTCCACTGACGGAAAACTGTAGAGGTAGTTAGAGAGGTAAAGTTCAGAATTAACAGGCTTGGAATTTAGATGCAATAAGTGACAAAATTCAGGTTTGTGTAAGTCCTAAATCACTGTTTCTAATTAACGATTGAAAACAGTGACAGTTATTGCATTTAATGTCAACTCTGAACCTCAACACACGCGGTTCCTTTGTCCCTCCATGATACTTACAGACATTACGTTATCAACAAGAATTACGAAGTAGAAATCTCTGAAATATTCTTATAATTCACATTTCCCTGTGTCGATGTAAAAAGAAATAAAATCTTAAAACCGCACCTCACTGCCTCCTTCTGGGCCTTGGTGTGCCTGTGCTGCTGGACCGGTAATGCTGCACTGGCTTCATGACATCTACCATCCTTCTGCTTCTCTCTAGAGGAGGACAGATTCGAAGGAGAGCGACCAGGGCGAGGCCGCTGCTGTGGGGCCAAAGCAGATGATGGGCCACACATTTTAGTGAGAGGACCATGGCGCCTCTCACAGTGCTTCTCAAAGGCTTGAGGCTTCACCACCTGCCCACAGTGGCTGCACACCACCAGACAGATCTCATCGTGTGCTGGGCAGTGGCCAAATATGTGCATATCTGTAGAGGGGAGTACAAAGAGAGTTAAAGAGAAATGAGAAGTGAGAGTGAACGCACAGAGTTATTGAGTTTCATAAGTCAACGCCTTCACCTTCTTTCCTGAGGGTCATGGTCTCACAGCGGTTCCTCCCATACTTGCTGCTGTCTTCAGCATGAGACCCAGCTGCATGAAAGGCAAAAAACAGTCGGCATGAATATTGGGATGGGACATTCCTAAAGCCTCTTCCATAAGGCAGGTGTACTGAGATATCTGAGTAAAACCCGGAACACGTCGTTCACATCAGTCCGTGCTCCTTTTTTTGGCCCAAAATATAAAAGTTATCCTAATTAAACTTACATTTCTCCTGATATAACATTACTGCTAGCACCGCCCGCGTTAGCTGGACCAGTCGCAGCTGTTAGCTAGTCATTTTTGCTGTTAGCAAACTGGACAAATCCTTCTTAATTAGTGTTGTTGTTGTTGTTGTTGTTGTTGTTGTTGTGTTTGTTGTGACAGCAGCTGACGGGCTAACGGTCTATCTACCTGTCCACAGGTAAACCGTTCGTGCTGTATCCACCAGCTACAGTCTTTTTAATCACTGACTACTTTACCAAACGCCTAAGAAACAAATGTTAAATGTGTTTTGTTTGTTGCCAGTTAACATCCTCAGCAACCTGCATTAGGACCCAGCGGGTCTTTTGTTTGGGTCGCCCTTTCTGCCGCCGCTCTGTGGATGTATCAAACAATAAATCACAGGATGTTTGACACTGTGCCATGATGAACACCAGGTGTGGGGCAGGGAGTGCGACTCACCGTCAGATGGTAAAATATTCCCCCTATCAACCCAACAACTCCAGTTTAATCCGACAAAATCGTCGAGATTAGGATTTCGCCGACCCAAAGCGGCCATTGCTGCTTTTGCGCGTTCACGAGATGAGACCGTCAGTTCGCGCGCATCACAGCCGCGTCACAAAGCTCGCGGCCGTATGAATAACGTCATATGAACGACCGAGAGGATGGATATTTACACCTTTATACACCTGAACCTGCGCTGGCCTCTGTCCGAAACAGACAAAGTGGAAAAACATAGAAATATATCTTTAAAAACATTATCTTGGATGTCCCTCATCTTCATAATAATCCGGACCATGGGTCATTATTCATGTTAGACTAATGTTATCAGGTTTTCACCGGTTTCATTTTATTTATTTATTTATTTTGTTTGTTTCATATATATATTTGGGATATCAAAGATGAACTTTTCATCAAAATCTAAATTTCAGTCTAAAAATGTACAAGAATATCATACAAATTTTACAGTAAAGACCCCCTGCAGATGTTATCAATAGAACATCTGTTAAGCTCTCTGTTTTATGACTATAATATGGACACTGTGAGTGTGTTCTTAAGATGTCAGTGGCCATTTATCGGTGTATGTGTACATCTTTCCTTGTTCATGCAGCAGAGATCATCAAGGTGATGCTGTCAAATTGCTTATTTTATCCAACCAACAGACCAAAAAATATTACATTTGAAATCATAATCAATCATTAAAGAGGAGAGTAGCAAACCCTTCACATGTAAGAAGTCAGAGAATGTTTGTTGGATAAAGGATTTATATTGATCAGTTATCAAAATTGTAAATGTTCTGTTGATCAACAAATCATTTAATTGATTCAGTTCTAGTAACCAAACAGGAGTGAAATGTGCTGGGCATATATGCAACTGAAAAATATTTACAGTATGTAACATTGTGTAGTTTCTAGATTATAGCTTGGCCAAAGGTTTTTTGTAATAGTTTTGGGCACTAATGGATCAGGTATTAATGCACAGTGATGAATCACTAACAGACCATACCATTGTGAGTGTAACCTAAAACTTGACTGGACTGTTGAGGGTCAGGAGGTTCATTTGAAGGCTTGTGTGTGTGTATGTGTGTGTGTGTGTCAGGTGATGATGCCTGGTTAGAAGGAGCCTGTCTGCCACCTAGTGATTGTCAAATTGCACTGCATGCTGCCCTTGCTTACTGAATGTCTGAATATTATTATATATGATATGATTACAGTCCGCTATGTGAATCTTATTCTCAGTGTGTGATGAAAACATTTTGTACAGTATGTGTGCTACCACCGGTGAAACAACCATACATAAAATCAGACACGTAACCAGTAGTCCAGTTCTTCCTTTTAATGACGCACAGCATTTCATGTCCACAAAGTACCTTCCTGGATTGAAATAGGAACTCCAGTCTCATCTGTGTGACACTTTTATTAACACAGTGGTGGATCAAACTGTGAATCAAGCAAAGCTATATCGAAGTAATAAATCACAATGATGGCAGTAATAGAGACTAACAGCTTCCATTGTAACAAAGTCAAGGTAGAAGCCAAGCAAATGCGAGAACAAAAGTATGCAGTAGTTAGTAACAAGTTAGAGATCAGTCAATTGTTTATGAAAAGGTTACCAGCTAGCTAAGGCTATACAACTGCTAGTACATTGGCTTTGGCACAATATAGGACCTTTTTGTGGCATTTTCTTAGAAACATTACAAACAAGCAAGACAAAGAAAAAACAACAACATGTCCTTTCAGGGAAAATATCAGAAATTCTACAAGTCTAACAGTTTCAAATGCTCTAAATGGATATATCGAACTACATTCAACATAATGTTCAGCTCCTAGGCTAAAACAGTAAATTTAACCTTACATTGTGACATGATGAAGCACAACTTAATGCAAAATAGATTCAATAAAATTGCTTTCACACATCATAAATAATCTCATATTGGCAACTGAATTATTTTTCCAATCAACTATTGAACACTCATTGTAATAACACCTTTTGATACATACTGTATGTTTTAGGATTGGACTGAAATTTGGTTTTGTCTACAGTCTAGACTTGTGTTAATAATAAATGCACTTAAAGTAGTTAATATTTATTAGGTATTTTATAATTTGTACACTTAATAGCCCTGAGTTTTGTTTGTTTTAAGAAAAGGCTGAAGGCAAAAACAATTATGTAGGGTACAGAAATTCTGCTGGCAGGTAACAGGTTGACAGAGTGATGCTTCATTATGATTTATCACAAACGAGGCTGTACAGTCTACATCTGCAGTACAATTTGAGATAAGGGACACTTAGTTTTTGATACCTGGTTATCTATGAGAATAAAATTTTTGACTGCTACGATCTATTGATTGTATGTATGAACAACTCAGGTTTTAGTTTCCAAAATGTATCTGAGACAATATAATACCTAAATATAAAATTAATACATAGCAGTAGCAAAAAAAGGAGCAGTCAGTTTTGGAAATGTATGCCTTATAATCTACAGTATTTTTCTTTGAACAATTAGTACCAAAATGACTCATTTAATAACACTACATGTTAGACAATTTTCAAACCTGTGCGGTTACGATGGCCCAACTCCCCCCTCCACATTTGAAGGCTGGTTGTCTGATTTGTGGAAAGGTGTTTCCTTGTAAATGAACCAGCAGTTACCACCCCACAGAATGAGGTTAAGGAAACCAAATATCTGCCAAAGAATAAGACATAAGTCAAATACCCCAGGCTGTTGTGCACACACGTTTAAGCACGTCTGGAAAAGACTAATTTGCATTCAACTTACCACTGACGCATTTAGTCTGCCCATGTGAGGCAAGGCACCTGGGCTGCACTTGTTGTCAACACTCTTGCAGACCTCAAGATTGGATAAAATGTCTGAAGGACTGGTGGCCCACTTCACATCGGTCAAGCCTTTAGCCCAAGCAGAGGATGATACCAACCACAAGAAGGCAAAGGCTGCAGTCACCAACAGATCCTTAGAGAATAAAGACAACCAGTTTAAAACCATTTAACAGTCGAAAATAGTAGCTTCACTCCAGTAGCTTCTTGGACGGAGACTACCTAGTGCAGTATGTCGCTTAGTTGCTTGGGAACCACACCCCTTTCATTTACACAACTCTGTTAAATGCTCTTTCTCTGACCTCCAGTTGGATTCCAGGATGAGGTGGACTCAGAGATGCAACATTTTGCACACAAAGCATAATATATAAACATTGCCTGCATAGATAAAACTACATTCATCAATTCATATCAGTGGTATCACTGCTGAATTTACACAGCAGCTTAAAGAAAACTGTCCTGCTTCAAATGCAATCTCTTGAAGTCAACACCGTGTCATTTTATCTCACTCCGTTTCTAAGCTATTTATAGTCGTGAGGAGGACCTAGCTAAGCACAAACATTTCACCAAAACAAATGATAATCCAGATAAACGTACCACAATCGGTCCACGACTAGATTCTCTATATATGTGCTGGTAGCCCAAGTAGAGGACTAGTGTGGCAGTGCAGTAGAGAAAGGCCAACACTCCAATACAGACGTAAAACTGTGCAGAGGATGTGTGGTCTCCAGTCAAGAAGTAAGCAGTGGTAGTCGTTTCGTTTGCTTTGCAGTTAGGAACATTATAAGGATTCTGCATCAACCTGTGTAAACACAGACAGATAGTCTCACATTTCCAGTAAGAAATCAGCTCACATGAAAGTGTGTGTTTACTTTTAGGATTGTTATAATTTAAAATATTCTGTTTGCAGACCCACACACACACACACACACACACACACACAGACCTGAATGGGTAGGAAAAGTGTGCCTGTATTTCCTCAATGTTATGGCCCTTGCACTGGACATTGATGCTCGTGGTGCCGCTGTAACCTCCAGTCGTAGCAAAAGCAAATATGGAGAACACCTGCAGCCGCAAACACAAGATAAGAGAAGAACGTTGGCATACTAGGATGGTCAGGACAGAGCTGCTCAATCAAACGGTCACATATGCACTACACACACACACACACACACAGAGACTTCCCTTTATTTTATGTAACACACTTTCAACAGGAAATCCTTCTGTTAATCACAGGATGCCATCACTGTGAATGGTGTCCACAGTTCACAGCAGAAACATTTCATCATATTTAAACGCACACAGAACTAGCTAAAGAACAGGAGCTCACATTAAGTACTGAGAAAGAATTATGAGGAAAGCTCACATAAAAACACCTATCTGCAGTTAAAGCTAACATTATATTATTTGACTGGAAATGTTGTAAATGTTGTAGCTGAACATCATATTATATATATTATACATAATATATTTAATAATATTAAGAGTCAATTAAAGCAAAATAAAGTATTTTTCTACGTTGCAAACCACATCCTTAGCTACAGGTGCTACCCTGACCGTGCTAACACACGTAAATGACAGCAAGCAGTCAGTAAAGTCAACAGGCTGTCATCTTGGTGTGCTCCTCTGATATACGAATAAACCCTCTGCATACCATATTTGAATCGCTGTCACAGCTCAAAACATGAGTTGCATAGCTTCTCCGAGCGTGCAGTGGGTCACAAGACAAACATAATCAATTTGTAAGGTTTTTTTTTCTTTCCGCTACCAGGGATGGAGAGAGCAGACAACCCGCCATAGGCCATATGGTAAAAACCTGAGCGAGGTTTGATAAACACGTTACGTACCCATTCCAGCAAACGGATGAACGCCAGCGGCTCTTTCAGAGGTCCCAAGTCAAGACTGAACCCCGACGTCAGCACTTTCTGGTGGGAAATAAACACACAATGTGAGAAACGACGTTGCACTGCGAGAGAACTACACAAATAGGTGTGTTTGCTAAAAAAAAAAAAAAAAAAGGAGAAGGAAAGTGCCGTTTTTTCGGCGCCGTTACCTGGGCGACAGATTCCATCGTTTGTCCGCAGAAAAACACCGTTAGTGCCGATTATGAGTCTCCTTTTCCTGGGTGTTTTTAGCAGCTCGTCCGCGCTCTTCGTGCTTGTCAAACTTTTCTTCAACTTCAGCGAATCGTAGTAGGTGTCACGTGATCAGTGACGGCGCTGATCGAGAGAGTGAGAGAGAGAGGACTGAAAGAGAGGGAGGGAGAGAGAGAGAGAGAGGACGGAGAGAGAGAGGACTGAAAGATCAGCGGAGCACGAGACGAGCAGAGAGAGACGAGAAAAGACGGACACCGCGAGAGAAGAGAGGACTGAAAGAGAGAGAGAGGAATGAAAAGAGAGGGCGCGGCACAGAGAGAGAGAGAGAGAGAAAGCCGGGAGAAGCAGCGCAGAAGGAAAAGCCTGAAAGACGAGGGAGAGAGAGAGACGGCGAGAGAGGGCACGAGAGACGAGACGGAAGGGATCGGGGCGACACGTGAAGGAGAGAGAGACGACGGCCAGAACTGGACACGCACGCCAGAGACCCGGAGCAGGCGGCCCGGGATGAAGAGAGAAAGAAGGGCACTCGAAGAGACGGGGGGAGAAGACGAAGGCAACGGAGGGGACGCCAGAGAGGACTGAAAGAGAAGGGAAGAGAGAGGAGAGAGAAGAGGAGAGCACACAGGAGGACACCGTACGGAGAGCAGAGCGATGGGAGACGAGAGAGAGATAAGATGACGAAGAGAGGCCACCGAGAGAGAAGGGCGAACGTAGAGAGACCCGACCCGAGGACTCGAAGAGTAGAGGCGGAGAGGAGAGAGACGAGGGGACTGAAAGAGAGGGAGAGACGAGGGAAGAGAGCAGAGAGGACTGAAAGAGAGGGAGAGAGGGTAGAGAGACGAGAGAGCAGAGAGAGAGGAGCTGAAAGCACGACGGGAGAAGAGCAAGGACT
>NW_023339707.1:11729004-11784703 GCF_004916995.1 Morone saxatilis
CTGAAAGAGAGGGAGAGAGAGGACTGAAGGAGAGGGAGAGAGAGGAGAGAGAGCGAGAGAGAGAGAGGGAGGACAGAGAGAGAGGACTAAAGGAGAGGGAGAGAGAGGACTGAAAGAGAGGGAGAGAGAGAGAGAGAGAGAGAGGACTGAAAGAGAGGGAGAGAGAGGGAGAGAGAGGACTGAAAGAGAGGGAGAGAGAGGAAAGAGGGAGAGAGAGTTTCAAATACAGCTCAGGGCTACTGTGTTTGAGTGTAGACTGTACAGCACATGCAGGTTAATAGTTTAAGGTATTAAAAGTATAATGTAATGTATTCAGATCCTTTTGTAAAAAGCAGCAGTATAATGTAAACCCAAATAAAAGCCCTGTTGTTTGATTAACAGCATCTAAAGTACTCATTATGCACAATGGCCTCTGTCGGAGTATACATTCATGAATATATTAATAAATAAAGAAATAAATATATTTTAATTAGTATTGCATTATTATTACTAATGTATTCATATTTAGGCTACACAGCATTTGATGTTGTAGTCAAAGTGGAACTAATTTAACACAGTACATGTACAGTACTTTCCTCATATAATATATATCTGAACTGAAGACAGCCTTATCACATCATTTTCACATTATAGTTCACATGCTCTACATATAATCTCAAAATATGCACACTAACCCACTTCTGTATATGCAAGTTTATTATCCATAAACCATTTATTCCTATGTTTGCTCTGCCATCACCCAGTCTTACCACAACCCTGTATATAAACAGTAATAATCTGACCTGTACATATATGGACAGTTCTTGCCTCCATATACCAGCTGTTTGTGTTTGCTTACATTTATTTAGCCTGATATCTTTGTATATCTCCATGTTGTCCTGTATATTGAGAGCTACTGAGAACTTGGGTGAAATTCTTGTACATGTCAACATACTTACTAACACACAGTAAAGATTATTTTAATTCAGTGTGTTCGTCTCACGTAATCGATTATTTTGTGTGTTTTATGTTTAAATTCATGATATTTGAATAAGAACTACAAGGATGCATTGCCATGAGCCACAAAAGCTCCAGGTTCCCAGTTTGTCCGTTAGTTGAACATCATTCTTTCAATGTTTTATTTTTATTTTTTGCAATAAGGTGCCCTGAAGACTAAGTGGGTTCTGTATTATTTTATAATCTTGTCACCTTATCTTGTAGTGGGGACCTTAGTTTATATTATGCTCACACTTATGATGAGTACCGGTTGGTTTCTGGGTGGGCACTGAATGGATCTTAGAGGTAACAGGCTACATACATAATGCACAGAGGGCAGGAGATGTGATAAGAGGGTCTACATTTAATTTTTATTTTTTTACCTTAGGGTGCCTTACCAAGTTAATATGGCTAAAGTTCTACTGTGTATATTTGCTCAAGAGAAGATGATGGTTACAACTGAAAAGAAACAAAAATACTGCTTCCAAAAAAAGGTGATGTGCAACCATTTTGCAAAATGCAAATGCTTGAAATTAGAGTTTGCAGAGTGTAAAATGTCCATCTGACTGCACAGTAATGATAATTACTTTTCACTAGAGGTCGCCATTTCCACAGATACTACATGAGTATTATTAAACTAACCCTTTTTATCCAAAGCAAGCCATGTGTTTCCCATGACTCCCATCAGTGGAGGTTGAACTCATTTACACTCAGGCTGTCCATGTACTTCCTTCAGTTTGGGTCAATGTAAATGCTGTTTCTTAGGCTTGGCAAGCAGGGAAATTTAGGTACACGTGGTTTCATCCCTTAATTTGCCTACCTTCTTTCAACACACTGTGCAGTCAAAAAAGTCAAATCTAGGTCTTCGTTGAAAGGCACAGTTCTCATCCTAACAGAGTACATCTCGAAGGAATAAGAGTGGCTTTGTTCTCCACCTTTTAATAGTTGACTGGGCTGCTATGGGGGAGGGGCTGCAACTCCATTGTACAGTCCCTTTGTGGAGGAATGCTGCTCTACAGATCAGATTGTTTGGCTTCCTGAATGAATCTGGGAATCAAGAAATACGCAAGCAAGATTAAATACACACAAAGAATATTCCTGATTCTACAGGGCTGCTTAAATTGCTAAGTTGTGGATTGAAGTTCAAGGTTGCAGGTTCTTTGAAATCATTGAAACCAGTCCAACAGCGTTTTACTTTTGGTTGCAGTGAGATGACACTTTTTTTTGTTTTGGAGGCTTGCAAACTTGTTAGACAGGGTGTGCCACACCAAAGGCTAAACACGAGAATAATGAAATACCAAGCGTGACAGTCTGAACAGGTTCCTCCCCTCCTCTAGAGTTTCAGTCATCCCGCTGGTATGACTAGGCACCAATATCTCATCCCTCTCAGCTGGGGGTTTACAAAAGAGATGACCTAATACACCATAGCGAAACCTAAAACTACATATTGTTATACTGGGATTACACTTTGTAGCCTGTAGTTTGAATATGTTCAGTCAGAATATGGCAGCTATGAGAGAGGGATTTTTCTTCCTGCAACACATGACCAGTAGTCATGAGTTTGTTATGGCCCACTGTCTCGTCACATGCACAAATTTAATCAAGAGCACAGTTTCACTCATTGCAACCAACAAAATTAATACATATAATTTAAGAATGTTGCAGGTCACACAAAAACACCGCTCTTATTAATTTACAGGAGTTAAGATCACATGATGGAGAGGTTAGTTTCCCTATTTGCTCATGTTCTTCTTGACCATGACGAGCACAATTATAAACACACTCCCTCATATTTTAAAATTGTTTGGACTTTAAACTGAGACTGGAGTGTAGAAAAATAAATTAAATACTGTATTAAATACACTGTGTTAATGTCTATGTAATAAGGGGTTTCTTCCAAAACCTCTTCCATTAAAAAGGTGCCACTCGTCACAACAAATTGTATTTGTTAAAACAAATTTCATTATATGACATGTTTTATACATACAGTGTTAATGTATACTTGCATAAATGGTGCATTTCAAATAAGATTGTTTCACCAGTGGATAGATTCCTCATATTCAGTGTGATTTAATCTCTTGTTTCAGCCTCCCAACGTCACAACAGATCCAGTATTTAATCCCTGACAAAGTTAACTGTGGAAGGAATGAGTTTCACTTACACATGTTATCACTGTATTTAATTTCAGAGACATGAGGACACATGTCATAGAATCAGACATGCTTTATATTACATTATACATATGCTATGTTCCATTATAGTTGGGCATCTGTTGGTTTGTGGAAAGTGGAAACATTAAAATAAGTTAACATAAGCAGAAAAAGGGGTTTTTATCGTCGTAGACTCTGAGAAAATAAATTGGAAACTTCAAACAAATCACAAACATGACAAAAATGTTCTTTTTTACATTAACTTATTATGCTTATTACTTTTGGGTGTGTTGACAT
Organism: Morone saxatilis; assembly: GCF_004916995.1. Taxonomy (NCBI): domain Eukaryota; kingdom Metazoa; phylum Chordata; class Actinopteri; family Moronidae; genus Morone; species Morone saxatilis. The sequence continues at coordinate 11,732,427 of NW_023339707.1, forward strand.
AATGGGGCTGAGCCAGGTAATTATAAAGCAGCATTAAGTTACAACTCCTACAACTCCTCTAATATTTCTATTGTGTGTAACGTCATTGTGTCCCCCACATTACAGCAAATAGTGGACGAAAAATGCAATTTTTAAGCTTTAAACTAAGTTCTGTCTGGCTCTCAACCTATCTAGCATTTGACATCCGCCCCTTCCAGCCTCTTAACCAATCAGAACAGCGCAAGGTGGATAGGAAGTAGCCAATCACAGTGGCTCCTCTCTGCAACGAGAATTACGACCATTTGCCGGATCGTTACAGTGTATTATGTTGGCTACGGAGTTGCAGCGCGAATAACTGCTGTCAGATACTCCGGATAATTTAGATAATTGCGTTGTTTTCCTAATTTGATATTTTTTCCCGCAGCTGCGCGGGGAACATAGCCGGAGCTTTGCGGGCGCTGCGTGTTTTTAAAGCCCGATAATATAGTCGCTGTCAGGACTACTGTTCTGTTGATGTCATCCGCGGCAGAGCTGTAGCGACCTTCAGTTTCTAAAGGCAAGACCGGGATAAACAAAGACTCGTTTTTTGGGGTGTTTTTTTTCCTCCCCTTTCTTTGTGTTGTTGGTTTTTTTTTTTTGTAACACTCAGCACCGAGGATGGGACTTTTGCTGCCCTGTCTCCTGCTGTTATCTGCCTCCACTTTCACAGCCGGTGTGGATTTCCAGCGGGGACCCAAACCCTTCGGACAGTCGGTTTTCGTGAGGCGTTCATACATTGAGGAGAGAGCTGCGAAAATCGTCAAGAGGTCTCTGCCTGCATGGCTGTCCGCATCGCCAAAGCACAGTATAAAACGAAGGAGCGCCGAGCAGGGCGACTCCTGCGAAGCTCTTCAAGGATTTGACACCAAGTTAGCAGACAACACCCACAGTGTAAGTTACCGACCGAGGTCCTGTTACGCTTCGCACGTCTGACAATTAAAACGAGCCGAGAGGAGATGGTGCGCAGGTGCTAAACAGGTGCACGGATAGGCCTAATCAGCTCGTCAGTGTGCTCAGAAACCTGGCTACTGATGGCTTGTTTTCCACTCAGCTGTGAGCCCTGAAGCCCAGGGTATCAGACAGACAGAGCTGCTCTCTAGGTTCATGTTTTCTCTCTCTTGTAAAACAAAAAAACACAATGAATGCAACATGTATGAGCATTACAATGCTTTGCAGAGTCCAGGTTCTGGCAGGAGGTGGCTTTTTCTCGCCTCTCTGTTGCCCACCACTTTTGGACTGCCATGGTATTTGTCTTTTCTTTTTTTTTAATCTCTATTTGTCGCAGTGAAATACAGTGTAGTGAAACAGCAACAACGCCTATTTCCCCCATGCTTTAAGACCTACGTAGTCTACATGGAAGCAGTACCAGAGCCTGAAAGGGCGCCACTAATGGCTATGACCTATATCTTGGTTCTTCTCAAAGATTCAGCTGTGTTCTCTATTTTGAGGATCCCACTTTTCTCTGCCTCGCTGACAGTGAATCTGCCTGAACGTTGACAGGGAAATTGGCCCAGGGGAATGCATGTGACTGGCTGTGTGGTAGTTATTTTGTAATTAAAAGCTGTTTGTGTGGCAGTGAAAGCAGTTAGGAAGCAGGGAGTCTGGTTAAGATACACAGTGGTTACAGTATAACACTGTAAAACCCTGGATAAGCGAAGTGAGCTAAATTTGGTGTCACCAGATGTGCAATGGATTTCACATGTTTTAGCACAGAGGAAGAGAAGGCAACCCAAATGAATGCAGCTTATAAACTGTCTACGCAACCATGCAAGGCTCCTCTGCAAACAAACAGGAGGCTGACCTCAGCAGAGCCCTGCGCTGCTTATTTTCCTAGCTCCTCATTGCCATGTGATCAACTTTGCATTGCAGTCTTTGTATACTCGGCCCGTAATCTAAAGTCGACAGAATTCCTAGAGGCTCAGCTTCGTCGCTCACCTAGAGGTTACTGTTGCAGGTCCCACCGGTACCGAAGCTGCTTACAGCATGAGCTGCTGAAGGAGACCTGCCTTAAACAGTGACTGTTCACATAGTTGTGTGTAAGAATGTGCCACTGAATGGGTTTCAGGAAGCAAGGTTTTTATGTAAGGCAGCTGGAATCTGTCTGAAAATGAAAGGGAAATTATTTTTGTTGGAGCCACAATGCTAAATTCACATTATTTGCACAAAACTATTTATAGAGTGAAAATCGGATTCGTGTCCTCAGTTGTAATGTGGTATTCAGTAGTTATATTGAAGGCTCTGCTGAGTGCATTTGGCTTGGAACCTTGTTGTGCTTCCTGAAATGCTTGTCTGGTCTGATAACAACTTCAACAATGTACCAGTCAAAGCAAAAATACAGTCTGCAGGTAAAAATGTTTGTTCAGTTCATCTCTGTTTGTCAGCTACGCTCAAATGGCTGTTCCTCTGATAGTTCAGTATCACTGACACAGCTATTTAGACATACTCCTCAACTGGTGCTGTTATTTTTAACATATTTTATCTGTTTTTTTTCCTCAGTATACCTTCAACGACCTGAGTGGGTCAGTGTCGCTGGCCTGGGTTGGAGATGGCACAGGGGTGAGTGTGCTCTTCTTTATTTGCGTCTAACATGTCTATCATGCAGCGTTGTTCCACTGTGACATGAGTGGGACAAACTTGGCTGGATGATTCAGTGACCCGTATCAAAGTGGCAGGGTAGTCTGCCTGCAAAGAGCCTTATAGATTGCATAATGAATTCTCTCACATCAGGAGAGAATCATTCACATTAATAAATGATCCACGCTCCATTTTTCCTGAAGCTGAACCTTCTTTCTTGGCAGGTCATCCTGGCTTTGACCACTTTTCAGGTTCCCTTCTTCATGATAAGACTTGGGCAGTCCAAACTATATCGCAGGTAACTCTTATGATCTCACCTGTTACAAAAAGTGCACTGTTTGTTTGTGATGTGCTTTTAATGTTTGCTGCAACCAATTCGTCTGCCAGTGAGAACTACGGGAAGTCATTCCAGGATGTGACCAACCTCATCAACAACACCTTCATCAGATCAGAGTTTGGAATTGCTATCGGTCCCGAGAACTCTGGGAAAGTAAGTTACACCCTCTCATTTACTTTATGCAGTCACCTACAGCTTCTACAGATTTAGTGCTTCTGTTACGTGTGCCTAAATTAACATTTTATCATCTGGTACAATTTCGTCGGTCTGAATTTTGGACTCTGTCTTTGTAGGTGATCCTGACAGGAGAAGTGTCTGGAGGTCACGGGTCTCGGATCTTTGTCTCCAATGACTTTGGAAAGAGTTTCAGCCACCAGGACCTGCCCTTCATCCCCCTGATGCAGATCACATACAACCCTGACAATTCCAATGTGCTGCTGGTCCTCAGCAACAGTGTAAGTAGGGAACGTTGCAGAGCTTTGTTTTGTTTGGAAAGCAACCACTTTGGAGACCTTGTTAGCTAGTTTATATAAACTTGAAAGCTCCAGTTCTGCATATAGGGATCACACATTAGTGGATATTGTAAATGTGGCATTAATAGTGTCACTGAGAGGGTGAACAACCTATTTTCATGGCCTGTTGTGAAACACTAATTGGCCAACATCAACAAGAGTGTCCTTGGTCAATGATTGGCACAGAGTACATTTATTAACATGGCTATGGTGTCTTCTGTGTGACCTGTGTAAACAGTGTCATTGCAATTGAACTGAGCGTATCGTTTAATAAACCTTTCTGTCCTCAGAATGAACTGTGGCTGTCTGAAGATTTTGGCAGCAACTGGAAAAAGCTCCACGACATGGTGTGTCTGGTGAAATGGTAAGAGACGAGACACAGTGAGGATATTAGCACCTTTATCAGGTGCTCAGTGAACAATCAGTAGTGTTATTCAATATCCCCAAGTGTCTGTGTCTCAGGAAAGTATTCCTGTTCAGTGTGATTAGGGAGGAGTGTAAGGTCCCCATTCCTATTGGTCTGGCATATAGAAAAGATTTTATGACATGTTAGTCAGTTCCAGTAAGTATTTACTTTAGTTTGACTTCCTCCAACAAGTGAATTATTACATATAATGACAGTGGAGTCCCATTTCTCTTTACTTTAATGGTGATCAAAGCAAATTTAAACAGTTATATTTTTCAAACTTATGTTAACTTTGTAATATGGTTAATTAATAACCAGTTAATAACCAGACACAGACATGTTAGTTATATTATTATTATTATCATCATATTTTTCTTTTTTGTTGTTGTTGTTGCGTTTGACTTTTATTGTTCAAAACAGGCAATAAAACTGCATTGTAGTCAATGACTGTTCAACTGGCTCTGTTGTAGCCAAACCCTCAGTGCGCTATTGTTGTGTTAGAAGCACTTCCTGCTATGTATCACCTAGTAACCTTGGCAGCTTCAAATATCTTTTTAGTTTGGATTTTAATGCTGTGTTTTTCACGGTCACTGTGTGAGAGAACTCTATGTACAAAACAGTCTTCCTGAAACATAACCTTTTATTAAAAGACGCTGTTCTGAACAGGCTCCAAGAAAATGGGTCAGTCTCAACTGGGACAGGAGCTTTCTGAAATCAAAACAGTACACTCCAAAGACAGCACATATTTAAGAAGGGTACGGCTGTATGCTGGCTATATTTGATAAAGCATGTCATGTGACGCTCAACTTCACAACAAAGCAAACACTATTATGGAAATAGATTGTAAGTGCACAAAGGGTCCTGTATGAGACCTGATTTCTTCCCTGTGATGTAAGCACACTGAGAACTGTCACATCCCTATCAACAAAGCAGTCCACATATATTTTGCTTACTTATCCTTGACCCTGTTGACTCAAATGTGAAACTGTTGGTATTTTCCACTCCTATTCTAGGGGAAGGAAAAATACCATCTTCTTTACAGCCAGCCTCAACGGATCCTGCAGTAAGTCATCACGTTATTATAATTTGCATGTTCAACCTTTGTGTACATACATGGATATTACTGAGTATATATTTTAAAATGTATAAAGAGAGTTTAAAAGATCAGTGAGATAAGTAACTGAATATTGGATTATGAATAAAAAGATTGAAATGACAAATGATATCAAGATAAGAGATGATCCTGATGATCCTTTAGTGTTGTATTTGTCTTTACTATATGAAACTATTAATTGCACTTGTTTTTATACTAACTTTGTTGCACTTTCATTTCTAAGTTGTGTTTTTTTAAGCTATGTTTTTTTTTTTTTCAGATGATCGGGGAATGTTGGAACTGCGGAGGATAACAGGCTACAGTAAAACCACCAAGACTGTTGCCAGTAAGATCTACTCCTTCGGCCTGGGTGGACGCTTCCTCTTTGCCTCTGTTATGACAGGCAAGGTCAGTATATAGTTGGTGGCAAATCACCAGCAGATACAGAAACATGATCAGGCAAATCTAGGGGCAGAATATTGATTGTTTAGACCGTTTGTGTTTGTAAGAAAAAGCTTCAGTCTACTAAGTATGAAATACAGTGCAGTTGATGTACACTGTATTAGACAAATGTTTGTTGTAGTGTCTGTATATTTCAAATTGATAGTTCTGCTATCTCTGTTAGTGGCTCAAAAGAGAAGTCTTTGGTTAAGTATCACACATGAGAAAATATGGCTATTTATGTAAATTTAAAGGGGAATGTCACCAATTTTACACATTAATGGCTGTCACATCAGGTCTTGGGGTCATCTTATTTTCCCACCTCTTTCTCTGCAGGGCACGATGAGGATGATCCACGTGTCAGTGGACCAGGGCGAGACGTGGAACATGGCCCAGCTGCCCCCTGTTGGTCACGAGCAGTTCTACTCCATCCTGGCAGCGAACGATGAAATGGTCTTCATGCATGTCGATGAGCCCGGCGGTCAGTTCAGACAGAAACCTCACCTGTTCACTCTCCATATTGTATAACAGAGCAATAATAATAACAAACTGCAATGCAAAGAAAATGTTAATTGCAAGAGCTTTTGTCCATGTCGTGAACCTGCGTCTTGTTATCAAGACAATTTTTTTACTATCATCAGTGCAATCCTGCCTCTGAATTTACTTATCTTGCAGTATGTGTGAACCAATTTGTGTTTTTTCCCCTACAGATACAGGGTTTGGTACCATTTATGTATCAGATGACCGGGGCACTGTCTACTCCAAGTCATTGGAGCGCCACCTTTACACCACCACGGGGGGCGATACAGACTTCACTAACGTCACCTCCCTGCGAGGAGTTTTCATCACCAGTGTCCTGGCAGAAGGTAGCTCTAGTCATGTGTCTGTGGTTAGATAAATGAATAGCAACACATGCCTGTACTCAAATTCCCCTCAGAAAACACACATGTATGACTTCTCCATTACATACAGGGCGTTAGGTAAATATTTAATTAGCTGTTCAGTGTTAGATGTGCTGTCTGTCTGAAGCAACTGGCTGACAGTTCACCAGAAATACCTTGCATTGCCAGTTAACTCTTAACTCTAATGTCTCATACTCAAAATATTTTCTGTCGGAAAATCTAAATTTTTCCCTTATATTTATATCTTTTTCTTACCTCCACTCTTCTGTATGACCAGTCTACAGTCTGTGGTTTCATGATTAGTACCAGGGCGGTATGGGTCTGTCAGATTACTTGCTTAGTTATGTTTTGGGGTACTAAATCTTTATTTGCACACATTGTTTTTGGATATGAGTATCAGCAAAATGCTTAAGACTATCTGTAAATGTGGTGTCTTCTTGTTCCAGATAACTCTGTGCAGTCTGTGGTGTCCTTTGATCAGGGAGGGGAATGGGTTCCCCTGAGGAAACCTGCCGACAGCAAGTGTGATGCTACAGCCAAAGACCCAGACAAGGTAAAGAGAGGAAAGTGGTGTGAAAAATGAAAGGTACAAAGTCAGTCGTCTTGATGAAAACTGTAGGTTATAGGGTCAGGTTGCGTAATGAATTGTGTTTTGATAAAATGTATCCTTTTTAATTGCAGTGCCAAAAAGGTCAAACACGGCACATGTATTGTGGCCTTTGTTATTTTTCATGGTGTTGCGTTGGTACTATAAACAGTAAGACGCCACATGCTGCTTACGTTTGTGTCTACAGTGCAGTCTCCACATCCACGCAGCCTATAGTATTGCTATGAGGCTGAATGTCCCCATGCTGCCTCTGACTGAACCAAACGCAGTGGGTCTCATCTTAGCTCATGGTAATTTTCACTTCAGAGCTTTTTTTTTGTACATAAACTGAAAGTTATTAAATTGAGGGTTTTTGTCATCTGACCATTTCTGTGTATCTCATCAGGGAGTGTTGGCGATGCCATCTCAGTGATGAAGCCAGATGTCTATGTGTCTGATGATGGGGGGTACACCTGGATAAAGGCACTGGAAGGGCCCCATCACTACGCTATTCTGGACTCTGGAGGGCTACTGGTTGCTGTGGAGCACAGCGTCAATCAACCTATCAACAAGATCAAGTGAGTTACAGTTAAAGGGAATGGAGGAGTTTGGGTTGGACCTTTCATTTGCTAATGTTTTATATATATATACTATGGACCGCTCCCTCTCATATGTTATTGCTTTACTTTAAAGTTGAATTAATGCTAATGTTTGTACCTTCTTCAATATCCTGACAGGTTTTCTACTGATGAAGGACAGTGCTGGGGTGTGTACACTTTTACCAAAGACCCTATTTACTTTACTGGTCTGGCATCTGAGCCTGGAGCTCGTTCCATGAATGTCAGTATCTGGGGCTACAGAGACTCCCTCCTCAGTCAGTACTGGATCTCAATCACCATCGACTTCAGGGATCTTCTCACCAGAGACTGTGAGTGACATGATAATATGTTTGATACAACAAACTGATTTTAATGCACTTCTGTAAAATTAGTAAATAATCATTTATTTATACATTTTGCAATGTGTTTGCAATGTAAATGCGGTCCAAAATATTGATGTTTTCAGGTGACGACAAGGACTATGTGCAGTGGTTGGCCCACTCTGATGACATCAGTGACCCCAATGATGGGTGCATGCTGGGCTACAAAGAGAAGTTCCTGCGTCTCAGGAAGGACTCTGTTTGCTGGAACGGACGGGATTACGAGGTCAACACTCAGCCAACCCCATGTCCGTGCACCCTGGACGACTTCCTCTGGTAAGACATGTGCCCCAAACATACTAATTATCATAGTATACTCTTTTTGCACTTAGTACACAAAAAAATCTGTAGACTTAATGCTGCTTTATGCTAACAAGAAGTGATACAACTTGAGCAATGTCAGACGTCCATCAAACTAAGCTGACTGCGCCTGTTTGTTACAGAAAAGCATCTGGGAAGTCATTATTGAAATAGTTTGGAACAGGGCAGGGACTATCAAAATAAAAATCTGTGTGATCGGATTAACCATCTGTCTATCACCATGTATAAGCTTCCAGCAGTCAGATCAATAAACCATATAATGTAGTCAAACTCTTACAGAAGCTAGTCTGGAAAAGAGTGAAAACATCTTTCCCACCAAGAAAAGCCTTCAGTGCCATTCTTTGCTCTTCTTTCAATAAAGAAATACTCTCAAGTTCTGATATAACTGATGCTAGCAGCATCTACGCTAACCTCTATGGGAGCTTATCGCTGTGTGACACCTAGACACCTGCTTTAGCTGCCAGTAATTCCTCAAAGGACACTGATTGGTTTAGTGTCACTGTAGTTTGGCCACAGATTCAAGCCTGGCAAGAAGAATTGTGTGATCTTATGAGTCCAGCTGCCTCACAGGGTTACCATCAAACTACAACTTCAAAAATAGAAAGCCTATAGCCCAATAGAATGTCTGTCTTAACATTTAATACAGTTTTCCAATATCCTTTAGAATCTTTTAGAAGCATTTCCCCCTATTTCCTTTGTGCATTTCATTGTGGGATAATATTATACATCAACAGCACAATGAGAAATTAACCATGTTTAGTATGCATTCTGTATACAGAGTATTCTAATTTTTCCTGAGTGGATACACTATATACTAATAACCTGCTTGGAATTAGTCTATGGCATGGATTTGGGACATGCTGTTTGTCTTGTATGCTCAAACACAACTCGGTGTCTGTAGATGAGATGTCAGAAGGTTAGATTTAAACATACTTTTAGGGATTATGAACTTGTTTGTACTTGTTCTGGGTGCTGACTACCAAAATATCCTGAAGAGGTAAAAGTACTGCTAACTGGTCATAGCTTTTGTTGAAAGTAAAATTACTGGTGTAAAGGTGTAAGGTTGCTCATTTATAGATGCACTTTGAAACACAAAATACACTCACTTGAGGAAGAGGCACATTGCATTAGCACATTGCAAAGTGATACTGGACACCAGTGTAAAAGTATCCTGGAGTGGATTTTTCCATAAGTAAAAATAAAATGTGGCTTAAAACAAAACTCAAAAAGTTCTAAGCCAAACAATTATTCATATCTAGAGGCAAGAGTAAATGTAGTTTATTTCTTCCTCCCTTGTTTAACCACACCGACTCTTTGCAGTGACTTTGGATACTACCGTCAGGAGAACAGCTCGGAGTGTGTGGAGCAACCGGACCTGAAAGGCAAAGTGCTGGAGTTCTGTCTGCACGGCGAAGAGGAGAAACTACAGACTAGTGGGTAAGGCTCCAGCTTCAGTCCAGCAGACTTCTGTGTCACAATTTTTGGTTTAAAACTGGTTTATTATTCATCATTAACATCAACAAATAAATGAAGATATTACCTGACAAACGGGAAATGTCTTTTTGACAAGCTGTAGGAGGCAGCAATAAATGTGTTGACCGGCTCTTTTGCTTTAACTTTATATTATCTTTATTTATTGTGTCGTGTTTTTACCAGGCTTACCTGAGTAGTGATAGAAATAAAAAGTAAAATTTGCGGTAAAAGTATTAATTCTTTATTTACAATTATAAAAACAGACAAGGCCATGACCACTGACACATTTTATGATAGAGAGACTAATAGAGGATTGTTCTCAGTGTTTGTTGATGCAGATGAGGAAGTCATTGTCATGTAGAAATCAGTCAGAGGAAGCAGATAAGAGTGAGGTTCATGTTTTCAAGGAGGAAGAGTGACACTGACTAAAAATGCTAATGCTTGTCATGTTTGCCTCACTTCCCAGTGCACCCAAGCGGACAGAAAATCAATAATTGTCACACAGAAGGATGTGAAAATCCAGTTAAAGCTTTATGTGTAGTAGGTGGGGTAGGCTGAATAATTTATATGTGGGTATTTGTAGTGATGGATAAATTAACACTTGCAATAACTATGAACTGTTTTGGGCTAATTTCCAATTGAAAGAGCCAAAACAAGTATACCGTTTTTTAAATCTTAAAGGATGTAAACATTCCTTTGCTATCTGAAGCCAAATGGACCCCAAAAAAACATTATTTTGCCTATTTAAGGAAGAATCTGCATATCAGTCAACACCATGTACAAACCTCCGACTAATTATTGTGCACTCTTGATTGTGTCTTTCGTTCACAGCTATAGGAAAATCCCTGGAGATAAATGTGAGGGCGGAGAGATGCCTGAGCGTAAAGAGATCGACCTCCGTAAGAGATGTGTGAGCGACCTGGTGGGCCCAGAACTTCTGGTCAGTAGTTGTGCATATTAAGATTTCTTATTCATTCTTGTTTGTTTTCCTGCACTATATTTGTGCCTTTACTATCATTGTTTCCTAATTGTTTGGTCTGTTGATATTTTTACAGATAGACAGTCCCTCCTCCAAGTCTGTACCCATTGTGATAACAGTCATCATCATCATGCTGCTTAGCATCGCAGCAGGAGTTGTCTTCGTCAAGAAATATGTCTGTGGTGGCAGGTTAGTGTATATTTTTTAACATGTATAGTCCGGTTCATAACCAAAGCCTGTCTACAGGAGAACAAGCCCTTTTCTTTCACTGCACTTTATTGAGTTTTATGTGTTGAATGTACTTTTCTGTAACCTGACCGTATTTTGGATGTGCCCTGCAGGTTCTTGGTTCACAGGTACTCGGTGCTGCAGCAGCACGTTGAGGACAATGCTGTTGAGGGGGTGGACGACCCGCTGGAGACCAACCACACTCACAATGGCAAGATCGAGTTTCATGACGACTCAGATGAGGTACAGTAGATACCTTTTCCTCCCTTGTACACAGGCTAAGATAGAAGCATGGGTACCAGGCTGTTCCTTTAAAACTGGGTCATTGTTTTGCAGTAGAATCACTAGCAAACGTGTGTGTAGATATTGAGAGAACGAAAGGAGTTAAAGACATGAAAAACAAAAACTAAGGAGGATGTTTTTCTTAGTAGCTATGATTTCTTCTTTATCAGACATCTCAGACACACTTTTGTAGAGGGCTTATGTAGGTAAAGTTGAGTGAAGGTTGACAAGAAAAGGATGTACCAAAATATAAATAAATATAGATAAAATCTGCAACACACAATGCTGAAACTTAAATCATTGTTGTTAAGAAGACCAGAGAATAATTGCTACTGTTAAATTGCATGTCATGCCGGGCAATGTCAGACCAAGTGGCAAATGTGAATTAGTCTGGAACCTCTCAGTTCATTTTTGATTTCCAAGGGGCATTATCAATGGGCACAGACCAAAATGCCTCTTGACACATGGAATAGACCGACAAAGAGCAATGAAACGTGTTACAAAGTTGGACCAGGGCTTGGTCTTTTTTTTTTTTTTTTTGCTGGAAAAAAAATGATGGCCTACTCACAAACTTTCTCAAATTATAGCTAAACAGTACACTGAGATGTGTTTCTGAAAACATATGAGATGAGAAATAGGCAATGCAGTAACAGAATCTTGATTCATATTTTATCAGCACTGGCTAGTTTGACAGTTTGATCTAAGTTTCTTAATGATAGGCAAATGTGTTACAAACCTTTCAGTGCTCCCTGTACTGCAATTCCTTGTTACTTAACAGCTGACCTATATACTGATACAGAAGTACCTGTGAAAAGCTAATATTTGCTGATACATCGTCCCAAACAGACACCAGACACTCATGCTTTGCAGCTTTGAACTATATTGTTTACAATGTTTAAACACAACAGCAATTTAAGAGTGAGTCAAGCATTGTAGATGTTTTTAAAAAAAACATATATTTACATTATTGCTACAAAGTTATGACATTAACATGAATTCACCTACAACTAGGTCAGATGAGTAATGGAGTTAGGTGTGTGTGTAAACATAACCATAATGGTTTCTTTGTTTGTTCACCTGTATTAATTTCTGGCTTCATCAGCTTTTCATTTATTTGTCTTTAAACAGGACCTGCTTGAATAGCAGGCACAACCTGTTATGCAACCAAGCAACGGGTCCAGTCCTCGCCGTGGCCGGCCGCTGTTCCTGTCACTCTTTTGTCTCCAGCTACTTCTTCCTTTCACCTTCTAGTATGAACTTTGGCTTCAGCTACCAGACAAAGAGTCTTTATCTGCTGTCATCTATGAAGAGTAATGAATGTACGGAGGCTTCCTGGGACAAACGTCACAGTTGAGGAGAACTATAAAGAAGGTCTTGTAATGTTGTGCTTCAGTTATTGATTCTATTGATTGAGTTTGAATCTCCAAGTTATTTATTTTAGAGAATGAAGAACTGGTGCAGCACTTGAACTGCTGACAGAGCCAGAGTAATGGGCTTTTGAAGCAAAGCTAGTTGTATAAATCCACCACCATTGCATTACGGGTCCTGCTCCTGGAAATACTTCCCACTTCTATAGATCCATGTCCTTTTTTCACACGCACTTGTACATAAACCTGCTTTTCTTTGCCATTTTTTGATGTGGTATCAATTGGGTAGGTGTTGAAAAGGTTGCTGTTGGTAGCTGGTTAAATACTCTCCCAAACCACTTAAGGTCTTAATCCCTACTTTAAAAAAAGTATTTGTTGGTCAAAAAGTGTACCCCGGATGGCCAAGAGTATGTAAATTTTAGGTTTTTAGCCTCTTCCTCTGTGGGTACCGATTTGTGAAATCCCCGTTGTAGTCTGTATTTGGAATACAAGCCTGCATACTTTTGGTACTCCATGGCACTGAGATCCATGGTTGAAGTAATAAGACGCAAGTGGAAATTTACCACTTGCATTTGGTTCATAGCAATAACATGTTTAGATTCAGTATCTTGTCCGTGCACGTTAAATAATCCTATTGGCATGATATCTCGGATGTGTCCAGTTGTTCCGTGTGATGAATGGACGTTTCATTGCGTGAAACACACGACGCACATGATGTGTAAGATGGTAAAGTGTCTGTTTCAAGACAGGATTCGTTCAAAAGCACAAGGTCCTTTGAATGCCTAGAGTTTGTAGTTTAACATTTTTCCTAAATGTGACCTAATGATTAACGTGATAAGACTGTCATAATCACTGTAGTCACATTCAAGTCGTGTTTATAATCATTTGAGCGGTTTTGTACGAACAGACTTTTGAACTCATGTAACAAATGACAAATTGTTGTTCAAATATGTTCAGAGATGACAGAAATTATTATAGTTTGATAGTAAATATCTACAGATATTTTTTACATCCAATTCAGATGAATACATCAATATAATCTGATAACAGAAGCACAGGAGCAATGCGAAAAAACAATTCAGTTATGTAAATGTTGTATAGCACAATTAACACTGTAGCCTGTTAACAGACATGGTTGTGTAAGACTGTTTTTTTTTTAATGGTATTTACATCTGAGGTGGAGCAAATAACAGGGTTATTGAAAGTTTCTCATCTGTGTCTTATACAGTTAACTGCTGTTTTCTTTGTAATCATCCTGATACTACTGTCATTTTGGAACTAGACTGGATTGACCAATGCCTCTCAACAGATCTGTCTTGTCTCTCTTACATGTTTTTTTTTTTCTTTTTAAATGTCTGTTGCACAAATATTTGTCTGTCTCGTGTTAAATATGTTGCTTTCGTACAGGCATTATTTATTTGTGACTAGCAGGTTCTGAGTGCAGTAAATTGGATGTGGTTATACAAGTGCCTGGTGTGAGGATTTGATGTGAGGCCCTCCCAATGTGTGGCCAGCGTCTATTTACTGATAATTATTTATATCAACTCGTGTGCAGCCAGTTTCATCCAGTTTCAGTGACACCCCTAAGTTGCTCTTATTGCCTAAGATTATTCCTTGAGCAGTGAAGGAATTGTCTGTTTCATACAAACTCCCATTGAACTGCATGTGTTCAATAATATGTAAATCCACACAGCTTTGTAAAGAAAATATCCTACAATAACCTGGTTATTCACTCTTGTGTCGTGGCATGAGACTAAATTCTGGCTGTGAAACTTTGACAAGAGAGTCAACTCATAAAAAAAACACAAATTGAATACAGGGTTATTATGTAGCTGCTGTACACTGGGAGACACTCGGCGAGTTCTTATTTAATGATGATTTATTGCATTAGGTGAAGGTAACACATTTTTCTTACAGTTTAAAACTGCTGTATAAATTAATAAGTCAATGTGATGGTTCTGTAAATATACAAGGTTACATCTTTGTATCTGCTATGTTTCTCTCTTCTGTATATTTGAGGCAATTTTCTTTGGGTTTGCCAATAAATTCTTATGTTCCTCTAGTTTTTTTGTCACCGCTTATTTTTTACTTACATCATTGTGAAAAAAGAAGGGGGGAAAAAAAGGGGCTGAGAAAATGGAGCCCTGACGAAAAATTGCAAAATACCTTGCTGTGGCTGACTGATGTGGTTTACATTGTTTCTGTTGCAACCTGTCAGTCATCAGTCAATGAATACTTTCACAGTTTACAAAGAGATCAGTTACCAAAACACATTCTGGTTGTAGGATGGCTGCTGCAAGCAGGTTAATATATTCTGAAAGTACAACTTTCTGGTGTTCTCTACCTACTTCTACATAAACGTATATATTCCTGAGTAAACATACAGTTCATGGAAATGCAGTGAATAAATGCAGAGGTCAACAAATAAATAAATGGAGGAACATATTAATATTAGTATTCATTTGATTTTCGTAAGTAAAAGTACTAATACCTCACTGAAAAATTAACTCACTTCAGTAAAAGTTAATAAGTATAATCAGGGAAATGTACTTAAAGTAATTAAAGTAAAAGTACTTGGCCCCTGTGACTGTTATACTATTACTTATTGTACTATTAGATTATTTTAACTCATGCATTCATTTTAAAGCAGGATTTTACTATTGTAGTTGTTGAGGTGCAACTATTTTTGCAGGACTACAACTAATGATTATTTCATTATGGATTAATCTGCTGATTATTTTCTCCATTAATCGATAGATATTTTTATTTGTAAAAATTCTGCAACCTTCACAATGTTTGTATTATATTGTTTGAAAAGAAGCAAATCTTCACATTATTGAAGCTGGAACCATGAAATGTTTTATGCGAGAAATTGATTCATCGACTAATTGTTTCAGCTGTACCTGTACAGTATATACTGCTGGGTAGTACAATTTATAATAAAAACATTTTATATCTCTTTGTTTTGTGTGCAAAAATCTTAAATTATAATTATTAAGTAACTAGTAGCTAAAGTTTTCAAATAATTGCAGTAAAGTACAGTATTTTCTGAAGTGTGTCTTTGAGTACCGTACTTGAGTGAATGTACTTAGTTACATTCCACCACTGAAAACAAACAAATACAGCAATTCTTGTTTTATTTTGCCAGTTTAACCTGCACAGTAATGATCTGTTCAGGAAGTCAGTCTCATCACACATGGTACACAGGAAGTCTTCAGGTGATTCTGTACAGAAAATTGCCGTCTGCATCAAAGAAGTCTTTCCCAACTTGCACCACAGAGGACGGCTTTTTCCCCATAAACTCCTCAAGTTCTTCATCGGTCAACACCCATCCATCCCAGCTCTCCTCCTCCATTATGACCTCCACTGTAGCAGCACTGTCCTCTTCTCTTGATGTGGTCACCAAGGCATCTTTATTAATACTGGCTCTGAGCTGGGCAGGCAGAGCGGTAACAGGGGCAGGACTCTCCGCAAGGGATCTTGAGCCTTCACCTCGAAGCATCAGAGTCTGCTCAGCCACAGGCTCCACTGCATCTTCTTTACTTCCAGGCAGGAGTACAGCTGGTGTGCTGCTTCCAGGCAGCTTCACCCTCTCTCGGCCTGCACCTGAAGGCAGCCCCTGCTGACTGAGTTCAGCCAACACTTTAGCATCCTGCCTGGCTTTTCTTTCAGCAGTGGGGACAAACTTATTCCGGAGGACTCTCAGGATGACATCAGGGGTGACAGAGAAGCCCTCCGCCAGACGCTCTACTGTCCACTCATCTGGTTGCTCTTGCTTCAGATATCTGAAAATGTAGTAACATTTAAATTTAAGCCTCATTCATAAAATCACATGCAAGACATACAAAATTCTTGGGGCGTAGATGACAAAGCTCCTCACCTGATCTGCTCAATAGCATCCCAGGTTAGCTTCCTCTGTGGAGCTCCTGGTGGAGTCATCTGCCTTCTCAGTATGTGATATTTCAATATCTTCTGCCTCTTTCTCCCCTCACTGAAAAACATGGGAGAGGTGGCTCCATTATCCAGGCAGCATACACAAAGCATTGCACATACAGTTATTATTTCACACTATCACTTATCTGCTTATCACTGACACTTACTTGTCCAAGGCCTGGAGCTTGTCCTCTACATCCTCTACATCCGCCAGTCCTTCTTCATCAGACAGCTCATCTCTGTGTCTTGAAGCTCTGTGTGGCACTCTGTCTCTGTGCACAATGCTCTGTCCCACCCATGCCTTGCTGGCACCTCTGCTTGCAAATCGACAGCCATTAAGGGAAGCAGAGGGAATCACTGACAGAGCACCAAGCCTGGAGAGCAGGGAGAGGACCTGGAGAGGTCGGGCCATGCTCACAGTGGGTCCTTTTTGGAGCGAATAGCTTTAACCCGTTTTTGCCAAAAGAGAAGGTCAGACACAAGTTCACTTTACAGTAACACACGTTAAGTAGTCAAAACGATCGACTATTTTACAACGGAGGAGCCACCTTCAATAACACCTCCACAGACATGCTTCAAACGCCTTGATGAAACTCGTGGATGTACTTCCGCAAACAGCACTTTGAGACATAAAGACGGTGCGGTACTCCCACCTACCGGAGCGGAGGACCGGTCAAATTAAATAAACCTGAAGCGAACAAACAGGGTTCACTTTGAACACAAAGCCCAATCTGATTGAGAGGCAATTTGTGTCATTAAAATGTCAAATAATGCGATCAATGCACCAGTAGAAGATATAATATAATATACCCCAAAGGACATGTCGAAGGGGACATGAAACATAGATAAATGGCGACATCTGCCGGACGGCGCTGACACTGCACCCTGCTCCGTCCCCGAGTCACGCAGCTGCGCACATCCTCCCAGGCGCCCTTGTTTCATTTGCGCCATTTTGTCCGCTCACTTTGTTGATTGGGCTTTAGCGAGCTGTACTAGAGCCAATCAGAGGGAAACCGGACAGCGAAGACACGGTAAGGGAGACCCGATTGAAGGCATTGGTAGTTGTCAGCACGGATTGGTTTGCTATGGACCAACCAAATTACTAACCCTGCTAAATGCAAAAAACTCAAATGGCAGTTTGATTCCGACCGCTGCGTCCCGGGCTGCAGATAAAGATAACATGTTGTTCTCAGTGTCGACTCCGGTGAGGAAACATGATCTCTGCTGCTCGACGAGACACAGCTAACGTTTGCTAGTTAGCTCAAATGTTGAATCTCGAACAAAGAGACGGTGCATAATGCCAACTTCCAGCCATCGCCAAGCACTGCCCGGCAAAACTATTATTATCTGTGAACCACAACCCACCTAAAGACGGGCGGTAGCTGTTCTCCAGCCTCGGCTCGGTGCTTTCTAGCTTTCACCACGCTAACTAGCCTTGTTAGCTCTCACCAAAACAGCCTGTTATAGGAAGACGGTAGCTGACCTTACGTGTATCGCCCACTGTGGGGTACACATACCGCCTCTTAATCTCATATATAACACTTGGTATGTGACACAAGTTAGTGTGGCGACAAGTGGAAAAGGGCCGCAAATGTGTCGCTGTTTTAGCGTTAAATAAAAAAATAATTCGCGTTAACAATGAGGTGGCAGCAGTAACGTTAATGTCAGATAACGGGTGCAAAGAGAAACAACCCTGTTTGTTTCCCTGGATGTTCAGGAAGGCTGTGGGCCTCCATGTAAAATAGGAACTAAAGTAGAGTTGTAAAATTCAACGCTTGCTAATACTGTATGTCTTTCTTTTGTCTGAAGAGAGGACCTAGACAATAACAAGCTATGGAGCAGTACACCACTGCCACCACTACCACCGGGGAGCAGATAGTTGTGCAGACCACCAATGGACAGATCCAACAGCAGGTGAGCTGAGAATACACTCGCATACATTTGGTTTGGATAAAGTTTGCCACACCGTCAACAGCTAAACCCTCTGTTGCAAGGTCACAGGTTACAGGTACCCAGAATGAAAGCGCCCCGGTGGAGTCCAGATCCAGTCTAATATTCCCTGATAATAACTTGTCTGAGCCTGTATTGTCCTGCCTTGCCTGCAGACACAGGGCACAGTGACGGCTGTGCAGCTGCAAACAGAGGCGCCAGTGGTGACGGCCTCAGGCCAGCAGGTGCAGACACTCCAGGTAGTGGTGTCACCGCCGCCCTGTGTCAGTGCCTTCATGACAGTGTTACAGCCTACCAGATTGCATGCTACAACCAGGGCTGTCTTTCATGACCCATCTCTGTGCTGTTTGGTTCATCCTCCCTCCCCCAGCATGCCTTACAGCTGCCTGAACTGCATGTCCCTCAGCACAGTGTGTTGTGTGTCAACCTCGAGTTTTCCCGCTTGTGCTCTCGAGGCTGTTTGTCAGAGTTGTGTCGTCTCTTGCTTTTAAAAGCAAGCTCTGCAAGTCAGACGTTGCTCTTCCCGATGAGGACGAAAGCCATTTGAAGTCTAAGTCAGTTATGTGTCGCAATTAGCAGAAGAACCAGCATTGAACAGCATGGATCCATAGTAGGGCTGCACAATTAATCCAAATATTGTTGAACTTGCAATATGGCCAAGTGCATTATCCAAATCACAGAAGTTGCAATCTTTTTGATAAAGCACAATGTGTGACAAAAGGGCTGCAGATATGCCCTGGCTTATAAATCTTGTTCTCCAAATGTAAGAAAACATGTTTGTTTGGTACAAACAAATGTTTTTAGAAAATGATGATGTAAAAATGATCATTCCGACTAATTGTGAATGATATCGCAATGGTAACATTTTTCCCATATCGTGCACCCCCGATCCATAGATATTACTGGCTGTCACTTCTCATCATCTAACTGTATTTTTCTTATCGTCTTGTTTGGAAAATGTCAGCGGGTTCCTTCCCTCTGACATTTTCCCCCATGATACAACTGCTGCCACAAGCTTTCAGTTGTCCATTGTGATCACTTGCTCATTTATGGATGAAAGTCTGACCATTGCTACTTTACGTCAGGTTGCATATGTGAATGCAAATTAATTTTTATGGCAGTATATTTTCTAATCATGTGCTTTAAGCAAATCAAGTTGAAATAAACATGAAACCTCTTGCTTCAGCAGCAGTATTCCATTAAGGACAAAACCAGTGAATAGAGGTTTTGTATTTTGCTAATGTATATAGGCTACAGTTCGGATCCACAATGGAACGGGATGGTTTCATGTTTGAATATCCCAAAGCAGAAAGAATGACAGGAAATCATCAAATACTTGTATCCATGAAGTGGTATCCAGGATGTTCCTGATTTGACATCATTTGCTTGCAGACACACGTAAGTAATATTGAGGTAACAAACACTTGCAGTGCTGATATAACTGCCTTCTGTATCTCTCTGTAGGTCCAGGGACAGCCTCTAATGGTCCAGGTGAGTGGAGGGCAGCTCATCACATCATCAGGACAACCCATCATGGTGCAGGCCATGTCGGGGGGTCAGGGTCAAACCATAATGCAGGTCCCTGTATCTGGAGCCCAGGGACTACAGCAGGTAAGGGATACGGTTCAGGCACTAGATTAAGATCTTTATTCAAATTGTACCACATTATCCTGTACAAGTACATAGTGTTCCTTATATTTAAGTATGAAAACAACATTGTGATATGACTGTCATTTAATAATCAGTTCCTGTTAATGTTTCTGTTGACAAATGCTTCTTATGCTTCTTTTATTTATGTAGGTGTCGTTACTTTTTGTGAGGCCGTCTAATTCAGAGTGTCAGAAAATAAGATTCTTTACAGTATTTGTGTCACTGTAGTTAAATGGAAATGAACCACTGCTAGGATATGCTGAATCTCATTGAAAAGTGAACCGAGTCTGAACCAATCTGTGTGTGGTACTGTGTCCATGTGTAGATCCAGCTGGTGCAGCCAGGTCAGATCCAGCTGCAGGGTGGACAGACTCTCCAGCTCCAGGGCCAGCAGGGTCAGCCGCAGCAGATCATCATCCAGCAGCCCCAGACAGCCATCACAGCTGGACAGAACCAGGTGTTTATTTCCAACCGGTTGACTGGCAAATCCATTTAATCACACAGCTATTGATGTGATTACCGAGTGTCTTCTCTCCTTACTTGTGGCTCCACAGGGGCAGCAGATCAGCGTGCAGGGCCAACAGGTGGCACAGACAGCTGACGGACAGACCATTGTCTACCAGCCTGTTAATGCAGATGGTACCGTCCTGCAGCAGGGTAAACTCAATATTCTCCTATTTTTTGTGTTTGCTTTCTGCTTTGTAGACTTTATAAACATGAGCACTGTTGAGTTGTCTTCTTGAATAAGAATTCTGATGGTAAGCTATTTGCAGGAATGATCACAATTCCAGCTGCCAGCTTGGCAGGTGCCCAGATTGTACAGGCAGGGGGTGCCAACACCAACACTACTAACAGCGGCCAAGGCACTGTGACCGTCACCCTGCCCGTCTCTGGTAACATGGTCAATGCAGGTGGAATGGTCATGGTAAGACCCTGTGCAGAGGTACCGAATATCTTATTACCTTTTTTTTCTTTTCAAATATAGACTCACAAGGGTGTGCGATGTAGCGGAGGAGCTTTTTTAAGAGCAACAAATTGAATCATTTATCAATTTATAATTTTAGTGCTAATTATAACTGAGAGACTGTAATAATGTATTTAATTTCTTCCTAGTGGAGTCATATTGTTATAATTAATAATGTGGTTATACTTAATTCAAAAAGCTGATCAAATTAACACCGATTTTTGAGTTTTAGTCTACTTTTTAGTTCAGTTTATTCAACCATGTCATTTATTTTAGTGACTGTTACTATGTTTAGTTAAGGCCCTTAACATCCATTGTCCACCCACATAGGTGTTTTCACTTATTCAGCCTGAATAGACCTCTTTTGAAGACTGTATGGGTGTTTACAGACTGTGTTTGATTGACATCTCCTTCACCTCTACTGTTCATGTTGGGGTGGGACAACTTGAACCTTTATGATTTTTAACAGTTCAGGCTATTTGGTGATGCGATACCCAGCATAACTCCACCCAGGGTCCCCCTGTATAGAATCTTATATCTTATATATATCTTATATCTTTTCAGCTAGAATGACTGAGAATACCTCTTTGGGTGTGCAGGGCCTCTAACATGAGACCTTAAATGTGAACGCTGCATTGTGATATACACCGATCAGCCATAACATCATACCAATGACAGGTGTGGGAAAATGGGCAGCGTAGAGGATTGAGGTCAAACTTTGTGATGATGTAACTGGTTCAAGCATACTCAAAACTGCCAGCTCTTGTGGGGTTTCCCCGGTCTGCAGTGGTCAGTACCTATCAAAATGTGAGCCAGAAAGGAAACTGGAAACAGGGTCATGGGGGGCCCAGGATGATTGAAGCACGTGGGAAGTGAAGGCTGGCCGTGTGGTCCGATCCAACAGATGAACTACTGTAGCTCACATAGCTGAAAATTTTAATTCTGGTTCTGATAGAAAGGTGTCAGTTTGTTGTTTATGGGTCTGCACAACACCTGGGCACATTGGTGGCTATAATGTTATGGCTAATCGGTGTAGTATTTTGTATTAGTATTGAATAACAGCCTCATTGATGCGTTACTGGTTCAACTATTTGCTTGTTTGTGTCAGTACGATGACATACATGTATGCTTTCCTTGCCTGAGCCCTTCTAAGCACTGTGTACCTGTTTGTGTGTCTCCCTCTATCAGATGGTGCCTGGAGGTGGTGGAGTTCCCACAATGCAGCGTATTCCTTTGCCAGGGGCTGAGATGCTTGAGGAGGAACCTCTGTATGTCAATGCAAAACAGTACCATCGCATCCTAAAGCGAAGACAGGCCAGAGCCAAGCTGGAGGCTGAGGGAAAGATCCCCAAAGAACGGAGGGTAAGCCCTTGTTCCTTTCTTCACCAGCTACTCGTTTATTTTCTACCATTTCATGTAGCTACTCATTCTGTATATCATCTTGTGCTGTGGATGTAGCTGCCCAGGAGTTCCAATCCTGCCACATTACAAGGAGTCATTAATTCAAGGGAAATATAAAAAATACCCCTGATAAATATTTTAGAAATTGCAAAAAAATAAATAAAATCGTATTTCACTTACTGCTAGTTGTATAAAGCCATGTAAACTCTGAAAAGGATATCTCAAAAAGTGCCTTGTTTAGATCCCACGAGAGGCAAGAAATAAAATGGGCTTTGTTTTTTGGGGATGGGTGAAGTGACCTTTCAACTAGTACTGGTACAGAGATGACACAATGCATTCACACTATTAACTGGTCATAATCCAATACATCCAATTTCACTTTGGCAGAAATACCTACATGAGTCTCGCCACCGTCATGCTATGCAGCGTAAGAGAGGAGATGGAGGAAGATTCTTTTCACCTAAGGACAAAGAGGAAATGGCTCTTGCCCTGGCACAGGTAAGAAGCTGCGTGTAGAAAAACATATTACTGATTCAAACCTGTAAATACGTTTATAAATTGTCAACAAAGATTTTTTTTATTTATTTCTAATTTGTGTGAAATTATCTGTCAATTTGTTGAGATCTCATTTAAGAATGAAATGAATAATTTCTCCTCCTCTGGCACAGCAACAGCAGGAAGCAGCCCAGGCAGCAGCAGATGAGTCGGTGGCTCAGATGATCCGAGTCTCGTAGCACTGTCGCCAAACATCATCACTTCTGCCTGTGAACTCTACCCTGCCTGAGATTCTTCATCCCAGCTAACCCATCTGCCGCACGTTCTCCTCTCCCATTTACACCCTCCCTGCCCCACCGTCATACACCAGACCGCAGCACTGCCACTGGGTTTCTTCTGTTATCTTCCCACTCCTACACTGGTCTTCCAGGGAGCTGGCCATGTGGCCCGCTGAGCCGTTGGACTGCTCAGGATTTCTTTCTGTCAAATAGAGGATGCTTCCATGGTCAGCTTAACTGGTCGAGCACTTAGGACCAGCTTTTTATTTTTTCATAAGGATTTGTTTGGACAATAATGAAACATGAAGTTATGGGTAAACGGGGCTAGTAACACAGAGGAAATGACAGCTGTGAAGCCATACTCTGTCAGACTCTGGTCTGTTAAAAAAGAAAAGAAAAGAAAAAAGAGATTTTGTCATTAGTGGATTCTTGTTGCTTTAAATATTTTTTGTAAATGGTACAGATTTTTTTCAGAGACATTCATTAAGCGTTGATGCTACACTTGTGTCCTATCTCTTTTATGTGATGCCCTGTGTTTTGACATTTTATTTTTTTCAACCCATGTACTGTGGGGGGATGGACTCATAAGTCCAACCTGTGTCCACTGAGCAAAAACTGAAATGTGATACAAATGTGAAGATATTGTACAGAAATTCTTTTCTTCCCCAGTGTGTATCAAGTGTATTTACTAATTTGCCCAGTTCTGTGGATGCATTTTATACAATTTCGTGGTTAGAGATAGTGTTTGTAAGAATAAATGACTCGGTGTTGCATCATATTTCATATACTCTCCATGTAGTTACTTCTTCACTGGTGTTAAGTTTATTTCATTGTAGATAATCGTTTTTTTACCCATCAGATGCAGTTCTGCAATGTTATTTTTTTTTTTATATAATGAAAAAAAAAAGGTTGGACTTTGAATTCATGAAACCTATGTCCATTAAATTTTATTAAGTGACTCAAGGTTATTTGTGGTTACTTTACTCCCAGTCTTGGTTAAGTCTTAATAAATAACAATAAATGATAGTTGATTATATATTTTCTATATACATTTTAAATACCATATACAGTGGAATCAAAAGTACAATAATTACTGTTACAGTGTAGTAGAATACAAGTATGAAGTAGCATAAAACAAATGGTAAATTAAAGTACAAATATTTCAATAGTGTTAAGTATAATGGAGTAAAGCTTCTGGTACTTGTGATGTTACAGTTGTACATTGAGCAAATTATAGTTAAGACAATTTGTTACATAAATAACAACATAAGAACAATTTAATTTCTGGATATGACACAAATAAATGAAGGTGTTTGACCCTGAGCGAGACTTCCCAGGTTAAACACTGTCCCAGTCACGCTCAGCCAATCAGACGCAGTAGATTACTGACGTCGTTACCACGGCCAGCCAATCAGAGCGGAGGAGGCGGGACTTGCATCCTAGCAGACTCGACTCAGGGCCGCACAGATTCCTCCCGATAGAAACAGTGGCGACTGACAAACAGTAACGATTAAAAACTATTGTAAGTTAATGAACCTGAACTAGCGCCACGTTACACGAGTAGCGAGCCTCAGCCGTGTTACCTCTCTCCGTTGTTGTCCTCCTCCGCACCGGCGCTGACCGGATGCTCACCGCCTACACTGCCCACTCGCTCAGGTGACAGCCTCAACAAACCGCCCCCCTCCTCTGGGAGATGTTGCTGTCTGTGGATGACAGCAGACCCCGGAGGACCGAAACAAGCGTCTGTGCCGCTCTTTTAGGAAGTACTGAAGCCCGGAAACAAGGTTAATCTCTCTTGAAGCTGGGCTACTTATCGGTCGAGGTCTAGTGGAAGTGCTTCAGCGCCGTTTCGGTCATTTTAAAGCCACGAAGCTTAACGGAGAGAGCAAAGAGACAGACAGACAGACAGACAAAGCTGCCGTCGGTCTGAGCTCCATTCACAACCGGCTTCTTTCCTCTTTCCTCCACTAACACTGTCAAACACCACCTGGATGCAATGACCGACTCGGTTGTGGACAGCAAGGCGGAGGTTAAACAAGCCACGAAATATGTCAAAGAGACCGAAAACGTTGCTGAGAAATACTCAGCGATGACTGTGAGCAAGAACAGCAGTGATGTGAATATGAATGTCGGGGAAATGCCTTCCGCAGCGTTCACCGCAGTCCCCACTCTGAAATCCGTCAAGAAGGTAAGAAACGTGATGCTCGCCATCACTCACTGTGGCAAAGACACCGTGTGTGTGTGTGTGTGTGTGAGGAGGATAAATCCACATTGGTACGCATTGTACTGCAGTGAGGTACTTCTACTGTAAAGCAAGGCCAGGCAGAGTACTTTGTGTCTGCCTGTGTGTGTGTGTGTGTGTGTGATGTATCAAGTATTCATAGGGCACATCTGCATTTGACAGCAGAGAGTATTGATGCACTGGATGGATGTGATGCTGCAGTGTCACATAAAACAGTCAGTGTATGTTACAGCCATCCCACTGAGGGATCACTGCATGGGAAAAAAATAGTATTCACTGTTTAAAATAGAGTAGAATCCGTCAGTCAGGCCACAAAGACAAGCTTTGTGTCAGTACATGTCTAATCATAGCGTTTACTATGTTATTACTTGTGTAACAACATATAATTTCAATGGAGCTTTTCATCAAGGCGGGATTATTGTTCAAAATCTGCCGTCCTGTTTATTTAAATCACAATGTCTGCATTCTGTAGGCAGGAAACAACCAAAAGCCAAGTTGAGCTCTTAAACCTCTGATTCAAGGAGCAAAGTGAAGAAATGCACAGCCTAACAAACCTGGGCTTAGACAGGGGGTCTGCACACAGTATGAGCTGTGTAATGAGCTGCAGGCGGAAGAATGTCAATCCGTACTGAATTGCAGTCACACAGCTTTGAATTGTTTTGAACGGTGCACGGTTGTGGAGGTTTAATTTATACCTTGTGAACTCATCCTTATTTATGATATCAGTCTTGGATTTGTTCTGCTGTGTGTGTGTGTGTGTGGGCATCATGATTGTTAGTAATAAGAGCAGCGTGATAAAAAATGCATCAGCAGCACAGGGTGCACCTGTGAGAAAAAAGCCCTTCGGTTTCCTGGCTGTTACACAACATACAGAACAATCCTCAGACTGAAAGACTCCCTTGAGGTGGCGGCTCGTATCATTACAGATCCACCACCGTGTGTAACAGCTGGCGGCAGGCAGTGGATGAACACGGAGCACGCAGTGGATTGAAGGCTTCTAACTAACCGGTTCAGGTGTTGGAAAGAAAAGACTCATGGTGAACACTTTGTACCCAGACTGTGTCACACTGTCTCTGGGACATTGATGCTATTCTATACAACCTGAATGTGAAGCCCTTCTCTGTCCCTCAAGGTGACCTTTAACTTGTGACCATGGTCCTTCTTACCCATGATCCATCAGTGTGTTGATATTAGGGCCTGATATATGAAACAATATAGGTCAGTATACTGGCAGGTATATCAGCAGATCTCTTGATATCCTTATTTTTTAATTTAATTTGAATGTATTGTGCTACTGTTTTATTTCCACTGAGGCTGTACAAGATGTGTCATCCGGCCTCGTAAATTCTTTCATGTAATCTTAATGCTGTCTGTTTAATATTGCTTATGATTCCTCATTTAAACAATTTGGGATGTTTGTGGCTTGTTTGTGCTTCTGAATGTTGCCTTAAAAACTAAATAAAAAAACAAACAAAAATTATGATAATGTTGCTAACCAGACCTCTTGTCAAGTATTGCTGCGTTACAATAACGATTGTCTGAAATTGTGTAGAAATCAGTATCCCTGCAGGGCAACTAATCACAAGCAGATCAGAATTTTTGGTGACTAAAAGACTAAAAGAATATAAACTGTGGCGGCTGTAAATTACTGGACGTCCCTGTATGCATTACATCTCTTGCAAAGCTCGTCCTTATGTAACAGTGTTTAACTGATTAAATGTCCCCTGTTAAACAAACTAACAAAACGAATGCAGCCTTGTGAATCATAATTCTTAAATGCTCTCAACTAAAAATCATCAAGCTTGTTTTTACTAGTGGGCTAATATTTTATAATGTATGGTGTCCCATTAACCGTTACTAGTCAGTAGTGTTTATTTCAAATGAAATGTCTCGTCCTGTGTAGCTGCCTTTGTGATTTGATTGCACCAGAGTTCAAATCTTTGGTGTAAGTATGAGAAAAGAGGTTGACATAATACCCAGAATAATAAAAATATCTATTTTCCCAGCAGCGGGGCTCACCGACTTCAGAATATTGGGTCAGACCCCCTGTCTGACGAGGCAATAATGTGTGGACCGTGAGTCGCCTCAGGGAGCCTGATTGAAAACATATTGGATGGTAGGAATGTTCACCCTGCTTATGAAAACAAAAGCAGCGAATGAATGAATAAATGTGAGAGCCCTGTGTCAAAGTGAGCCACCTGTTTGCATCACAACATGAAAAAGTAGAGTTGGATGTGTATTGAACTGAGGCTGGTGCGTTGCCACATAATCAACTGAAAGGTGCCATGAACAAAACCAATCAATGCTACGAATTAAAAATGAAATGAATGTGTGTGAGAGAGAGAGAGAGAGAGAGAGAGAGAGAGAGAGCGCGTGTGGGTGGGTGAGTCAAAGAACAGCCACTACTCTGCCTCCTCTCTCTGAATCCATGCAGCAGTTACACAATACCCCCCCCTGGGAAATGGGACTCACTCACTGTAAATTTGTTCATGCATCATCATTTCTATCCGATCCCTGTGGGCTGTTTTGCATAGATTCTCAAAAGTTTTCCTACCTTATTTTCACTATCTTATCGTGTTTGTCTGCCAACGTTATGGAAAAGTTTCCTGAAGGTCAAAAGCCCCGTGAACACAAACGTAATGACATCAGAGTAAGTTTAGAGATTTTTATAATCACATAATAAATGCGATACTGTGGGGCTGTATTCATAAAAATAACACTGACAACAGTTCCTTTCTAGTGCTTATTAAAAGTCAGTCTGCACTTGTCCACACAAGTACTGTGTTTGTACCACAGTGTGACCAATATTAACATTGAGGGAAAAGTCACCATAAGCTGAGAAATTTAACACATCCATACTGACTAGTTCCATCCTTTTCCAGCTGTTCTCAGTTGTGCCTTTGGTTTCTAAAAAAGGATCCCTTCACTTTAACTGCTTTATTTGTTATCAGCAACCTGGCTTTCTTAAAGAATCCCACCAGACATGTATTGAGACATAAATCCAAAGAGTCTGCTTGGAACAATAATTAAAATCCTTAAAAAGCCATCTTCTCATTCTGCCTCATTAAATATTCAGGAAACCATGAATATGCAAATTAGTCTCTAAAGTTTTCATGTTGGACACAAGATGTCTCCTGTTTCACTGTAAAGTCCATTCTCAGTGTATGGGCACTGGTGGCTTCAAGTTTCTACATCGCACTATATGTGCGTACTCGACCTATACTTGACTTCCAAACAATTTGTGATGTCACAAATTATCCTCGTAGCCCCCGCCCCTTAAAATAATATTTTCAGTGAGCACAGAGAAACTTTACACTTTACAGCAGATGAATGTTATAAACATCCTTCTAGCGTCAAACTGCATCATTCTGCACAGTGAAGCTCAAACATCCAACGATAGCTTTTAGTGGAGGGGGGACTTATAACATAATGATATTGTAGATGGAAGGGTTGTATTCCCTTGTGTTTGTTTATGAAATAACCTTAATATTCACTGAAGATTGAGCTATATAGTGATAAGTGCAAGTTATAGTTTCTGCTAAAGGTCACATAGTTCTGGAGGAAGGATTAGCACACTGTATGTTTTTTTCACAACACTGTAATCCGTCATGCATGCGTTGATCCAAGCAGGCGCCTTTGCGGACCAAAGGAAGTACAGTACTGTGATTTTTATCTTCTTTGACTCTAGCATTGCTTTACTTAACTTTAATTTGTGCTCAATTAAATCTTTAAATCAAATACTAGGACTTGTTGATCGTGACCACTGTGAGTAGTTTTTATACACAGACCTATGTGGGTAAGACTGTATGTCCACTCTATTAGATGGCACTATAGAGCACTAGTGGTGTCTGGCTAAGTAGTTAATGTCGCCTTATGCCAGGCCTCTATTGAACCCTTTACACTGCTGGCCTAGAGTCACACCACAGCTTAAGTCTGTGACCTGGCCTGCTATCTAACAGAGAAAGGGTATTTTTAGCTGTAGGATGGGACTGGATGGGCCGCTTATTGATGTAACAGAAGGCTAATGGAAACAGGGTTTAATTCCTCCTGTCAATCCCCTTTTATTTAGTAGTCCATATCAGGAGCATGAAAGTAAAAGCTGCAGCAAATGCATTTTTTATTTGGATGTGTTAATCTGTGGGTATATTTCTTGTTTGTATCTATGTACGCATCTGAATCCGGCAACTTGTTCACGCATCTGCTCTCTCGGCACTTCAAAATCAAGCATAAAGTATGTACCTACTGACTTTAGCAGCTGGTTGTCAAGGGCAGAACCAGAGAGTGGAAGAGAAAAAGGCAGAGAGAGGGAGAAAGAGAGAGAGAGGCTCAGTTGAAATCAACCTCTCCTTTCTCTCTAGGCCTCTCTCTCTCTCCCTCTCCAGGTTGGCCATTAGAAATCACGATAATAGGTGGGAACCTCCCCCCGGCTCTGCCTGGGAGTGTTCTGGGATAATAGCATCAGGGACACCTAGTACCATCACACAGAGGACACAGAGGCACAGGGAAGTAGGCTGGAAAACTGGAGAGACCAGGCAGTGACTGGCAGCCATGGCACACAAACATGGGCACGGGAGAGAAAGGGTGAGTCGCTACTAATGCATCACTGGGAACTCATCCAGCATACTTATTCTTAAAGATACTACATGTCCCACACACAGATGTGCCGGAGTTACTTTTGGCATGTCACAAGTTTACTGACTTCCTTTTGCAATTATGTAGGATGATTTTATATCTTATGCAACAATGTGGACCACACATAAATGTTTTTCTGTCACTTGCAACAAAAATATTCAGTCCAGTAAGTAGAGTCTTCTCCAAAAAGGCCAAGGTAATTCACAGAGCTCACCTCTGAGATAGATACTTCACTGTGTAAGAGTAGCAGAAACTGAATGCTGTCTTAAGTAACACTGAGTAATTCATCATTAATCAGATTAACCTCTTGTTTTCCTTAATGCTCTAACCACAAGATAAAGAGTCTCTGATTTTGTGGTCTATGAACTGGGGGAAGAACAACACAAGAGACTGTGCAAAACCTCTGCTGAATCCTCAAGAGTCCAAACTGATGCAAAGCAAACATAAAAGAAGTATTTTGCAAGTGTATGAGACAGAGCACACTCTCAATTGTGAAAACAGAGACATGCAGAGATCTCCTCAGTTCACACTGTCTCACAAGCTTCTTGAGTTTCTTTATACTGACACAGTAGATTGTTGAAGCCCCGGTGTCACTGCACATGGAAAGGGGGAGATAAACATACTTGGTGAATGAAGTTACTACTGTCTGAGCCATTTATGCCAGAGTTACTTTAATTCTATATTATTGAAAGTCATAGGTAACCTTGACGTTACCCATTTAGCCTCATATAAGGCAGAAGTAATCGAGCTGTGTAAAGGTATAATCCCTAGGGATCATAAATAATGTTGGTGCTGTCTGTGTGAATCCCATTCAGTCAGCTTCCACTCACGTTTGTGTGGCGACTCCCAGGTCATTGAACTACGCATTCTAGTTTACACTCAGTGAAATATCCTGTCAATGTTATGTTTAACAGTGGAAAGAATCCCTTTACGTTTAGTATTGTTTTAAAGTGTCTTCAGTGCCATAATCAGGAGCCGTACCTGTGAGACCTATTGTAGTACTGATTTCCTTCAATGCAGTGAACATCACACTCAAATGTTACCCAACTCACTGTTGTTAGTCTGGCATTCACGTGTTCCCGGATTTATCATCTGTGTGTTGTGTCAACTCAGCTGGCCTGCACGTTAGTTTTTAGTCCAAACACATACTATGGACATCTAAAATAAGAGAACAAGGAAAATCCTACGGCATTGTCACAATGAATGAAGACATTTGAAAGGATTTATCACTGAGGCAGGCAAATGAGTGTTTAAGGACAAGAACAGAGCCGTGTAGAAAGAGAATTGACTGTAACGTTGTGTTATTATGTTGCCATTAAAGAAAACATCTTGTATAAATCAGATGATCAGGAATTACAAAGTCCAAGCAGCAAGGAAGCCTTTGAATGACCTCCTTGAGCTTTCAGCATGTTCAACCCATAAAAGCACATGTAAAGCATCGATATGAGAAGACTAATATAATGAGAACTTACTCCAAAATGTTTTCACTCAACAGCCATGAAAAGGAAAGAGTGAAGACACAAAATAAGGAATATATGAAGAAATAATTCAAGAGAAATACATGTGAATGTGATTGCATGACATTTTATAATGTTGTGACACTATATAGACTTGTGAGAAAGACAAGAGACACAAGAGCATTAACATTTTAGCTTGGATTTGAGCCAATGCACTAAGCCATCCAGACACCTGTAGGATTTCTTGGAAAGGCAGTTTGAGTCTCATTGGAGTTTTAGCAACGTTGAGGTAACATTGAAACCAGTGAGCAAACGCTTCTTTTATGCAAGACAGTGTTAATACTTCCCCCTCGTTGCTAAACCTGCAGTAGCGGATTTGTTGCCAAAGCATTTGTTACATCTGTGTTTGCCAGACGTGATATTGAGTCTTGCATGGGAACAGATCAATGAAAGTCACAGGGACTAAAACTAAAACCTGAAACCCACCTGCAGACTTCCTATTTAGTAAAATGCTGAGTTTGCATCTGCCCATCTAAAAACAGGCTCTTGTAAGCAAAATAGAAGCTACAGTCCACCTGGGCTTCTACGTATGTGAAAGTATTTCTGCTCTCA
Organism: Morone saxatilis; assembly: GCF_004916995.1. NCBI lineage: Eukaryota > Metazoa > Chordata > Actinopteri > Moronidae > Morone > Morone saxatilis. Next base: position 11,764,539 of record NW_023339707.1, read on the forward strand.
GGTTGGGATTGTTGTACAAAGAAGTGGTTTTAAAATATGGGATGCACTGGGGTTTGGTACAGTAACCCCAGAGACTCGACAGTTGCGACTTTAATCTTCTGTCCGTGGCTAGTCTAGAAAATAGCGAAGCTAGCTGTGTGCAGATCCACTCTATGTGTTTCCAGGTCTTTGATCTTGGGCCCTTTGAAGGGTTGGACACGATGAACCACAGCAACAACTGAAGCTTGTGTATCTGAACAAAGCGCAAATCACAGAGCAGGAGGGAGCATCTAAAAATAGGCTCAGTTCCCTTCTTCCTGATCCACCTGTGATTTACTGTAACAGGCTCAGGTGATTTACCTTTGAAAGGACAGTTTTAGTGTCTGAAACAATGAAATGAGTCCAAATATAAACTAAAAGAGTGTGAACACATTACCTAAACATATCTTTATCACTGTTAATGTGTGACAGTGGTACGTTTTGTTCCTTGCTCTTTCCTGCTCCTCTGATTTCATGATTTCAGTGTTGACACTTAATCAGTGCATACGGACAGAAATAAGCTTTAACAAATGTCTTTTTTTGTAAACGTTGTGCACCATTTTGTTCTGGTTCTCTACAGATCCAGTTCGCTAACACGGAGGACAAACAAGAATTCAGCAAGTTCCCTACCAAGGCGGGACGCCGCTCCCTCTCTCGGTCCATCTCACAGTCCTCCACAGACAGCTACAGCTCAGGTACTGCACACCTGAAAGTTTCCATGAGATATAAAACACACACTGTATTTTATACAGATATTACTATCGGTGGACATATCCAAACTCCCAAATATTAATGTCAGTACCTGCCTTAAAAATCAAGATGTATAGCCCGGCTATACGCACAGGTAAGCAGTTGTTAATGCAATTGCAATAAAATCATATATGTGCAGTACAGGGGCATAGTGCCGGGGGGTAGACCGAAGTAAACTCGGTTTATCTGCCTCTTTGAAATGAGGCTGAGGGTTTACTTTTATGTTTATTTTCAGATCAACTGTATCAATGAATGGGGGGTATTTACCACTGCACAGGATATATATACACTCACAGGAAACACACACACATAAGCTCCACCCTAAACACAATGGATTAGAAGTGTATGTTTCATAATTGGCTCTATTGCTTTTCCACAACAGTGACCTTTTGTGTTCTCCATTTCCCAGCTGCGTCCTACACCGACAGCTCCGATGATGAGACCTCCCCCCGGGACAAAGCCCAGGTCAACACCCACGGCAGCAGTGACTTCTGTGTGAAGAACATCAAGCAGGCCGAATTTGGCCGCCGTGAAATTGAAATTGCAGAACAAGGTATATCGGACCTCTAGGGCACATACACGTTTCATTATTGATCCCCCCCCCCCCTTTCGAGATAGAAAATATGCAACATAATAATATATCTTCTTGACTATTCAGTCAAAAACGCTGCATAGGAGATGATTTAGTCAGTAAATGTGTTGTTGATGTTAAATGTTTGGTCTCATTGAATCGCTGCATTATTCTAAAAAGATGTTTTTTCTGTGATTTTATTGTGAAACAGTTTGATTAGAGACTTGCTATCATTACCATGTATACAAAGAGAGCTTTGTGCTACCTGTTGTGACTTTGTTCCCAGCTACATATCACATGGCATCAGTTCTGCTGCTTAGACACTATTTGATAAAGGTCCTCTCTTCCTGATTTCAAAATAGTTCAGGACCCAAGGGGCGTGTAGGGGAGTGTCAGTATGATTCTGAGATGTGATCGGATTTCTTTCTCTCAGTTCTATTCATTGTTACTTATTTTCTTATTTGATACCTCTTCTCCCATCTCAGGTATTTTGGTTCATAAGTCACCTCCTGTCTGTTTTTTCTCTCTGGCTGTTTACATTGCACATGTGAGTGATATGTATGCGTGAGTGTTCAACAAGTGCTCTTCAGGCTTAAACCCTGGGCAGCAACAGCTGTTGGTGACATTGCTGTTTAATCAGCCTCTATTTTACAGCCTTTTACTGCACATCCACCTTAGAAAGGGCTTCTTTTTGTATTCGAAATGGCCCACCATTCTTCTTTCTCCCAAAACAAAACATGACCTTTATTTCCTTTCCACCTTCACTAACTTCTGCTCGATCTGTTCCTCCACAGACATGTCTGCCCTGATCTCCTTGAGGAAGAGGGCCCAGGGGGAGAAGCCACTGGCTGGGGCAAAGATAGTAGGCTGTACCCACATCACTGCTCAGACAGCTGTACGTCCTCTCGTCCTGTTCACTGTAGATCACTCTGATTCTTCTCTTCTTCACCTACGCTAACTGTTCCATCGTTCCCTCTTAGGTCCTGATTGAGACTCTGGTGGCTCTCGGGGCCCAGTGCCGCTGGACCGCCTGTAATATCTACTCCACTCAGAATGAAGTGGCTGCTGCTCTTGCTGAAACAGGTAAGAGCCTCTCCTCTCTGATGTGGAAAAAATGTTTTTTGCAGCTAAATCTCATCAGAAAGTCAGCTCATAAATGGCGTTACAATTATCATGTATTATTAGGTTTTGTCATGGTTTGAGGGGTTAAACATGTATATTTCTGATAATTAAAAAATATTAAATTAACTTGCCAGTGGTTATTTTACATTACTTTAAATATTCAAAACATTATGGCTATCAATTTATCAACATAATTTGCAAATTATAATTTACACATTAACCATAATGGGTGTCTACAATGCAAAAAACATTTCTTTTTAATTTGGTTTGAAATATCTTGTGTTAGAGTAAAGTTTGATGAGTAATGCAGCTTAAAAGCAACCAATCTATGCACGTGCTTTCACTATGCAATGCTGCTCATCCTCAGCCAGTCCTCTTCTCCTCTGTGGTCGGTCTTTGCCAGTAAGTGTGTGTGTGTGTGTTTTGTTTACTGCAGGGGTACCTGTGTTTGCTTGGAAGGGTGAGTCAGAGGATGACTTCTGGTGGTGCATCGATCGCTGTGTCAACACGGAGGGCTGGCAGGCCAATATGGTATCAACCTGACAATCCCATGCTAAATCTAACACCGATCTTAGTCTTTTCTCTTCCATCTGTTCTTTCCCGTGGCTCTATTGTGCTGTCATAGATTGTGGAGGTTATCTTTCATGCTGCTATCTCTGCTGTGCCTTTTCTTAGATCTTGGACGATGGCGGAGACTTAACCCACTGGGTGTACAAGAAGTATCCCAGCGTCTTCAAAAAGGTCCGGGGCATTGTGGAGGAGAGTGTCACTGGAGTGCACAGGTGAGATGGAGCATACGATTGCTGAGTTTGGGAGTTTTAAAGGAAATGATGTTAAATGAAAGATATTTTTGTACCCTGCATCAGTTTTTGTAGTTTTGGCCACCATTTGAGGACACAGGGACTCTATTTGGTGTTGATGAGTAAAGATGGATGGTGGCCAGAGCTAAGGATGAAAAGGATTTCTCTTTTAGCGACCCATAAATTACAACATTGACACAGCTTATGACAGCGTATAATGGACTATCAATAAGAAAGACTGTGGCAATATATTTTGAGTTATTAATATTGATCAAACCTTTGGATTTATTTTATGTTCATTTTATACCGTAGGATAATGAAATCTTTCCTGCTGTGCGGTTAACACTGAAATAACTGTTTGTCATTGAAAACAAATGTGGATCGTGGTTTCATGATATTTAGCAGTATTTGTCAGCCCCTTACATAATGTATAGATCCCAATTACTGTCAGGTAATTTGACCACATGCCTGATGTTCCTCTTCTGTAAATCCAGTTTGTGTTTAGGATATGTTTTTCGTGAGTTTTAAAACTGTTCCACTCACCTGGAGCTCTTTGGAGTTCCGACTACTGATTACTACTGTTATAGCTAACAAACTATATTCGACCCACTGTTGTAGCTTAGATTAATCTACTTCTAAATCCATTTATTTTGTCCTTTAGGAGGAGCTAAGCTGAAAGCAAACCAAGCTTCCTGATGAAAGATATGTACTATATCAGGCAGCACACGCAGTATCAAAAGCAGTTATATAAGTCGTAGTAGTATCAATACACACTGACTCTGTAGATTGAAAAGGTCACTGGCCTGATTTGACTGGAGCCTGTTAGAGAAACATGACTCGAGCGCAGGTCACAGCAGCTGTGCATGTACTCTCAATGGAATCAATTATCCAGACGCTCCGGAAAGTATAAGGTCACACAGGATCACAGCTTAGTTTGTGTGCAGGATACGCACATGTGTGTTATACATGCGTGTCTGCCTGAACATGTTTCCCCCATGTGTCCTATCAGATTGTACCAGTTGTCCAAGGCTGGCAAGCTGTGCGTCCCTGCCATGAATGTGAACGACTCAGTCACCAAGCAGAAATTTGACAACCTTTACTGCTGCCGTGAATCTATCCTGGATGGGTGAGGAGAATCAATCATCGAGAAAGCTTGCCATTGTTTGCAAACATACTCCCACAGCTTAGTTTTCATAGTGTTAAGAGTTTTGTATTCAGGTCGTGCAGATGGATAAAAGTGTGTGTCATTGTGCTTGTCTCTGCCAGCTTGAAGAGGACCACAGATATAATGTTTGGAGGCAAACAAGTTGTCGTGTGTGGTTATGGAGAGGTGAATCATTCTTTGATTTTTAAAAAAATAAATCTTGCTTTTGATGGAATGAGTGAATTTTCACAGGTGCAGCAGATCTGTTTACATCTATCGCACTGTCCTGTGGTGTGTAGGTGGGGAAAGGCTGCTGCACTGCTCTGAAGGCCCTCGGAGCCATTGTGTGCATCACAGAAATTGACCCCATCTGTGCTCTGCAGGCATGGTGAGTCACTAACCATTACCACTCAGCACTGCTCCACCAGTAAATGTGCTCCCATAGTTGTGCTTTTGTCTCTACACTGTGGATAAGATTAGCAGTCATTCCACAAAGACAATTTTATGTTGTTTTTAGTGTGTTTGTGATGCCTTAACTAATGGAAATTTCTCTGTGTGTCCACACAGCATGGACGGCTTCCGAGTGGTCAAGCTGAGCGAGGTCATCCGCCAGATGGACGTGGTGATAACTTGCACTGGTACTGTGCCCCATGCAGTGACTTTCATTACTTCTGCTTTGATAATCACTGTTTTCAGCAAACACATTCACACCTCATTTAAATATGCCACTTTATATCTCTGTGTCAAACTGAGTCAGACTTCTCATCTAAATGCTAAAATGCTTTCTGGGTCCGTGTACTAGTCAGATGGCAGTATTCATAATCATTATTTACATGTAATTGTAAATCCAGTCTTATAACAGAAACTGAGGTTTCTATTTGACTGTTCACACATGAAATTACTGTTTTGGGTTTTTTTTTAGGCAACAAGAACGTAGTTACCAGAGAACAGCTGGACCGAATGAAGAATGGCTGCATCGTCTGCAATATGGGACACTCCAATACTGAGATTGATGTGGTAATGTGTGCTTTTGTATTTGCACGAGTGTTCTGTAAATATGTGTCTGGGAATTTCTATTTAAATGTGCTGAACAGACACAGTGACAGGCCGACCTTCAGTGAAAGTCTAACAAAATTAAAACATGTCTCAACTACAATATGTTTTATACAAGAAACATTTTTGGCTTTCTTGCCTTCATTAGGGTCTGAGGCTGTTTTCATTTTCCTTATCAGTCACGTGATTTATAGATCCTGGTACCCATCAGCACTAAAGTATACAAAGCAACATTATGATCATCTTTAAACGAAAACTATTTACAAAATGCTATATATTCACTCTTAGTGCAGAAGAAACTGTATTTATGCTTTCTTTCAACCTCATTTCTCAAATACATTTTTCTAAACATCTTAAAATTTCTATGATTGATATATTCAAGCCTTATGTATATTTCCAATTGTTCTACAAAAGAAAACCCTGTTCTTTGAGACAGGATTCCTAGATGTAAATGTTGCACAAATCCTGTCACTTCTATTATTCTATCTGCATTCTGTTTCAATTTGTCATGCAGTTGTAGGACTGACCTGCTTTTTATGTCCTCAGGCGAGTCTGCGCAGCCCTGAGCTGACCTGGGAGAGGGTGCGCTCTCAGGTTGACCACATCATCTGGCCCGATGGAAAGAGGGTTGTTCTGCTTGCAGAGGTAATGTGCCTTTACACTCAATTAGTTTGATGACAGCTTTTAACCCCACAATGAAACCTGCACAAAACCTAGAGTGCATCTTGCATTGTGGGAACTGTGGGATATGTAGCATGCAGGGTTCAACCTTGGGTTACATTCAAATATAAAAAGGCCTGCAGGTGTCCGACTGTAACAGTTACTGTGTGCTCTGTGGTTCATACAACAGCTGCATACTTCAGTGTTATCCCTATTTGTGTCACACTGTAACTTCTAACTGATGTCGCTTCAGTTTGCTTTAGTGTCTGTTCAGAGTCAGTTTCTACAGCACAGTTCATACCTGTGCTCTGTCATTTCTCAGGGTCGTCTCTTAAATCTGAGCTGCTCCACAGTGCCTACGTTTGTGTTGTCCATCACTGCAACAACTCAGGTGAGTAGTTTGGTCCTTTCTGAGGACACACTTTTTTTACTCCTCATTATTTTAACCTGCTGTTCCGTAGTAACATGTAGTATCCTTACAACAATTGTGTGGTCTGTGTTGTCTGTAGGCCCTGGCCCTGATTGAGTTGTTCAATGCTCCAGAGGGGCGTTACAAACAGGATGTGTATCTCCTGCCTAAGAAGATGGGTAAGAAAAAGCAGACAGTTTACAATTGTTCTGTGCTTTGATCAATCAATCAATTATATACATTGGTTTAAAAAGCAGTTTCCATGGCTTACTTTTTGTATTGCTCATTATTGCCACCTTGTGATTTGTTCTAAAAATTGCATCATGAAGGGAAGATCTCTCCAGACAGTGTAGATTCCAATCTGTGTCTTTCCTCCAGATGAGTATGTGGCCAGTTTGCACCTACCAAACTTTGATGCCCACCTGACAGAGCTCTCTGACGAGCAGGCCAAATACATGGGCCTCAACAAGAACGGCCCTTTCAAACCTAATTATTACAGGTAGGTTTTTACCTATCATCCTCCATTTCCTGTATTTTTAACATGATGTGTTAGAGGTTGAATACACATGTGTACAATAACACTGTATTTTGTTTGCAGGTATTAATGAGACTGTCTGACTGATGGCGTGATCCTCAACACAGAGTTGCCCTGGGATAAACAGAGAAATCTATTTTATTTTCTAAATTGCTATAAAACGGAGGAATTATTTTACTTATGCTGAATGTAACTTATTAATAGCACTTCAGACATGGTGTTACATATGAAAAATAAGAGTAAGACTTGTAGGAAACATACAATGTATAACCAACTAACATTTTACATGTCTCGTCACGTGTTTAAAAGAAAAGCCTGCCTGCATGCTTTCATGTGTATGTACTTATTTAGTTGCTAATGCTTCTGTTACTAGATCACAAAGTTGTTCGATTTGTTTGTTTACCCTACGCACAGTGCCAAATGATGGCCGTAAGAATGGAACAGATTTATGTTTTGTTTGTTAACAACATTAAGATTTTATTAGTACATTCCATGAGCCGGGGTTCGGGCTGAGCCAAATAAACTGTATTACAATGTACATTATTTTAGAAATGTTTGCTGTACATTTGTTAAATAATCTCATTGAATGGTATCTGCATACATGCCCTAAAAGGTAACATCCAGTCATCATTACAAGTACAGTGATGAAATATAGCACTTATATAAACAGTATGATCCAATGTTGTTTTTTTTAAGAGTTTATACTAGCCCGTGAAAGGCTCAGTGCATTTTAAATTCCTGACTCTTGGTGTTGGCATTCAACACTCTCCCTAAATAAATAAAATGATTTCAAAACACACTGGGCTTCTCCTGAACAAATGTGAACCAACAGGATGTCTAATGTGCTAAGATGTTAGGTTATGTTGAAGATAATAAGCTGTATTCATTCCTAAAAAGGAAGCACTGAAAAGATTGAGGAGAAGGAGCCAGCTAAACGTTTTCAACTATCATAACTTCCCTCATTTAATACCAAGTTTCCATTTGCTCACTCAGATTCCAGCTGAGATCTGTCTGACTGAAGAGCAACGTGGTCCACTATAAAGTGTTTTGACTGGATAATACCTTTAAGGCCATGGTATGAATGTGCCTTTTAAATCATTCACAACACGTAAATATCAGCACTGACCTTAATTAAAAGACCATTCCTCTTTTGTAAAACCACATCTATTAGTGGTACATTTAATGTCTTCCTTCTACTGCTTCTGGTAATAATTGTAACTCTATATCTTCTTTATATGTTGAGAAAAAATATTAGACTTTATGTTTGCCATATGATTGTCGCTGTCTTAATTTGATCCCACAGGGTCACCTAAATTAATATTTCATGTGATCAAAATGCATAAGTGTATACTATGTATGTAAAAGAATGCATTAAAATAGCAATAAAGCAAGTTCTTTTACCAGAGGAAAGTAACTTATGCGTTTATGTCAAGAAAAAAGAACTCAGAGAATGAAAGAGAGAGGCCTCTTCAGGTCAGTTGTTTTTGGGGATAAAGCTTGCTTTCAGGGCTGCTAGCCGTGCCTTACTACTGCATTCACTACATTGTATTCCCTTGTAGTCAGCCCTGCTGGCCAAGCGTCAGACTACTGTCCCACTCTGGAATATTCACCGGCTCTCGCGCACCAGGGCAGCTGCATTAGTTGCTAATATTAACAGCTGCGTCACTGACCGAGGAGGACGGGTAGGGGGGGCCGAGAGTCTTCTGGAAACCTGGTTGTAACTATATAAGCAAAGGCCCTGAGTCAGTCCAGGCATAAGAAGAACCACACAGAGGCAAAAGCTCAAGGCACAAAGGAAACTGCGCAAGGAGACTCTGCTGAGATCCTTCAACATCTTAGCTCTACAGAGAGATTATCACTGAAAGTAAGTAACATTATCAGATTGTAATTAACTTAATTTGAATGGAAACATCAGTGCAGCCTTCTCTTTGTATGATATATCTGTGATGGTTTAGGGTGCATCCTCTTTCATCCACTAAAAGATAACATAAAAACTTGCCATTACTAATGCATCCATTCTGCTTTATATTATGTCTTTATTAATGTTGGTATTAAGTTAATTTCACAGTACATCAGAGTAACAGTTGAATGTCAGTATTTAATTATAAGACAGGTGTTAAAATTACTTAAGACTTGCAGTCTGGGACATTTTCAAAATTGAAAAGTTTCTAATTTAGGGACTACATTAATCAAAGAGAAAGTGTAACCATTTATTACCATTATTATTTATTTATATTTTCACTGTGGAGCAATTACATTAGATTAAACTTGTGCCATGGAATAATATGTTCAGCAGTGCATAACTAATAATTATAATAATGTTTTACTGTCAGTGTTTACTTAATTTTGCACTGAACCTCTAACATATACAAATAGATGGATAAAATCATCATTGACATCAATAATGTAGTAATTTTGAATTAGTTCAGCTGCACTGATCGGCATTAGAAAATTAAAACTTTTGTTCTCCTATTTCTTCTAGAGACTCTAAAGCAAGATGTCATCAGCAAAGGGAGTATCTATTGGCATTGATCTGGGCACCACCTATTCTTGTGTCGGTGTTTTCCAGCATGGCAAAGTGGAGATCATCGCCAACGACCAGGGCAACAGAACCACTCCCAGCTATGTGGCCTTCACTGACACAGAGAGGCTCATTGGAGATGCTGCCAAGAACCAGGTTGCCATGAATCCCACCAACACAATCTTTGACGCTAAACGTCTCATTGGGAGAAAGTTTAACGACTCCATTGTCCAGTCCGACATGAAACTCTGGCCATTCAAGGTGATCAGTGATAATGGAAAGCCCAAAGTCCAGGTTGAGTACAAAGGGGAGACTAAGGCCTTTTACCCAGAGGAAATCTCCTCCATGGTCCTAGTTAAAATGAAGGAGATCGCTGAGGCCTACCTGGGACAAAAAGTGTCAAATGCGGTCATCACAGTTCCCGCTTATTTCAACGACTCCCAGAGGCAAGCCACCAAGGACGCCGGGGTGATCTCTGGACTGAATGTTCTGAGGATCATCAACGAGCCCACAGCAGCAGCCATTGCTTACGGCCTGGACAAAGGTAAAAGAGGGGAGCGCAATGTGCTCATCTTTGATCTTGGTGGAGGCACCTTTGACGTGTCCATCCTGACCATCGAGGACGGTATCTTTGAGGTGAAAGCCACCGCGGGAGACACACACCTTGGCGGGGAGGACTTTGACAACCGGATGGTCAACCATTTTGTAGAGGAATTTAAAAGAAAACACAAGAAGGACATCAGCCAAAATAAGAGAGCAGTGAGGAGGCTGCGCACAGCTTGTGAGAGAGCGAAGAGGACCCTGTCCTCTAGCACCCAGGCTAGCATTGAGATCGACTCTCTGTTTGAGGGCATCGACTTCTACACCTCCATCACAAGGGCACGCTTTGAAGAGCTCAACTCCGAGCTTTTCAGGGGAACACTGGAACCAGTTGAGAAGGCCCTGCAAGATGCCAAGCTGGATAAGTCCAGAGTCCATGAAATAGTCCTGGTTGGTGGCTCCACAAGAATTCCCAAAATCCAGAAGCTTTTGCAGGACTTTTTTAACGGCAGGGACCTGAACAAGAGCATCAACCCAGATGAAGCCGTGGCCTACGGTGCTGCTGTCCAGGCTGCTATCCTCATGGGTGACACTTCCGAGAACGTCCAAGATCTGCTGCTGCTGGACGTGGCTCCCCTGTCTCTGGGCATTGAGACTGCAGGTGGAGTTATGACGCCTCTAATCAAACGCAACACCACCATCCCCACCAAACAGACCCAGACCTTCTCCACATACTCGGATAACCAGCCAGGTGTGCTGATTCAGGTGTACGAGGGTGAGAGAGCCATGACCAAGGACAACAACCTCCTGGGCAAGTTTGAGCTCACAGGTATCCCTCCAGCTCCCCGAGGTGTACCACAGGTGGAGGTAACTTTCGACATCGATGCCAACGGCATTCTGAATGTGTCCGCCGTCGACAAAAGCACCGGCAAAGAAAACAAAATCACCATCACCAATGACAAGGGCCGCCTTAGCAAAGAGGAAATAGAGCGGATGGTACAGGACTCTGATAAGTACAAGGCTGAGGACGACATGCAGAGGGAGAAGATTGCAGCAAAGAACTCACTGGAGTCATACGCCTACCATATGAAGGGCAGTGTTGAGGATGAGAATATGAAAGGAAAGATTAGCGAGGAGGATAAAAAGATGGTCATTGACAAGTGCAAGCAGACAATCTCCTGGCTGGAGAACAACCAGCTGGCAGAGAAAGATGAGTATGAGCATCAGCAGAAAGAACTAGAGAAGGTGTGCAAGCCGATTGTGACCAAGTTGTACCAGGGAGCAGCACCACCAGGAAGCTGCGGCAGCCAGGCAGACGGCAGCTCCAAGGGCCCCACTATTGAGGAAGTGGATTAAAACCATGGGCGTCTTGTTTTGTTTACAGAAAAACTTGGGTCTTATCCCTATTGTTTCGTACTAAAAATTATGTAAATTCACATTCTTGTTTCTTGACATGCCAATAAAAATACTTTAAAGAACAAAATTCTCTTCAATTTGTTCTTGTAAAGCACAATTTAGAGATGATGTTTGATAACTGATAAATGTTATCAAAAAGTTTTTTAATTGATGCATCATCACTTTTCAACAAAACCTAGATTAATGACATCGTACAGCCAGGGGTTAGAGTTTGGTTTTAGCAGCTTGTACGACCCACACAGTCCTTACTCGCTGTGTTTGTGCACAGTGAGATACTGTAAACTATTTCATAGTAGTGTACTATATATTCAATCAAAAATTACAGTAGTCAAAGAGTTACTGTCACAGTTATGAAGTTGCTACTGTAAAAAAATCACAGTAGCTGATAATGTCCTGTAGGAAATCATAGTATCAATAATATCAAGTAGAAAATCACAGTCAGACATTTTGCAGAAAATCACAGGAACCATTTATGTACAATGAATTCATTTTTTAATCATTTTCCTAGAAATGACAAACTCTAAAATAAGAATAATATAAGAATAAATGAAATTGAAAGAGGGTCTGAAATGGATTTGCTAAAGTACGTTAAGTGAAATAACAGCTGAATTGAATTATATGCATTATACAACCTAGATGACAAACCTAATGCAGTTAAAGTAGTTTATTTAAAATGTGTGTACTTAACCGTTAACTGTAAATGTACTGGATATACAGTATTTTACATATCCCTTCCAAATGCAAATGAGTGCAAACTGTTTCTAAGAAGAGAGCAGGTTTTGGGCCTTCACTTGTTCTTTGGCTGTGAGCAACACACTTCTTCCACACACTATTTTTCAGACTATTGCACTTGCTTTTAGTACTTGAACACTGAAGTGCCCCCTCCTATGAGATGAAAATACCAGCAGTGGCCCCAAGCCAAAGTTTGAGACCCCTGCTTGTTGAACATGTTATTCACTGAAAGACTCTCTTACTTGCTTGTAGCAACACGCACTGGAGGACTCCAGAGCTACCTGTTGGATCCTATGGTTGGATCCCACTTAGCAATAGCAGAAATAGCCTAATCCCTGTAACATAAAGAGTGATGGAATTATCTCATTTAAGAGGTCTTTTATTGCCATGTCGTTGTTTCTGTGCTGAAATTCTGCACACAGTATTAATATTACTCCATCAATCAGTGTGCGCAAGTAACCCAATGCAATAAGCACGGGAATAACAAAAGGTAGACACCGCAATACATTGTGCTCTGTGCTGCTTGCACTTTCTGCTATCGGTCCTCTGCATGACTCATAATTTTAAGCTTTTTTTGTGCAAATGTTGCGCAGGTCAGCATGTATCCACGATGATCCACACACACAGACACACACACACACGCGCAGACAAACGCACACACTTCATCAGCCCATCCTCTCAGTCTGATTAGAGGGAGTGGTTCAATAATGCGCCAACCTCCGCCAGCAGCCAAAGAGTTAAACTGTCGAGCCTGTTGTTGAGCGCACCATCCAACCGGGCTGTGTCGCTAAGGGAAGATAGGCTACTTGTGGAGAAGCAACAGATCCCCAGCTGGAAAACAACCCCACATCTGGCACGGGAGCTGAGCGTTTTTCAACCGGAGGAACCGGAGCAATATCTCCGCGCGTCATTAAATGCGCATCTGGATCCTTCTCAGGCTTCCTCGTCTGGTGTGGAGAGAAGAGAAAAGTTGTCGGGAACAGTTTGGGGTTTTTTTTTGCGTTGCAGAATTTAGATAAGATCTGTGGGAAAAGGTGGTGAGGAGTGACACATTACTTCAGGCGAAGTGGTTCATCCTATAGGTCCGTACTACTACTGCGTAATTAGCCAATATACATGCATCTTTTATTGGCAACAGCCTTGGGTTAATGAGCGGGAAGTGAGTGCAACATCTGTAAGCATCAATGTGTGTCAGTTTGTCCAACCTATTCGACGAAAACATTAACACATCACTCACGGTGAGCCTGACCGACGGAACCAGACTGAGTTCTGTAACAGGTGGTTTTTATTGAGCGTCTCACTTTGGCGCTGTCTGGACTATTAGGCTCTCATTTGTCTATTTATTTATTTTTAGGGGTGGGGGGGGATAAATGAGACCCACAGATAATTATAAGGACTGGGGTCTGAAATGAGGGCGCACTTTGCGTTAATTTTCTGATTGTTTTTTGGACACCAGTTTCGAGCAGCCAGAAGGTCCCTGCTTCTCAATGATAAGCTCGGTGTGTGTTTCGTCGTACCGAGGGCGGAAGTCGGGCAACAAACCTCCGTCTAAATCATGTCTGAAGGAGGAGATGGCCAGAGGGGAAGACTCCGACAAAATTATCATCAACGTGGGCGGCACTCGACATGAAACCTACAAGAGCACCCTGAGGACCCTGCCGGGGACCCGCCTGGCATGGCTGGCAGACCCGGACACGCAGGTCAGCTCTGACTCGGACGCTGCGCCCCCGAGTGCCACCGAGTTCTTCTTCGACAGACACCCGGGCATCTTTGCCTACGTGCTGAACTATTACCGAACCGGCAAGCTGCACTGCCCGGCCGACGTCTGCGGGCCGCTCTTCGAGGAGGAGCTGGCGTTTTGGGGGATTGACGAGACCGACGTGGAGCCATGCTGCTGGATGACCTACCGGCAGCACCGGGACGCGGAGGAGGCCCTGGATATATTTGAACCGCCGGACCCGGACGACACCGATGATGACAGAGAGATACCGAGGCGGTTCGGCATCGAGGACTGCCCGGACAGGTCGAGGGGATGCTGCGAAGTTTGGCAGCCGAAGGTCTGGGCCTTGTTTGACGACCCCTACTCTTCCAGAGCCGCCAGGGTGAGTTCACCAGGTGTTGGGCAGTGATATCTCAGTGAGACCTTAAAGCCTGCAGGTGATCTTCCATTTAGGGAAAAAAAAGGTCGCACATGTTGTCCAAATCAACAGGTTTCCTCTACGAGGTTCAGACAATCAGACTGCAACAGTTACATCTACTTAAATCGTTCAGGTTTTTATAGATCACCCCTCACAAAGAGGATTCCCATGTGCCAGATGTTTCAGTCTAACTTCTAACCTGCTGTCTGGCTGCTGTCTGAGGGGTCAGGAGCACAATTCAATTTCAATTTATTTCATATCACCAGGACAATCAATCAATCAATATCAATACTGCTCACTGAGTCCTCCTGGATTCATAAAGTAAACACATGACACAATAAAACCATTAAACATTATTAGCTATAAGATGATTTCAGTTTACTCCTCAGTGGCCTCAGATTTCGTAGTAAAATCCACAATATCACAGTATGATGATGTGAGTGTGTAAGTAATGACACTTTTCATGCATCTCATCTGCAGTTTTTCATCCTGGCAACACCAACATCCATGTGACTGACTATCAGTTTCAAGTTGAGGCTGGATGAGGTTCTTTGTATGGACAGAATGTTTTTTTTTTTTATGACATTTGTGCTGTCTGGCCAAAGTACACACTTTCACATTTTTTCATTGACTGTTTCCAGGCATAGACACACTCACACAGGGATTGAACATCCTAAAAAGTGAAGCACAGTGAGCCTCCTCGTTATGACTTTGATCATGTTTTAAACAGTTTAGAGGAACATCTTACAAACATTTTCTTATTTGGATATAAAGAAGTCTTTATGCTGCAGCAATCAGTGGTACTTCAGGCACATACAAATTTGTGGCAACAGCTTGGGGGAAAACCCTCTCCGGTTTCAAGTGTCCTTGTGCACAAAGTCAGGTCTATAAAGAAAATGTTTTCCAAGTTTAGTGTGGAAGAATTTGCCTGGCCTGCACAGAGCCTCGACCTCAACCCCATCCAACACGTTTGGGATAACCTAGAATGCAGACTGTGAGCCAGGCCTCGGCCTCACTGTTGCTCTGTTGTCTTGTGGCTGACAGACAGGTTCCAAAATCTTGTAGAAAACCTTCCCAGAATAGTGGAGAATGTTATAGCAGCATTTTAACACCCATGGCACCCAAATAGAAACAGAAACAGAAACACAAATAGATGTGCAGTATTTGGGGTATGAGAGGGTTTGTGCTGCTTTAAAAAGTGCTGTCAGTCACAGATAAACAGCATGTAAAATGGGACATATTTAACCATAGGTGACTACTGAAACACGTATCAGCTCAAAAATATGTTTATGAGAAACTCATAAAATTAGGAAACGTCTTGAAGCATCTAGCTGATATAACAATGTCAAGTATGTATTTTGAGCTGTTAACATTAGGGTAGTGTGTCTTTGAGCTAAAGTCGTTGAAAATAGTTATAAATCATAACAAATGTATTTATTTATTTGAATTCTCTCATTCTTATAATGCATTTCAAGGCCTGCGCTCTTTACAGACAACTCAGTGTTTCTTCCAGTCATGTGAATAAGCATCTCACTTAAATATTAGTTATGAAATTGTACCAAAATGCTGGAAATAGAGAAAATGCTGTTTCATGGCAAAAATACAGTGCTGCTGAAGTGTTCCCACACATCCAGTACAAGGTTTGCACTCAAAGGTCCTCAAAACACGAGTGTTTGAAATGCTTCAAGAGTTCACGTCCATGTACAGTAAATCTCTGTATATTTAACAGAACAACGAGGTCTAAATACACATATTAGGGGAAAATAATCATCCATTTAACTCAAAATTAAGAATCTTCATCTTCAATGTTGAGTAAAACGCCTCTGCGCTATTTCAGGTGGATTTCTGCTCATTTGTGAATATTTTACTCAAAGATTGTTATCCTGTCACGGCACAAAGTGTTGGTTCTGTTCAGTACGATTTTAACATACACAAGACCTCCTGCAAAAAAAATGATCTCAGTTTCTCATTTTATCCTGATGAACAAGATACACTTCTGTTTGGTTCATCGATAAAATAAATGTGTTGTGTGCTGTGTTGTAAATTAAAATCAATTTGCTCTCTTTTCTTCCACGGGGGATATGAGCCAGCTGTAAGCATTTGAAAGTATGCTATGCCTAATGGCTTAGCAACAAAGGCAGCAGAGTGCTTAGTGAAGTAAACGTGAAAGCAAGTATCGAGTGTCACTATAGCCAGAGTCGTCAGGCAAAGGGCCAGGAACTTTCATCAAAAAGAAAAATACATTTAGTCCAGAGAAGAGCGGCTGATGCTCACTCTAATTTGTGTTTGCCTTGTTTGTGGAGTTGAATGGTCTATTCAGAGACTCGCCGAGTGTTGCAGAAGTATAATGTTCTTATTGCATGCCAGGCACACTACAAATAGTGTTTATTTTGGCTTCTTGTCCAGGTGGCATTTGCATGCTGTCACTGTAGAACAACCAACATCTCTGAGTCACAGCTGCCGTCAGGCTGCTGCCATCTGAAGATGACCGCGCTGTGCCTGCCAGCTTATCTTGTCTCTCACCGCTGAATATCTGTAAATGAGTCAGATGTGAATCTTTCTGGAAGTATGTAATAAGAACAAGTGAGGGCAGATACATATTGACCCCGGTCATAATGTTCTTTGTCCATTTCCTCTCCAGCTGATTCATGTACATATGTTTGCTCTGTGTGCATTCTGAAAGGATGCAGAGTGCATTTCGAGGGACTCACGTTACCTTTATGGCTGTCTATTTCAAAGCGCCTCCGAGCTCATCTCAGGTAATGTGAGTCTTGAAAGCCGGAGGGAAGTTAATCTGTCCATCATTCTAGCCACATCCACCGAACTGCAAGACTGGAGGAGCAGTTCTGTGAAAGCATGAAGCCTCCATACTAATGATGGCGCCACTCACAAATCAAAGACATGAGAGGATCATAAACGTCTGTAGCATACAGTGCGGTCAGATTGTACTGGAACATTATTGGTCCCTTACTCTAGCACATTAGAGCTAAAGTGAAACAATGACTGTGAGATCAAAGTTCGGACTGCTTCAATTTGTTGTCCTTGTTGGCCCCGATAGGTGGTATGGTAATGTCGATCAGTCAGTTGTCCACCATGTAAAGCAACTTCAGTTCGACTGAACATCTCAACGACGATGAGATGGTTTGCTGTGACATTATGTACAGATATTCGTGGTTCCCAGACAATGTATGCTACTGACATTGGTGATTCCCTGACTTTTCCAATACCTTTTTTTAATCAACAAATATCTGGTCACACATGCAGCTCTTTGTGACAGAACCTCTCAGTATGCTAACAGTTATCTGTTGTACCCTAGAGAAAGTCAGTCCTTATTCCTTCTGTAAGTACCTGTGATCAAAAATGAAAAAATGGTGTCAAATAATTGTCTCATGCTAAATTCCTATGCTGCATAAGCGCATACAAGTGCGTGTGCATGAATGTGTGGTACACTTAAGGGTCCTGGGTTTGGGGGTTTGAAAATATGGTCACCCTAATTTCGTGCCAAAGTAACAGCGAGGATGTAGACTTTACAAAGTCCTTCCAATTTAGGGCACAGAAAGTAATTGGATAAGTTAAAATAAACTTAATCAAGTCATCATTATTCACATTTGGTTGTAAACCCTTAATTATAAATGACTCAGAAACATCAGCAGACGTCCTGGTGACGCTTCGCCAGGTATGTACCGCATGTTCTAACCTAATTTCATGCTCACCAGATATGGACATGAACACTCTCAAATACCTTTAAAGCTGAAAGCCAGAACATTAACCTCAGAGTGATTGTTTCACTTTTAAACCAAATTACTGGAGCACCTGACATTGCCAGACCAATTTGCAAACGCGAATTAGTCTGGAAGCTCTCACTTGATTTTTGATTTCCAACGGGCGGTTTGGTTCCTAGAAAAGGAGCACAGAGACAAAACAATAAATACATATAATTGTTCTAATTGTAATTAGAAATACATGCGGTTAATTTAAATAGTGCCTGACAATACATTATTGCAGTGTAAACACCACAGAGCTTTATCATACTGACGGTGTACCAGGCTTCGTAATTTCAGTTTTGTTATATGTGACAATTAGACTTGACATTAAAGCCCAGACGTGATAACGTTGTTCAATCTCCCCTAATGCAATATTTCATGAATTCCACAGCCCTGCTGCCTGCAATTAATCACTGCTGTGGTAATGGGCTGCAACTTGTTATCAGTGGTGAGCAATTAAAACTGCCTTTCCCACAGAAAAGAGCGTCGTATTTTATCCCACATAGAGGAAGAAATCAATTTGTCTTTGTTGTGAGACCAAGGGATTCATTGATGTGGGATTCTTGAGGTCTGATGCATATTATGTGAAGTCTAAATTTTCAAAAAACGATCTACTTTGGCAATATAAAAAGTTGTTTTTATTGATTGACATTTATATTTAGACTTATTGCCTGGATTAGATACCATGGTTTTTCATTTGTCAGGTTGTTTATTGTCAAATTAGAGATGTTTAAAGACATTCATCCTTTCTTAATTATTATTGATTAGATATAGATATACAAATTGATTATATATCTGGTATTGATTTGTCTAACCTCTAATAAGAACTAAATATTGACATCTTATTATTATCTCATTGTCTTCAGGGAATCATCAGTGTATTCCCACCTGGATTTTTGGACAGAAAGTTTCACCACATCTTCTTCAAAAGCTCATTTCGGCTTTTAGGGTTGAGGTTATAGAGGAAAACAATTAAAATTGATTTAATAAAGAAAATATTGGTCAATATCTTTCAATAAGTTGCTTTGCTCACTGCTGATAATTAAACCTATTCTCACACGTCACATTCAGTATCAGTGTGACACCCAGCTGATAAATAATCAAGGAGCATTTTGAGCAGAACCTCTTGTTCCTTTGAGCCTGGTTTTCACAGCACTGACACCTTTTCACTGCGGCTCCGTGAATGAAACAGGATTTGATTTTTCACACCTCATCAAAGATGCACAGCCTCGTTAAGGAGACTTTTTATAACACTGAATTCTCAGTGAAAGAGGGATGATCCTGTGTGATTATGTGGCTTGTTTATTCTGCTCGGTTCTAAGCTGTTTGCTGAAAATAGATTAGCCGAGTTGCTGTGAGATCAGTGAATGCATCACAAAGTCTGCACAGGGTTGCAGACTTTTTTTTCTTTGGCAGACAAAAAAAAATCAATAAATACACATTACTGAAAATATCATTTTACTTCAGCATAAACCAAAGAGCAATTATCAGTGATGTGGACCATTGGCATTTGAGCTGCAACTTAACTGGCGATTGTCAGTGTGATTTCTCTTTAAAGCCCATTGGTTAAAATGTTGTTAAAATGACAGCTTATTCATCAGTGGAAAAAACCAAGCAGACTGAATCTTGGTTTTATCTGCTTGAAACCTCAGCAGGATTGTAAAAAAGGGAAAGAAAAGTGTTTTTCTGGCTGAACTTTGCAGTCTGTACTCCGCTTGTTGGAATTTTAAATTATTTCTGAGAAAACCAAACACATGTGTAACTTAATTTTAATTTCTGTCTGGAAGCCATGATGCACACAGTGTGACTTCCTCAGAAGATGTCTTTGGATTGTAATAAAATAAAGTTGCAGCTCAAGGTTTAGTTTTTCTACAGTAAACAGTCTTCACCTGGGTTGAGTATGGTCAGTTGTCATGTAATTGGCTCAATTGTCCTCTCAAGTATGGAACTTTTGGTCACATCAGATGGTCATATACAGTGCCTTGCGAAAGT
>NW_023339707.1:11784728-11808659 GCF_004916995.1 Morone saxatilis
TATTTGTAAAAAAGTTAAAAAGTATCCACTAAATCCCAATAGATTTCGTTCCCACCTTCACACAATTGTGTCCCAACTTGTTGTTGGTGATTCTGTCACAAAAATAAAAAATTTTATATCTTTATGTTTGAAGCCCTGAAATGTGTGGCAAAAGAGGTTGAAAAGTTCACAGGGGGGCCGAATACTAATACTTTCGCAAGGCACTGTATGGGGGGAGATCATAACCCTTATCTCTCTTTTCAAAAATGGACTCTGGTGTCGCTTGTGGATGGCCTGATCTTTCCCTGGTTTTCCCCAATGACATAACAGTGCCGTCCTGTTCTTAAGGATTCTTATCAATTTCTCCTGTTAGCCTGGACTTCCCCCTTCTCTTCGTCCTCCTCCTCCTAATAAGTTGTTCTGATCTGTGCAAAAGGGACCACCACTGATCTCTTATGTTTGTGTGCAGATTTTATACTTTCTGCATACACTAGGGTCCAAGAGATGTACATTTTTTCATCAGAGGGTGGATGCATAGGCGCTGGGTGGACTTCTGCGTACTGCCAGTTTTGCGGACTTCCCCGCACAGCCAGTACATTGTGGAGAACTAGTCCTCCGAGCAGACTACAGAAAAAAGTATAAAGAGAACTACTAAGCAGCTGTCCACAGCTGTCTGTGTACGTGTCCATTTCGGTGTATAGTAAGGCCTTAAGTGGTTGTTTTTGGGTTTGAAAGAGTCCTGACCCTGCGGCAGTTCATTGGCAGGGACTCAAAACTTAGCACCCTGTCCTACTTTCAATATTTTCACAGTATAGATAATCAAGTATAGATAAAGACGTCACTACAGATACCCAGGAGAAGCACAGCTGATTGGAGGACATTAATTCTCCTCCGTCCTCAGGTGTACCGACTCTCAGACATGAATCAGTGTGACATGGATTCTTAGAAAACATCAGAGGTGCCTGGTCTCATTGGCTTTGCAGCTGCTGACTGCTCAGAAGGCTCGTTGTTGTGGTTCTTGTATATAGCGTGTCCGTGTTAGTAACAGTGTGTGATGCTGAACAGCTGGAGGTGATGGCTGTGATGGGACTCCCCAGCTGCTGCACGCTCATGCACAGCCTGCTGCTTGTCGTGCATCCTGGCTCACTCCCTCCCACTCTGATTTTCCCAGCTGGGACCAGGCCCCTCTGGGGACCTCTGCTCTGTCTGCATTCTGACACTTGATGACCTTGGATTGATGTCTTTTTGGCACAAGTGTTTGGCCTTACATTTCCTCAAAGGCTTCACCAAACTTTGCTCATGCATGTGTAGTGCTCAGACACTTTTATGTCTGTATTATCATTCATATAAACCAGGGGTAGGCAACCTGTGGCTCCAGTGGAGCTCTAGCCCCTCTTCAGTTACTCCCAGTGGCTTTGACAAACAATTATATGCAAATGAATTACTTTTTAACATATTCATTTGTTATTGCTAAAGACCTGAAGTGAATCTCACGTTCTCCAAATGTAAAAATGAGTAGCCATTAAAAAGTAGACATGTGTGGATGGAGACCATAAATGTGCTTATACGTTACATCCTGACCTGGCACCTTTTCCCTTTATATTTAGCCAAACAATAATAATGTTGGCTGCTAGTCTTGAGTCTCCCTTGGTAGGTTAGCTATGGTTAGCAAATCCAAAAAAAGAAAAGTCTCATCAACACTGCTTACTTACTTTGTGGCGTGCTTGAATTACATCAAGAAATTAGCATTGTAAGGCTCAAGTATTGCAGCTCCAGACAGACTCTTTTGATAGCAAAGGTTGCTGACCCCCTAATATAAACCATTTATTGCTTCAATGGTAACATTTGTTTGATGTTTTTATTTAAAAAAAATAGTCAGTATTCAGATCCATCCATCCATCTAACAATGGATTAAATTACTATAAGTAATGGGAAAGGGTCGTTCATAGTGACAAATTCATAGGTGATTATCATCAGCACACTACAGAGCTTTATACCATTGAAGTCAGATTGCAACCATTTGAATACAGCGCCTTCCAAGCGTGTATGACAAAACACAAAAAGACCGTATCTAGAGCCAATATTTGTCCATCCTGGGCTTCTGTACAAACATGGCAATTCAACATGACCAACTCCATGGAAGAGGACCCACTCCCTCTGTAGATAAAAATGTCTTATTCTAAGGTAACGAAAACACGATTCTTATTTTCAGGTGATTATAGACTGATTAAAACATTTTTGCCAATAGGTCCTCTTAAATGTTAAACTCACTGTTTATACAGTATAACAAACATATATATATACATATAAATAATGTTATACATAGTGCTTGTATCAGCTTTAACCCGCAGCAAGTGGGCTAAAAATGTGGCTACATTTACATTCCCAGGAAGTGAAAACTAAAAGGCTCTGTGTTAACATTCATCTGGCCTCATAATGATTCTTGTTTGTATAACATCACCAGGCTCAGCAGACCAACATGGAAACACTTCTGTGGTGGCAAAGAGACATTATGACAATCACTCTAACACTGACTGTGTTTAAAGTTTCCACTACTGCCCTGTAAACATGATATTGTGGTCTCCCTTTGTGTCGGGCCTTAAATAAACAATACAGACGCATTTAAATGCTGCAAGATTTATTGAACAAGACAAACAAGACTTGCAGACATGGACACGCAAATAATAAAGATACAAACAGCCGGAGAGATAAACACTACAAACCAAAAAAATACTTTGAGCAGTCAGAATGTGTCAATCATGCAGCCACCTACAGACGCATGCACAGGTGTTGAGGTCAAGCTGTGTCAGGTTATTGTTAGACGTTGGTTTTGAGCCTTTTATGAGTGGAGCAAATTATCTTTGTGTGTGCCAGGACCTCCAGCACCTTCCCTGCAGAGGTGTCCCTGGCTGCAGATACCCAGCTCTGTTTAGTTCTGGTATAAACCGTTGGGCATTTGAGTAAACTGAACGCTGTCGGGGCTCATCACACACATCTGAACAGCAGCAGGACTTGCAGTTTTTATTTGGTGCAGGCTGGTTTGTTGTCATACCGAAGCTCAGTACAGGAGCCCTTTCTGTGTGATATGTGAGAACATGTTTCGGCTGCAAGAAGATGTTTATTTAATCTCACCAAAATGATTCATGTAGTTTGGAATGAACATGGTGAATAGACCAATACAGAGATCTGATAATGAAAGATGAGTATATTCAGTTAAAACCCCTGCAGCCAAGTAAAATGGAAGCTTTAAGGCTTTTGTGTTGATGGAATTTGCACACAAGAGGTAATTCCAGGTTGCCTTTTGATTTGAGTAGACAAAATGAAATTGCCAAAATGTTTCCAGAGTGATTGCTCTTGTCCTTTTCATAGCCAAACATGTCTGATAATCACCTATTACACATTTTGATATTTAGTCAAGATATAGATACATCACCTAGTCTACAGGGCAGCAAATAATTTAACAGTAAAATTACATTTGTTTGTAGGTTTTTGTCAAAGTTGCCAATTTATTTGCTTTAAGTGCTACAATAAATTATTCAGTCAGTTCTACGTGTTTTCATCTGTGTCAGAGTCATTTAATGCGGGACTAAAGTAGAACATGCTCCCAGTCATTATTAGCATGATAATAATAATAAGGCTGGTTTTATTGGCTATTATGTTGTAACCTGCGTCAGATGGTTTGTTACACAGAACCACCTGGGAAGTAGTCACTGGAAACTGTTTGGAAAAGGACAGGAATAATCTTAACCATCTGTCTATAACCGTCTTCACGAACAAACTTCAACCAATCAGATCAACAAACCATGTAACATAGTCATACTCTTACTGGAGCCAGTTGGGAGAACGTAGAAAACATATTTTCTATTGAGAAAAGCCTACACTGTCGTTCTTTACACTTCTTTCAGTCAAGAAATACTCTCCAATTTGGACATAATTGACGCTAGCAGCATCTATGCTAAATTGTGATCTTTCTGCCAATAGATCCTTCAAAATGTTACACACTGGACCTTTAACATTGTCATTATAGTAACTGTTGCCCACTGTCAGAGTTACATTGGATACATCGTAGGAGTCAGCGTACATTATTTGGGGTCAAAGTTCAATTTAGTTGAACTTTTGCAACACAACTTGACAGAGAGACAGAGAACTGGCAGGGTATCATGAAGGGCCCACATGTTGCCTTGTGTCGACGTGGCTGCTTATGAGGACTGCAGTGTGAATAGGGAATTGTAGTCTCTAAAATAAATATACTTTAATGCTACTTTTGTTAAATGAGAGAAAGGCAGTGTTTTCACCAGAAGAAGGGATCAAACAAATATGTAGGTATCAGTAGCCCACATAGTGGCACAAATGTCCAAGCCCTTCTTATTCATGAGCTTGCGTAGATTACAAGATCATTAAATCTCTGACCAGTAACGTATTCCTTCAAGCTCTTCTTCTGATGTTCACACTGGGTTCCACTGTTCGGGTTTTTATTCGTGCAGCAAGCAAAGAAATGTAACTCAGATGGATGGATGACAAGACGGGGTAATTTTTTATTAATTGACTTTGGAAATTGTCTGGCTGAGGTGCTTCAACAGTGGCTGAACCTTCTCGTTTGATGGAGACCACCTTAATTATCTGCCGCTGACTGTATGTCTGGCTCTGTTTGTCTGGATAGCTTTCCAATAGTAAATCATGGATGAGAGGACACAATGAGAACACATTCTGTATCTCTGTGTGTTAGAGAAACTGTGAGTGCATGTAAATTAGTACTTAATTCATTTTCAGTAAATAAAAGCTGGAAAAACAAATTTATTGTTACTGAAACCCAGTCTATTTCAGTGATTTAGGTTTAACAACGCAATAACAATTAATAATAAAGTGATAATAACTTATTTTGAAATATGTAGACCACTGAGCAATGTTTTAAGGCACTTGAATATTTCTGTTTTCGTACTTTTACTTCACTATAAGTAGTTCATCCACTGCTAATACTGACTGAAAGAGACTAATAGAGGAGAAAAAATAGGTTGTAAACTGGAAGAGAACCTAGAAAAATCCTTGGCTTGTTGTGATATACCCCGTGACTCAGCCCTGAAACACACACACACACAGTACACAGTTAGCCATGGTGATGTTCTGGGAAACCGGGTCCCAACAGGGGGACCCCTGAGCTCCTCCTGGACCTCTGAGCTCCTCCTGGGCCAGAGTCTCGTCCTGTGGCTCAGTCCTCGTCCTCTCAGGGGACCAGAGCTGTGAGTGCCTCAGAGCTCTGCAGGGACAAAGCTGAAGATGGTTGTCATGGTAGAAAGCTGCACATCGTCTGGGTGCGCAATACAGATATAATGAATAACAGACATACTGAATATTTACATGTGCAGTATCTCAGTTTTGGCTGCTATTCTTCGAACTCACTAAAATCCACAAACTGTCCCATTCTCATTTATTTTGTTTGTTCCACAATGAATAAGTGCCCCCATTAGACATTACATGCTTTATTTGTTTTTTTCTAATCACAGACCCAAACACTATAAAGCCGAATGATATGTGAGAGGGCCCCGGAGGGAGAAAATAACTAAGTGCATGGAAGGCACAGGTACATATTTATCCAGCTGGAAGATTAGAATGGTTGGAGAGGCGTTGCAATTTATTCAGGCTTTAGTAAACAATAAAGACAGCTCGGGTATGAGTTAGCACACAGTGTTAACACAAACACAGACAGGCTTGGTCAGGTTAATGCCATGCAGCCACACCATTCAATTTACCCCCCAATGAATTGAAAAAAGTGGTTTGACTCAATCGCCATTTTGTTTGTGTTTGTGTTTTTAAGGCAGATCATTTGCATTATATTGTATTAGTATTAGATCACTGAAACATGTTTGATAAACCTGACAGATGACTCATTGTGCAGAGGCTCTCTTTCTTCTATCCCTTTCTGTTCTGTGCCTGCAGGCTCTGTTTCTTCACTTCCTTTTCCTCCTCTTATGCTTGGATTGTTGGAGACGACGTGTGTTGTTACCAAATTAACCAAAAAGCTCCTTTGCTGGAGCAAAATTGTATTGTGAGACTATTTTCCTCATGATATATCTGAAACACAAGTTACAGAGGCCCCATGGTTGTTTTAGTAAGTCAGTCACCATGTGAGCGCCCCCTGCTGTCTGCGAGTGGCAGGGCTCCTGTTAATAGAATCACGTTTTCCCTCAGCATGATTCAGTCTCTGTGTTCATGGGAGTAATTGGTTTGAAATTGGTCTATTTTCTCTGAGAACGCTGTCCTGGATGTCCTGCGGACAAAGGGCTTTTTCAAATGATAAAAAAAAAGGTATCTTCACTCACTAATCTTCAAACTAGAGTGGCAGTGGACAATCACAACAATGAATTATTTCCTGGCAGGTAATAGGATGTCATGAGGAGGCACACTGGCAGTGGAGCTAGAAACAAGTTGATTTATATTTTGTTTCTTTTTCTGGTTCCATGCTGCATGTTTCATATAAAATGGTATAAAATAAGATAAATAAAATAAATAAAAAACTTTATACTTTATGTGACATTCATTTGTATTTGTTTCAGGGAACAAACATTTTTAGTGCATTTCTGCATATTCATTGTAAACTATCTGAACAATTACTTAGATTGCTATTTGATTCAACCATTCATTCCCTCCTCAGGATGAACTTTGGTTAGCCCCTGATTTTTCAACTCACCAAACTAATGACCTTTCCCTCAGTTTCAGCTATACCTTGTGTATAACAAATGTTAGCATGCTAACAAGCAAACAGTGATGGTGAACATAGTGAACGTTATACCTGCTGAACATCACTATGTTAGCATTGTTACTGTGAGCACGCTGATGTTAGCATTTAGCTCAAAGCGCTGTAGCGTAGTAAAGCCTCACAGAGCCGCTAGCATGGTTGTAGTCTCGTTTTATAACATCCAGGATACACTGAAATATTATCTCTCTTCTCACTTAGCTTGTTGCTGCATTTATCAAATGTTAGTCAAAATAAGGGATATTTTTCTTCCCCATTGGGGTTATTCAGTTTTAAAGACAAATATACTGGTATTTGTCATAAGTAGGTGGGTAAAGGTTTGTCACCTTTGTATTATTATTTGTAGTATTTGCTATATCGGTATTGTATTCCTGCTGGTTTCTGCACACAGTCGGCATAGTTAGAGATATCAGTTCTCATTTTCTCCCCTTCAGACAAAGCCTTTTGTAGCCATTTATTCTTGTACATGCAGAACTAACTTCACAGACAATGATCCATCACAATAAACTTACGTCCTTACTTTGATGTTGTCAAACTTTGTGTCTTATCATATTTCTTTGTGCTTGACTTAAGTGTTGTCATATTGTGTTTAGTGTTTTAGTCTTTGCTTTCTGTCAATCACCTGACACTCACTGCCTCTGCCGGAAAATAATCCCTAAAAACAGGCACAGACTTGATTGACACATCCATGTCTTTCTATTGGTGATAAAAAAAGAAGTCTTATAATATAATTACATATGGCTTGGACTGAAAAGTTTTCTGCCAGCACACTTTACACACTTCCCTTGACGTATTAAACACAGTATTGATTGCTTGTTCATTTTTGGGAAGACCTGAAATTGTGTTTATTGTTTCATCTCTCTCGTGCAGGGAGTGGCGTTAGCCTCTCTGTTTTTCATCCTGGTGTCCATCACCACCTTCTGCCTGGAGACCCATGAAGCCTTCAATGAACTGCAGAATCGGACGGAACAGGTTGTCGACGGCAACATCACACGCACAGTGGAGAGGAGGGAGATGGTGACAAAGCCCATCCTCATCATGGTGGAGGGCATCTGTGTGGTCTGGTTCACATTTGAATTCCTGGTGCGTATCGTCTGCTGCCCAAACAAGCTGCTCTTCATTAAGAACACGCTAAACATCATTGACTTTGTGGCCATTCTGCCGTTCTACTTGGAGATGGGCCTGAGTGGTCTGTCATCCAAAGCTGCCAGCGATGTGCTGGGCTTTCTCCGAGTGGTGCGGTTTGTCCGGATCCTCCGGATCTTCAAGCTGACGCGGCACTTTGTTGGCCTGCGCGTGCTGGGTCACACGCTGAGGGCCAGTGTCAATGAATTCCTCCTTCTCATCATCTTCTTGGCACTGGGTGTACTCATCTTCGCCACCATGATATACTACGCTGAGCGCATTGGAGCCAAGCCCAACGACCCCACAGGCTCCAACCACACGCACTTCAAGAACATCCCCATCAGCTTCTGGTGGGCGGTGGTCACCATGACAACGCTGGGCTACGGAGACATGTACCCACAGACGTGGCTGGGTATGATGGTGGGGGCGCTGTGTGCACTGGCCGGGGTGTTGACCATCGCCATGCCGGTCCCCGTCATTGTGAATAATTTTGGGATGTACTACTCGCTGGCTATGGCCAAACAGAAGCTGCCGAAAAAGAAGAAGAAGCACAACCCGAACCCAGACGCTCCGACTGACTCAGCCTCGTTTGCGAAGTCAGAAACAAACTCGCACAGAGACAGCACTCAGAGTGACACATGTCCGCTGGCTGCTGAGGAGAGTGTCAGCAGGAACCGCTCAGGTCAGGCTGCAATGCGATATTAATGGGTCAGTTCACCAAAATTGCCTATTGTGGAATCTAGCCATGCAGATAGTTCTGGTATAATTTTGAACTCAAGATACTTTAGGATTTAGTGGCATCTAGTGCTCTAACTTGTGCCCTTCACCCTTAAACTCCAAATTGCTCCTTATCTCAAGGCGCTTCCACATGCAGCAGGAGGAGCCGGGGATCGAACCACCAACTCCTGAGCCACAGCCGCCCACAGTTATGAATATTATAATTATATTTCTGCAAGTAGATCCTCCTAAATGTTACACACTGAACCTTTAAATACATAAATTCCCTTTTTAATTTTAATTTGTTTTCAGTGTTGCGAAAACAAAATATCATTCACCTCCATTGTAGATCTTATTGTAGACTGTCGGCATGGCTAAATACAACTACACGTAAATTAGAACATTCTTTATCATTTGGATGAACTGACCGTTTAAGCTTATACTGTTTATAGTATTTATTCATTAGGTTTTTAATTTGGAAAAATTGTGTTGTTCATAATTGATGATACATATTTTGGAGGAAAAATAAACAGCCAATGTGTATTTTTTAGTCCTCCTGAGGCTTTTCAGAGTTTGCTTGACAGATGTACCACGCACAGTCATAACGACAGTAACACACCAGGATCAAATTACTCCTCATAGCATCTCAGTCAAATTGAATTTCATCACAGAAAAATACTGATTTTATGCAATATACCTCTGCCTTTGTCTGGGCCCTCAGGGTAGTCTCGGTAAAAGCTTTGGCATTTACGTCGCAGTGTATTTTTGTCTTCCTGTCAGACTCCAAACAGAACGGAGATGCAAATGTGGCCCTTTCAGAGGAGGAAGGCTGCAGCCTGACCCAGCCACTGTCCCCCAGTGAAAAGTGGTCCCTGCGGTGCTCCAGAGGGCGAGATAAAACTAAAAAAGAGGCCACCTGCTTCCTTCTAACCTCTGGAGACCCCAGCATCCATACTGGTAAGTAACATACATATCAGTATATACTGGAATATGCACATGTATCATTTGTAGCGTTGCACGCTATATTGCATGCTTGCTGCATTTTGGCTGTTCTGTTTGTCTGCCCTTTGAGAAAATTCTAATTCAAATTTGGTTCTGTCGTTTTGTCATTTGGTATTTTGGGTTTTCTCTACTGGTGCTTTCTGGGAATTAAACAGCGTATTCAAGAAAATCTTGTCTGTCAAGACCAGGTGCCGTGCAGTATATGTATAAATAGTTCTAGACGGTTTATTATTAATTTAAGGATCCCCATTTTTTGTTCTCTTCAGCTGTCAAAAGGTTTAACTAGACCAAAAGCCCACAGCCAGGCTTGCAGCCCATGCTGTAATTACACACCAGAAAACAGTTGATGAAAAATGAGAGAATGTTTTGCTATTCTTAGATCTTTAGATCAGGGTCAGGACAGAGGTAAGACCATGTTGTTAGTTATATATTGTTAGAAAATGCTTCATAAAATAGCTTTATCTGTAAAGCAGTAAAAAGTCCTGGTTTTCAACATTGACTACAAAATCATCCTGGTGTTTGCCACAATTTAACGATTATATTCTAGTTGTTTTAGTGCTTACATGGACGTTTATTATGTCCCACTCAGTTATGTCAGTATGCTAACAGTTAGCTGTCATGCTGAAGAGAAAGTGGGTCTCTGGAATACTCACTTTTCCGTAATGTATCTGGCAACAAAAATGCTGTGTTCAAGGCGCCCATAGTGTTGAAAGGTGTGCTTGGTAGGTGTGCTGAAATAATTGTCACCCATCCTGATGAAAATGCCTGTCTACATGTGCATGTGCATGAACGTGTGGTACAGTTAAAGGTCCCGGTTTGGGGGTTAGTCACCCTAGGTGTGGATACTGTTATTAGTTCTAGAGGCTCTGAGTAACAAACGTGAACAAAAGTTGGACAGGTACAAATTTTGACACACTGATTGAATTCGTCCTCGGGGGAACAGATTTTTATCTTTGGTTCAAAAAGTCTGGTTCTCAAAAAGTCTTACCTCGGTACAAAGGTAATCAATCAGAGTTCAGCAAACAATCCAAAGAGGCCAAAAAGAGAATATAGTGTATGGCAGCCTGGTGGAGAATTTCTATAGACTCAACATAACAAAGTTTGAGTTCGCTCATTAAAAGATTAGAGAAAACTCCACTGTATATACCCATTTCCCTTCCTAAACTTCTATCATCTTTCTTGCCACCTCCAACTGACTCAAGGCAGGTTTAGTCATTATTTACAGGACAAATCAATGGAAGAGCATTGTAGTACTAATTGCATCATCTATCGGTCTGTGTGTGCTCAGTAAAGGAGCTTTTCTTGAATAACAGAGTCCACAGAGTGCTGCTAGGTTAGGGTTAGTAGTAACACAAGGTACACAACCTGTTGTGTATAAGTGTTTCTTGGATCATTGAACTACACATTTTTAACATGTACTACAAATGTTATGTAATTTTGACTCCTTTAAGGTATCTGGAAAAGGTAAAATGAGTATAAAGGAGAAGGCAAAGCTCCTTTAATTCTCTCAATTGACATCCGCTGTCAACCTGCCATCTCTCTCTGCTTGAATGGTCGCTGGATCTCACATCTGAGCTTCCCAGAGTACCCAAAAGCCCCTTGTGAGAAGAGGCTCTATATTTGGCAGTCATGGATTCATTCCTGACATCCTGAGCACAAATCCCACCCAGTCGACATCCTGACTCTCGTCGGCAAACAGCCTAACCACACTGAAGGTGTTTTCCTGCAAAACTGCACATTACCCAGATGCATTTTTCTACCAGAGCTCATTAGCACATCACTGTTGAGGAAACAACAACACATAAATGGAGCCACTTACTATAGCTCGGCTCCTGTAAGAGCATATACCCTCACTTTTTTTTTCTGACAGCCCATTACAAGAAATTGTATTTGGACATGATTTCTGAAAGCCTGATCAAGCCCTGAATGTGTTGAGTGTCGTAGATTGGTGTAGGTTAATGGCATGTTGTCACATGCAGATGAAAAAAATAAACCAGACATCCTCCATTATATCTCTCAGATAAATGAGAAGAAGGCATCTTACATGTAGTGATACTCAGGGGAGGAAATCATCTGTCAATTTAAAATATACAGCCTCACAGTCGTAGCTGTGGGAAAAACACAAACACAGAGAAACAAAAAGCATCCCCAGCCTTTTTTCCCACAGATTTCACAAATAATACGCAAACGTATCGGTCAGCTCATGAAATTGCCTAGCGAGCTGTCCTCTGATCGCAGAGGCAAAAACAATAGAAAGCTGAGCAAAGCCAGAACACCTCAAAACTAATCTTTGAGAGAGAGGATGGGGTTAATTCAATCCTGAGCCCTGTGTCTGGTGAGTATGTGGATAATGACATCCCAGTCTATTACAGGGATAATATCACACATACAAAACACATTTTAGTGCACATTACCTGCAAAAAGGATTCAAGTGGTCTTTCAGTGTTTCCTAACAGTGTTAAAAACTGTTGTGGCAGAGTTCAAAATCAAAAACTATTTGTTTTTATCCAACCTGCAAAGTCTGCCTTTGAGATTTCAGCCATTTTGAGTTGGTTAGATGAAGAGAGATTGTGGCAGTGGCTCTGCTCTTCACAGCTATGCCCATAGGGGATGGTGTTTGGTTAATTCCAGGGTTACAGGATATAAGGTATGGATAATATTTCACCAGAGAAGTATGGCAGGAAACAGAGAAAAGGACAGATGGATGCAGCAGGTCTGAAGATGCTCGGATGGTTATCAGTGACAGGAAATGGTCGCCCGCCCTGCAGTGGGAACAAAATGCTGGTGGATTTTAAGTAATTAAGGTCGTCACAGGGAGTCTGTGACAGGGTTAGCGCTCGCTGTCACAATTTATACGTACAAAAGCAAACACTGACCTGGTCGAAGGCGCATTGTCTCAGCAATGTGACAACCGCCAGCTTGTTATGAGTGCATAATGGTTGTTCAAGTACTGCTAAGAGGAAGCAGCAGGCGGATGTACAAACAAACAGAGAAAAGGCTTTTGAGCTCGGATGAGCCTCCATATTCCCATCTGACTCCTTTGGATGATCACCACTAATAGGTTTCCATTAACAACAAGGATGGTCAAAGAAAAAGTGTTCTGCTGGCCTCTGAAGTTCAGATCTGTTGGACTTCTCTGACTGTGGAGTAGAGCTAAAATATTAGACAATCAATTACTTGTTAAACAGAAAATTATAGACAACAATTTTGCCATGGGTTTGTCTCCGACTTATGGCCCTTTAGGTCTCCGACTTATGGCCCTTTAGCTGCGAGTCCTCCCCTCTCTCTACCCCCCTTTCCCATCACTCTTCAGCTGTCACTATAAGAAAAAAATATAGAAAGGATATTATATATCAAAAAGAATAATTAAACTGAGAATGGAAAGAAACCGAAAGGATTTAGGAGGTTCTGGATTATTTACATTATTATCATATGTGTATTATTGACATGATATCAATATTTCATTTTTAAAATATCACCGTTATCATTAATACGGGTTTATCGCGACACCCTTAGTTGCAGTCCTACTGTGATGGGTTCACAGCCTGAAGAGGGTCAGCTTTTGTCCAGCAGAGATATTTCATTACACTACTTGAAAACAGTTATTCTTCTTTTCATGCTCATATTATAAGTCACCATGTTTTACTGTATTTCTGTCCTATGTGTTTCCAACAGAGAGCTGTAAAGACATCCTCGCTGCCACTGGAAACTACGCTCAGCCGGAGGTCACCACCCTGACCTGATGCTGATTGGCTATGAAAAGGAGAAAGAGCATGAAGTCGCGGTGGAGTACATGCTGTGCAGAGCTCTGGCTCTGGTTCCTGCTTTATTTTCCTTTCTGAATGAACTGTAGACCGGATTCTTTTTATTCAAGACAAGACTTTTTTTTTTGGTCTCATACATCTAAAACCCTTGTGGTGCAGTTCAGTTGCATAGCAGATTTACCATATGTACTCTCATGTTACAAAACAATCTGCATGTATTGCATGATCTAGCATTGTAGGATGTACTTAAAAGCTGGCTACCATTTATATGCTTATCATTTAGTGAACGTGTCATAGCTTGTCCTGAAGGCCCGTATTTTCTCAGTTAGCTTCTTGTTTTGACCGATGGGGTCCACCATGAACACATAATCTACTGCCCATGTTGGAGCAGTTCTAATTATTTCACATGTTTTTCTTTTCTCTTTGCTCTTCTCTCTGGTTTTTCCATTGGAAAAAGGTGATGTCATGTGTTTCTGTGCTCCGATCAGGATTTAGTTGGTTAGGTTGTTACTGTCACTCAGATCCGATCAAACCACACCCACGCAGTCCTGATTAGATTGAGTTCTCAATAAGTCCCAATAAATAATAATTACCTTATTAGTTATTGGTCAGCTTTGACTGTTGCTTTTTTACTTATGAATATTTAATGCTATAGAGATTATAGAAGATTTAAGATTAGTTTTCAGGTTTAATCTGAAGTGAGTGTTTTAACCATCTTTGCCAATGAGATGTTGCATTTGATTCTGATTTTCTTTTGGAGTAATATGTACAGAAACAGTTTGAGTTTCATAACTGTTGTTAACTGTCGAGTAAGAACACCCAAACACTTGTGAATATGGGTTTGTACAGCTAAGCTGTTGAACTGTGAACTAGGATTAGATGAAAACTTGAAATCATTGTTCGATCCTCATCAAAAACAGACCCAGAGTTCTTTGTGGATCATCCGGTCTCTGCCTTCTGTCGTGCCACTGCTTTTTAACACTGACCACAGGGACAACATGCAGATATTTTGTTGAGACACAAGCGTGGTATGAATGCTGCTCAGGCAACACATTGTTTGTAAATCCTTGTACAATAAGAGAGTTTAACAAAAGAAAAATAAATCAATGGAGCAGTATTCTATATTACATTAGCCGTATACAGTTGATGCAGCACTACTGGTTGAGTCCGGACCAAATGTAGAATCCTATGTTACATGGTAGATTTTCAGTACCATAGTATGTAAAAATACATACAGTACATTGCCATCAGTTCCACTTGTGCCTCATGTTGAGTAATGGAGCTTAAACGTGTGCAGTAATGTCTTTATATTTGTTCTTTAACACTTCTGGTTGTGTCAGATCTGTAGAAACCCTGTTACATGTTTCCACGGAGAGAGGAAGGAGGAGAGTGGTTTCTTTCACTTGTGACTTATAATATATTCCTCATGGTCTACCATAGTGGCCTTATGTTTAATAA
Organism: Morone saxatilis; assembly: GCF_004916995.1. Lineage (NCBI taxonomy): Eukaryota > Metazoa > Chordata > Actinopteri > Moronidae > Morone > Morone saxatilis. The sequence continues at coordinate 11,799,525 of NW_023339707.1, forward strand.
ACAAAGGGAAAGTTCATTTCATCTTCATTAGACTCCAGCTATGCTGACCCAGAGGTCTGTAATTATGTATAAGCACAGTTTTACGTATGTAGCACAGTAAAATATATTATTATATTCTGGATCATTCCTAAACTATTTTCTCCTCTGTATATGACATCATGTTAACCAATAATGAAAGATTATTATTTTGATAATTCACCTTTTTAGCCTCATTTCCTGTTTTCCCTGTTGTATATACTCGAATGTGATGGAGAAGCACACAGCACATCAGTTTCATATCTCCCCACTATGGATTGTATAGGTGACGGTGATTGATTTAAACCCAGTCTAACTGTCAGATGTTATGTGTGCATGTGTGTGCGTGTGTGCGGGGAGGGGGGTGTGTGTGCGTGTGTGTGCAATGTTGTATCATGTAGGCATGTGTTTCTATGCAGAAATAGAAATAAAATCCATCCATTCCCCCCCCATTGTTGAAGAAAATCTTGTTGTTTATGTGCACGTATTTTCATTCACAGCTGCCTTATCAAACCTACATTTTTTCCATTAACTGCGCAGTTTGCGGCTGTATAGTGCTGCTGCTGTGTCACCTACTGTACAGCTATTTATAGTGGTGACACAAGTGGAGTCTGGTGGTTGAGCTTGTGCTTGCTCAAAGTGGTGTAACGGCAGTCACAGCCGTGCCTCCTGCTCTCCTGTGCCTCCATGATTATGTACTGAAGGTGTAGAAGGCATACAGAACACATCTCCATGGAGATTTGGGATGACAGGCAACACTAATTATTGCTCGGCAGCCTCCATCTCCCCCTCCCTCAGTCTTTCACACGCAAAGAAACACCACTCTCTCTCTCTCTATCCTCACAGACACACACACCTCATCTCAGCATGATCGTCGTTACTGTTGTTGCCCATGAGGAACGTTTTGATGTTTAGGGATGTATTGTGGAGAGCACTGTGGTGATGAAGGGGGAGGAGGGGAGGGGTCACGATGTCATGGATGCGTCTAAACCATCAAGGCTGCATGAATATGAAAGCAGACACCATGTGTTCATACAAAAGCAGACAGTCTTTTACCAAAGCTAAAAGTGGACTGATTGGTCAGATAGGAGCAGGACGACAACATGACAACAAGATGCTTTTATTCTGTCTCTCAAAGACAGCGTTTGGCTGCACTGATATCAGGAAGGTTGTAAACATGTACAGAGAAATATTCAGTTCATCTCCACAAATATTGGGAGTGCATGCATCACATCTATTCGTGTGACCTGGATCTGATTGAAATCATGGTTATAATGTGATACAATGAACATTTGTGTGACAAATGGATTTTGGTTTAAAGCTTTTTCTTAAGCATTAAATTAAAGGGACAGTTCACAAAATGTTCTTGCTTGCCTCGGAAGGTGGGTGGTCATGTAGACAGTTTTAGATGCATTTCTCAAGGTTTTGAAATATACACATTTCAGATTATTTCATAATTAAGGTGGATGGAGTTTACATAGTATTAAAAAATTATCATGTGAAAAAACAATATATACTGATCCCCATTTCTAAAACACAAAACAGATGTAATAGAAACTATTCCTTCAGTAAAAAGTAGTTTTTAGTGGAAATTGTTCATTCTTTTTAAATGTTGTTCGTTACAGTGTTTATTTATGTTCTGTTGCTTTATGCTGCTCTGTATGTACTGTATACTGACGTTGCTTTTGTCATTTTTGGAATTTTATTATGTTATTTTTGTATTTCCTGTCACTTCATTGGTTTTTAGAACAAATTGTCAAAGGGCTGCAGTGAATAACACTGGCACATTTACAGAAATGTTGATTATTGTGCAAATATATAAATAAAAAGTCCCTTGTAATTGCTGTGTCCACCACTGACATCTCCATTGTATTTGGGTGGAGGAGGAAATCTAGGCGATGGATATTTCAAAACAATAAAACCAAAAATATCTTGTATAAATACCACTACAGGTAAATGGGAGAAAATATGTTATTTTCTTTGTATTTTAGATATACTGAAACTTTAATACACTGCAATTTGAGTAAAATGGATTATAAAGCTCACAGCATTTTTCTTTGCTAAATGAATTAAATGCTTATGCTTTTTTTTTATGTTTGCATTAAGTCTACATTAAAGTTAAAATTTGTATCTTCCAGTTAAGTTGCAAATTGCAACCAACTACATACCCCTAGCCTCACCCTCCTCTTTTTAGTGGGTAGGAGAATCTAGGGCGGGCGTGAAATCCACAATAAATGCAAAAGACCCTATCTAGATCCAGTGTTTAGGTTTGTCTGTCCTGGGCTACTGTAGAAACATGGTGGTTCAACATGGCGGCCTCAGCAGAAGAGGACGCGCTCTTTCTGTAGATATAAAGGGTCTTATTTTCAGGCAATTATATACTAAGGAAAACATTCCTGTGAATATTATCCTATCTCCTTTCTCCTAAATGTGGACCTTTAATGTCTCACATGCTGTCATTAGACAAACAATCCAAAACAACCCTGTTTTCAGTTTTTTGTGGTTCAGGTGTATCCATAAGAAAGTTGCTGCGTTTAAGTTTTCCGTGACTGATGAGTGAATGATGTAGTGTAGCACAGCATGTACACCAACTGCTTTTTAATGTTGGTCACTTGTGCTTCATAGCTATTTGAATGTCATGGTCATACATCACAGGTATTATCATAATAAATTGGTTTTAACAACTGAGGCCGCCTTACTACTGCAGCAAGCACATTGTAGATAACGTACAACACAAATAATCTCTCTAACCCCAGAGGGAAATACCACCTTAACAGTCCTCTTTAAACTTGTGTACGTCTCTGTGCTCAGAGGTGATAATTGCCCAGCTGGATCCTTTGATTTGGTTGAATGCCATATTTTGATGATTCTATCAACACAGAGCAGTCCTCATGCTAGTAGCAGATAGTTTTCCACACCTGAATAACTCCATTAGTGAAGCAGCATCTCCCGTTCAGGGGAAAAATGATTGACAGATTAGCGAGGCTGTGATTCATGAAACAAGATGAGCTCGGGCAGAGGAGAAAGAGTCAGAGCTGGAAGTTGAGAGAGAGAATCTGTCAGGGCTTGTCCTGTCATCCCTGATTACTCCCTTTCATTGTTTCCCCTCTTTCCTTGTTTTATTTTTTTCTCCTCTGTTGAAGGTTGTCATGACAATATTGAACACAGTTTCCATGGAGAAAGGCTGAGCCCGAGCCATTTCACCATTTCATTCACTGGTGCGACACTGTGGAAAAAAGGGACCATCTTGACTTCTTATCTTGCCTGGTGGAATAACAAACTTTCACTTATTTATGGCTTTATGAGGATGTAATTTAGAGGGTGGCCTATAACAGGCAACGTGTACTTTCCACTATACATAAGTGATAAGGAGCTCCCATGTAGCCTAATAAATAAATAATGTATCATTATTGCATTGTTATGGCCTGCAACTTATATGAGCAATCAATGTATTGAACTCACTTTGTGCAAGTCATTGCTTTTAAAATAAAAGTCCAATAATCTGTTTGCAACACACTTTTCTATTTTGAATCAGATGTTTTGTTTTAAACAGGGATAAAACTCAGGCTTCTAGCTCCTCTTCAATTTAAAGTACCAGTGTGTAGGATTTAGTTGCATCTAGCGGTGCAGTTGCAGATTACAACCCTCTCACCTCACCCTCCCGTTCCAAGCATGTAGGAGAAACTACGGTGGCTGTGAATCCATTCTGGGCTCATTTTATGGTATCAAAAACACAGCAATTCTTATTTTCAGGTGATTATACTTGCCTATGAATATCATATTCCATTTCTGTCAATAGATCCTCCTAAATGTTACACACTAGACCTTTGAGATTTCAAGTAGAAAGTTATTGTTTGACTGCTTTTGAGAAGCAAATTAAGTTCATCAGACAGATATAAAATCATCTTATGAAGCAGTATCAAGCAGCATTACAAATCACAATCCAGCCACAATGAAGCCACATCGTCTTACAGTATTGACAAGCGTTTGTAAGTCCAGTTCCACCAGCTTCTTAGGAGCAGATGAGAGGAGGGAGAAAGAGAAGAAGCACAATGTGGTTGCTATACAGATGGAGTGTTGAGCTTCTCCATTTTCTGAGTTCAAAGGTCATCCCGACATGAAGAGCTAACCTCTATTAGCCTTCAGATCTTGAGTGGATGTGGAGACACAGGAGCTCTTCACTGCTGTCATTACCGGGAGAAGAAGATATTGTGTCATTTTGCTTCTGGACTGAGCTCACAGCTCTTCATTAAGGACGTTGATTGTCATGTTTTTCCCAGATTTAGTCATCATGTAATATTCTGGTGTTTATTTCAAATCGAGTAATTGTACAGAGAAAAATATAAATATTTGAAGTAGAACATGAAATATTTCCATTAAAGCACAATGTAAATGCCACATTTGTATTGCTTCATTAAATCACAGTCACATGCTCACACAGTCTCCTGTCAGGCTCTTGGAAGCGGTCAGAATGATTTTTTCTGACATGTCAGTTTGAGCTCCTCAACAGCAGTAACTCTCAGCTGATGGACGGATGATTCAGTGCTCCCTGTGTTTCTGCAGTTGACGCCAGAAGATGCTTTCAAATCATTTTTACTAGTCTAGAATTTATTTCCTCTGTGGCAGTAAAACACATCACATGAGTCTGTAGTTTGGAACTGGGCTTCCTAAACATTTGTAGGCTTGCTAGCCTAGCAACATGCTACAAACAACCCATAATGTAACACTTGCTGGAAAAGACACACTTTATATTCCAAAAGAATATCTGATGTTGTGAAAATTGTGTAACTGTGTGGTCCTTGAATATAATACAATGTCCCAAAATATAATTCACACCTGTTTTTCCATACACACGTGCACACAATCCATTCATATTAAAGGAAAAAGATCAAAATGAGGAAAAAATATTAATCATTTAACAATTAGTCTGTTACTCGTACCCATACCTACTCATGATATTTGATCCCTTTAAATGATGGGAATCATTCAATCTATTTAGCATGTATGTATCTATCTATGGTGTCTATCCTAAAATCTTACATAAAAGGAGAACATTTCTCTCACTGAACCTGGATAATTCAGTGTTTTTATCACTTCCAGGTTCAACTTTTCCTATTGTGCACACAAGCAGTTTCCCCATGCAATGATGAACTGATACATTTCAGGTGTGCTCACCTTCAGTTTAACCTCCAAATAAAGTTGGTGTAAAGAATCTGGCTAATCTGCTGGTTTGTTTACAACCTGTCTGATGGTCTCATTGTTTGTGTTTCTTGCCCTGTTGAAACAATTTTTCCATCCTCCCAAATCTTCCCAATTAACTTGATGAGAACAATGTTATCATAACCAGTTGGAATGATGGTCAAAGTGATAAAAATTTGAGTCAAAATTTATTAAACCTGAATTATCCTTTAAACTAGAACCAAAATGTCCGCTTGCAGCTATAAATATAATCAGGCCACCAAATATCAACATTTTTCACAACCGTTCTGGCAGATTGCTTCATGATCAGTGAAAAGTCGACTGACCATAACAACAAAACCCCAAAAAATAAGTCAAACCAATCCAACCCTGTGAGCGTGGATGGAGACGTAATAATCTGTGAAGAGCAGGAGAATTATTTCTCAGTCAACTATCCTAAAGGGAGTTCCCCTCCGCCACAGAAGCATTATGTGTTCAGCAGGCCAGCCTCTTGTGGGCCACTAATGGACAACACTCCCTGTTCTCCTGTGCCCCATTGTATGTGTGCATGTGTGTGTTTGTATGGGGGGAGGGTGGGAGCTGTGGGGCAGGGGAGGGCTGAGAGAGACAGGGGTTAAAAGTGGGAGCTCCATCAGCATTGACCCTGGTGGACTATTACATTACACCAGCTCCTCCATTGCCATCACAACCACACTCTCTTCCTCAGCCTTCACATAATGATCAGACCACCAAAAACACACCAACTGAACACACAGGAACACATACAATCACTGCATTTTATTTGAACACTTAAATCCTGGATGGTTGAGGGTAAAGTGGATATTATGTCTGATAACTGGCCACTGAAAAGTACCGAGGAAGTTTACTGAATGCAGCGCCAAGACGAGGCGAAGAACAGTCATGAGGACATATGGGAAACAGCTGAGTCAGTCGCAAACAGCTTGAGACAAAAATAATACAGGAAAGGTTTGATTGTGATGTATTATCACATTCTTCCAGATAGAGGACAGATATCATGGAGATAATAAAACATGCAGGAAGCCTAGTACATGATTTTATGTGTTGGTTTTGTTTTTAGGACGGAGTATAAATGCCTGAATTCATAAATAATTGGTTTTCTATCCCCGTCAGCTGTCCAGAAGAATCAGATGTTTTGAATCCACATCTTAATGGGTGATGGAGGAGCAGCTTGCAAGTGAATGGAAAGGCCAGGCAGCAGAGCCGCTTCATTATAATCTCATTTGGCCTCTACTGAGGGAGGAAAACAAGAGAAAGTACTGTTTGGGTTTGTGATGAGGAATCTAGTTCCTACAGCTGTGTTTCCAAAGCATTTTTTATGTTTCCTTTTCTCATGACGCAAAAATGTTGTTACCAAAATAGAAAAAAAGAATAGTTTGGGAGAGTGAGATGAGAAAATCAATACCACTCTCATGTCTGTGTGTTAAATGTGAAGCTACAGTCAACAGACAGTTAGCTTAGCTGGTAAGCTGTTGTCCTCACCGTGATGTTGCCAGGCAACCACTGGAAACCCCAGGAAGTGACTGCACCCGGTCACAAAATAGTTAACCCCCCATAAACATATAATTTTTTACCCTTTGGTTTTTGTAAAGATGAAACAAATTAGATATAACATGTTAATTAGTGAAGATTAATTGAAGTGCTGGTAAGCAGATTGTGTTACCAGAACCAAGCTAGCTGCTTCCCTCTGATTCCATTCTTTGTGCTAAGCTAGGCTAACTGGTTGTTGGCACTAGCTTCAACGTACAGACCTGAGTCTGGTATTGATCCTCCCATTAAAATGTTGCCTTTACATTTTGTATTTCCTAAAACAAATCTGTAAATGCTGTAAAACCAATTCAGAATTATGACAATTCTTCATATATCTTATCTTCAAAGATAAGCTAAAATGAATGATAGTATAAAATCAGTATAGATTGGAAACGGTTTAAAATGTCTCACACAATTAGCTGATATTTACACATCTTATGTAAGAACATGGATTTTTTACATCCAAAATACTGTGTATGTTTCTTCTGTACTGTTCCTCAGTGGTCAGCAGATCTGAGGCTGTACTGAGCAGCTTCAAGGTGTGAATGTTTAACTGTGTGAGTATGATCATGGCGTCCCTGAAAAATACATTCTTCCTCTCAATGAAACCCCCCTGAATAAATAAAGTTAGGGGAAAAAAAACTGAGGATCTACATATAAATTAAGATATAAATTAATTGGTATTTTACATAACAGAAAGGTATAAGCGTAGCAGTCCCTCCATGTACTCCACCTCATCCACATCTTAAGTTTCCTGATTGTCAAACACTTTAGTCGTGTTCCTGCACTGGAAGTCTCAACAATCAACCTTCACCAAGTGACCCGGCTGATTGGATTTGTGCCAGCTAGTGGGGGAAAAAATCTGCTACTTCTTTATGCTTTTCTGAGAAGTCAACCCCTCATACGGAGATATCTCCCAGGTGGATTGTGCATATAAACATTTCGACAATCACTGGGTGTTTTTCCAAGAAACATTTATATATCCTGAACAAACCTACAAACAGTATCATCAATCAGAGTGACAAGTAACTAAATGACTGACCATTTTTGGGTGACATTTCCACTGTGGCTGCTTATCTTTGTTTTGAATCTGGAGTCGGCTAAGCAGCAGGAAAGTTTCTGAAACTTTGAACTGAGTGTTTTCTGGACAGCATCTCTTAAAGCTCTCTACTACCATTTAGTAAATTCATGTTACTTGGGTATGAGATTCCTCCCAGGCAGGAGGGGTGTCTTGTGTACATTAAGAGCTTGGCCATTATGCCTAAAGACAGGCGAGGAAATAACACAGCCATTAGTATGTGCATTTGCCTCTTCACTATGCCCTCTCAAGTCTTTGAAATACTATCCATTTATATACATTCCAATGAAGTCACTTCCTGACACTTTAAAAAGGATTCATTAAAATGTGCAGGATTTAAAAGTATAGAAGTTCATGAATATTTATCTTTCCTATTGCTTCCCTAAATCCCATCTTCACATGCTTTAAAGGCCTCTGTTAAAACGTAACACTCTATCTTCCTTACAGTAACAGTATTGCAAACTTCCGATCTTACAGCACGTCATTACTTATGCATAATGAACTCTTTACATCATTCTGAAATCAATGAAGAGTTAGAGAATGAGAACATGCGTTGTTTCTCAGCAGCGGTCTAATCAGTGCCCACAGCTCTTCAGTTGTCATTAAAGACGGGGCGTTTCAGAGCAGCACTCCAACAGAATGGTTGAATGGGTGCAATCATGCTTCTGACTGGGCCAGCGCACACTAAATGGCTAATGCATTAGTGATGAGGCCATCACCAGGTAGGTGGGGAATCATTTAGGCGCCACTGTTATTTATCAAAGGCTAATTGTGCTACCTTCAACTCCTCAGTATACAAGGTGAAGTTGCTAAATATTTGATATTGCTGTCTATTTACTAATTGCCAAGTAACCTCCTATGATTGCATGTGGGTGGATTATCTGACTTTAAGCTGGGTTTGAGGAGACTCCCTGAAGATTTGGCAAAGTGAAAAAAAGAGCAGTAGACTTGAGACCTGGACCCGGACTCAAATCAGATTTACCCAAAAAGCTTCAATTAAAAGGCAGGTCCCCTTTACTAGCCTGGTGTGGCTATAAGTTTTGACAAATAAACGCAGGTCTCAATTACGCCTAACCCGACGCCTACGACGGAGTATTAGGGCCATACTAAGAGAATTTTTTTTTGGGGGGGGAAATTACGAGAATAAAGTTATAATATTATGAGAATAAAGTCATAATATTAGGTCTACGAGAATAAAGTCGTAACATTACAAGAATAAAGACGTAATATTACGAGAATAAAGTCATAATATTAGGTCTACTAGTATAAAGTCGTAACATTACGAGAATAATGTC
>NW_023339707.1:11808759-11816947 GCF_004916995.1 Morone saxatilis
AGGATGGTGAGGTGACCAGAGTCAGCGGAGAGGAGGATGTCTTTAATATGAGCATTTTAATATAAGATATGTACATGAATTTAATTATGCTCTAACCTTTCAGTTAGATTACTTAAATGTCATTTAAGCGAAACTGTAAACTTCTAATGTAATTAAATAATAATGTAGAAATGGCTCTGCAAGTAGCCTCTCAGTTTTTATTAAATATATAAGAAAGTAGCTTAGCTTACGTTAGTGTCAGCTAGCCCTCATTTTTAGTAACATTAGATGCGTTCGTTAAAGGTGCAGTGTGTAGGATTAGGTGGCATCAAGCTGTGTAATTGCAGATTGTAACTTCCTTGCTTCACCCTCACCTTACAAACATAAAGGAGAAGCTATGGTAGCCAGGAAATGCCCAAAAACATCCCTTCTGGGCTACTGTTGAAACATGGCGGTTCAACGTGGAAGGTGACTCACAACATCTGTAGATATAAAAACGCAACGATTCATGTGATTATACACTAATAAAATATATCTTGGAATATTATATTCCAATACTGCCGATAGAGGCTCCTAAATGTTACACACTTTAATCTTATTAAAATATGGTGTATTGTCAAACACTGCCTAAAAAACATACTAAAGCATAGCATAAACTATATGTAAATAAATACTGTACACCTGTAAATGGTTCTTTATTAAACCATTTAGGGATACTGTATGTACTAAGATACAGAACCTAAGAAGGTTCAATGTAGAGCCAACAACCTTAAAGCTACTTAAGGGGAAATAAAGGGGGAAACTGGATGTTAAGTAACAGTAAAAACAGTAATAAGTAGAAGCTTAAAGTGTGTTTACAGATCCATATATTGTGCTTTTCTCTTTTTAATGTACAGATTGTATTTATCATCAATAAAAATCCCATGTAAAGAAAAAAAGGATGCATAGTGGAAAATGATCTTGTGTTGTGTTTTTTTTATTACAGAGTTAAACTGTCTGAGTTTCAAAACAAGACTCCCACAATACCAAGAAATGATTGATGCACTCAGATGGTAGTGTTTGTCTATGGCCTTGTTTGTTTATACTGTATTACTCTGAGGGATCCTGTGACCTCTGCACCCCCCTCTCTCTTCCTGGTGCATTTTAAATGTCTTCCTGTTTACCTGTGACCCTTCAACCTCACAAATACAGATAGCTTTTAAGTGAAGATTAATGGAACTAATCTGTATGTGTATTTGAACATTATTGCTAAAGAACAAATAAACAACTGAGTGTTGTTTTTTTGTTTTTTTACTTCCTGTGTTCACATAGACCTACTATATAAAAAGGTTTTCTATCCATCAACGGCTGCTTTTAAAGGGCAATCAGCACTGCTCTTGTTTGAAAACACAACCTACCATCTTTATAGTCCTTCCAGAGATATTTCTGGCTCTTTCTTAATACAGCACAAGTGAAACATGAAAGGTTTTCCTCTTCACAGTTCATGGTGACGCTGCAGTTAATAAAGGTAGCTGGTTGTCAGTGGGTGTCTGGGGCCGCAGTCGCCTCAACTATCTAATTGGGATCCAGGAAGACAAGGTGCATTGTGGTCCAGCATGGCTTGAGTGTTGAGATAATTGCCACGTTCCTCTGCCCTGAAGTTTTTCTGCCAGATAGTCTGTGCTGAAGGATTCTTTATATTCAACATTACTGTAATTTCTAATGATTACTGCTTTTAAAAAAAATCAATATACCTTTACACATATATGATCAGCAAAAGCAAATGTTCCAAGATAAATTTGGGTGTTTCTTAAATCGCCTCGTTGCTTCCTGCTTCCCCTCACTCTGCGTCAGATAATTGACCTCTCCAGCTCTCACAGCAGTGCATGAAGCCTTGCACACAACTTGTTGCTCATCCAACAGGAAAAAACAAATGGAGCGGAAACAGCCGTGACCGGCTCTACCTGTTTCTGTGTGCCCAAATAGTCTCCCAGCTGATTATGACTGCTATCTGTATCCCTCGCCTCTTCACCTACTCACTTTCTACATAATATTATGAAATAGCTGGCCACAAACACACACACACACACACACACACACACACCACACACACACACACACACATTTAAGTCCACATTTAATCATCAGTTTTCAGCCTCTCAGTAAAACCTCCATCAAGGTTCACCAATTGTCTGACTTGTTTCAGTCCTGCCACTGAAATGGATTTTCTGACCCTGCAAGAGTGCACTCAGGAACAACATCTGTGTTTCATAGTAATGGTTCATAAAACGATCTCTGTCTGCTGGCAGAAATTTCTGAATGTACTCAGTGTTTCTTTGACCCAAAGCCTTCTGTGCCTGTCAGCTAAATATGATGCAATTGCACTTACAATTTTAAAGCTATCCTTTTGATACACTTGACGATGAACAAATCATGTTCCAGGTGTAAGAATGAAAAGCAAGCAGTTAAAACAATACAAATACCAGATATAAGTTACAAACACTGTGGCTAGCAAAAAAACCAACAAGGAAGTTCTTCAAACGGCCACTTGGTGCTGGCCAGCAGAGGTGATGTACTGTGAGTTGATCTGCGCTCATTGGCTGCACAGTTTCAACTCGTCCGTAGCAGGAAACAATGGCGGCTCACCTGGTCAGACACGATCTCGTATTACAGCTGAACAATACACTAAAATATGTTTCAATGATTTCAGATGAGAAAAAAGGCAACGCAGTGACAGAATTGTGATTCATATTTGATCAGTACTGCCTAGTTTGACAGTTTTCTCCCCCTGCTGGCCTTCACAGACCTGGAAGCTCTGTCCTATACTGTCAATGGCTCGGACTTGCAATGCTCACTCAATGCTGAAAATGTCTAGCGTGTTAGCATGCTAATGTCTGTGAAGATTCTCAGTCATCCAGGTCACAGTATGTCCAGAAGTGCTAATTCAAGGGTAACGAGTCCTGCTTTAGACTCTTGAAGACACCTCTAATCAAAAAGACATGCATGCAAGTGGCTAATTAGCAGAAGGGCTGCAACTAACAATTAACGACAAAAAATCGACTGATCGAAAAATAGTGAAAAATCTCTGTGAGCCCAAGATGACATTTTAGGATGCCTTGTTTTGTCCATCTAAAACCCAAAGATATTCAGTTTAAATTTACATAAAACACAAAAAATCATCAAATCTTCACATTTGAGAGGATCGAACCAAAGAATATTTGCTATTTCTTTCTTGATTAAACAACTAGTGATTAATCTATAATTCAGTTTGTTGTTGATTAATTTTCTGTCAATCAGCTCTAATTAGCACTAAGCACAACTGGTGGAAATGTCATCAGTTTTGGTCATTAACTAAAGTATTGGACAAATTACATTTTTAGATAATGCTGGCAGATTAATAGTCAGAGGATCACCAAAGTTATTACAAATCATCCTGAAGGGAACAAATATCTACAAAATTTTATGGCAATCATTTGTTGTTGAGATATTTTTGTTTGGACCAATGTTGTGGACAGACAGACAGACATTGTCATTCCTAGAAAATAGCTCTAATCAATTAATTTATGTTTATTTAAAGTATGATGCTTTACATTCACGTGGTTACACAATCTAATTTTGGAGCCTTTTGCAGTTTCCATCCATTGAGTAGACATGATTTTTCTGTGCACATCTCCTGCGGCTTTATCACTTTGTGATGCTCAAAAACAAACATTCATATAAAGGTCTTTGTACTGAGAAACATGTGGCCTCCTTCACTGAAAATGCTGTTAAAGCTCAGTGTTGTTTGCAGTGAGACTAGTTGGTCAAACAGTAATGAGCTGTCGTGGCTGTCGGGTTCGTCCTCGGAGCAGGCCTCACAGAGGGCCATCTGGCCTCTGCTGTGGAAGATGACAGCAGCTGAAAGAGCCACGTGAGAATATGACTGATGGATCTCTGCCCACGCAATATCAATCTGCCAGGAAAATGCCGCTCAAAGTGTGAAAAATGTCCTCTGACACAGTCTTTTCCTGGATCAGGTGGCGAGGCAGTGGGAAAATGTGAAGCCTGTTAGTTGTGTGTGCTGTTTATAGATAAACATCTGTAAAGGAACCTGCAGGTGGGATTCCCATTAATGCGTGTGCATATACACTCTGTGTGTGTGTATTATCAAGTCACCTCAGCCTATTTGTGTATCTCATGTGTTACACTGTGGTGGGAAATGATTTGTTTACAGGATACAGAATAGAGATGTTCTTCAAAGTGCACCGGACACCTGAAAGGAAGTGTGACGCAGCCTGGGAGACAAATAGCTTGACATTTACGCACACAATCTGTGTGGCCAAAACCAACACAGCAGCAGCAGCAACATCAGTCCCTCTTTATTGGAACTCTGAGTGCATGTAGTCAAATATCAATTAAAGCAACATCACTCCATGGCCTATGGGAGTGGAGCAGCAGTTTATTAAACCAACTACTCTGCAGAAGACAAGCTACAATTAGTAGAGCCCGACCAATATATCAGCCAATATTGACGATATTGGAACAGTATTGACCATATTGGTATTATATTAGTATATAATTCCAAAATGCTTGCTGATGTTTAGCTATTTATTTTATTTTCCTTTATTTTCAGTGTTAATTTCTAGAATTGGTTGAAAATGTGGCCTATATGTTAAATTGTTTAACTTATATTTATTTAACAATATTTAAGATAAATATTGTAATAAAGTTATTTGTTTAAGAAAGCAGCCTTCTGAGTACCTTTGCATGCTAATATGTCAGTGCAAAATCTGTGTATTTTCTATATCACTATATCGGTAAATAGTATCTGTATCGGTCTCAAAAAACCCATATAGGTCAGGCTCTAACAATTAGACTGAAATACTCATCTCGTCGTTTTTCAAGATCAATTACATGAAAATAACAGGAGCCAAGTGTTTACAAACAGGAACAATGATGTGTTCACACAATTGACCACTGATGTTCTGTCTCTTTTGTGACGCTGGTGTAAACCTACGTATACCATCTGACTGCAAATGTATGAGCCACTGTGACCAGCAGGTGATGGACCTCGCAGCTCAAAAGGCAGATGATGTGTCCCTGTCGACAGTCCATAATAAGTACACAGTGCAATAAGTTGCCATAGATGTATGAGCCTTTACTCTGGCAAAAGGCCCAATTTGTGTCAGTGCTGCCATATTAGAGCTGGCTGAGTTGCAGCACATTGCTGGCACATCAGGTAATGGAGATTTGGGCTAAACTGCACATGGTGCAAACCACTGTGGGCTACCAGAACAAATTTCTGCGTACATTTCTGACCAACTGTCTGTCACAGCGGGACGTGAGACAGGCAATTTAGTCATTGTGGGAAGACCTTAAAAAGAAGCCACATGAGTAATGTACTCCAGAGAGTTGTGGGGACTAAAAGTGCACTCTTCATTGGTTATTGAATACCGATATGGCAATTGATTATGACTATAACATTAAGAGTGGGCTCATAAACAGATAAACACTAAATCATTTTATAGCGGTGGTTGAAGATTTGATTTTTACATTCCTCACGAGATGATAAAATCCCTGTCGCATCTCCAAAATGAAACTAAATGAGCCCTGTTATAATCTAGCTTGATGACATTTATTAAAGATTCATTCAACCTGCAGAGGAGGATCTGAAACGACAACATTTCTAATTTCACAACATAATGACAGGCACCTTTCTTTAAAGTGAGAACTGATATTTACATATTTTATTGCTAATCCTTGTATACTTTAACTTTAGTACAATTGCTGAATGCAGAACTTGTAACAGTGTTTTAAACTGTGGTATTGCTAATATCATATATGTAAAAGAAAAACACTTCTTCCTTCACTGTTTATTCAAGCACCAACACTTTACACACAAATGGTATTAAATATGTGTTACGGACATCATTCATCTGTATGTGTCTTTATCACACAATCATATTGTCGCATTCATCCTCTTTACTTTGAGTGATCATCCACTGGTAGGGATGAAACACATTCAGTCAGTCATTGTAATAACTATACCAAATTCAGGAATTTTATGATTACAACAAATCATTTTTGTTATATTTCCAATTATTCCACACTGAGAATTGGATTCATCATAAATCAATATCCCATCAGAAGAGATTATGTGTTCAGAAATATATAATTTTACGTCATGGTCAGATATTATATTACCTCCTGCTTCTGCCATGGCCAGACTAAACAGCCTCACAATATTAGGATCTTACATACATTTCTTTTTTTCTTCACACATCATGCAAACAGTTACAGTGTTGATGTTGCTCAGAGTATTTCTTGTGACGGAAATCTTTAATTAATAAACCATCAGTAAAGTCATGTCAGTAAAAGCAAAAATTTGTCCTGGAAAAACAACTAAACGTCTTTGCTTTAAACGTTAATCAGAATAAATTAGACACACAACATGATCTGTTTAATAAAAGTGGTTATTTTAATTTCCTGTTCGCTCCATCATGTTTGTACAGTTCAACCAAAAAAAAAAAACGTCCGTTTATGCTCATTGTTACAGTCAAACATTTCCTTTTGATTATGTTGCCAGTTTTGTGCTGGAAGCCACTTGTAGTTCCAGTGAGAAACACAGAGAAGAGATTGCTTACATTAGTGGTCCCAGTTCACTGTAACAACAGAGTTTAATCTACTGGATTAGATCAGCAGCACACAACACTGAGAGAGGAGAAGAAAACACACATTTAAACACCAAAAACCTACATATACTTTTACTTTATACACACACCCACACATACACAAACTCACTCACATACACACACAGTCAAAGTCGCTCAGCTGTTTTGACTGAGAACAACCACACTAACAAAAACCAACAGACACCAAAGTAACCTACAGTACAAAAATCAAAAAATATCTCAAAATATACAATTATTATTTACAGCTCAAGTGTACACTCTGTCACTTTTACTATAGATACTCAGTGTGATTTTATCAGAATGTACATCAATATGTACAGCTTAAATACATTGTCTTAAATACTATAAATATAACTATGGGTTTGGTCACATAAAGACTATTTGCACAGTTAAATAAATACACTATTACTCTACTTTTGTTGAGTTAATCTCAGTAATTTAACTGAGTTAACCTCTAGAAGTTGCTTTGTAGTACATAATGCAACACAGCTGACACATGGACAAGACAAAGAGACCCTGGAGTTGGAGTCTTTGTTTTCAATAATAAATATCAAATATGAATACTTATTACTGAGCAAGTTTGAACCAATGTGAAAAGACATTTTTCAACAGTGTTCGGAAGTGTTTTTAAATGTTAGAGGCAAGACCTGCTGTGCCTGGTGTAGAGAAGTGGGAACTCCTTGGCGAAATGTGGCAAACTGGGCATCAGGTTTGAAATAAGCCAGTGGGTTTAAACATGAGGTTGCTATTTCCAAAAGATTCTATAAACTCATGTGTTTTGATTGTGCTTTCTGTGTGCAGGATGCTACACATCAATGTTGGTCACCGCTGACATTTATCTTTACATTTATTGTGCAGCTCAACCTGTAGCTACAGTGCAGGTGAAGAACAAACTAATGGTGCAGTTTAGCTTCTTGTGAGTGCATTTTACAGTGTGGCCTTATCCTCCAGCAACGCTTTGGAGGATGCAGGAATCAGACCGTAACTGACATAATCTAGGTTTCTTCATCCGGGTCACCCACACAGACTCATTGACTGGTGAAATTCATTGCTCACTGAGACATGAAACTCTTTTGTGCTCACTTTCCTGTGCTTTCCTAAATGTGCTTTAACTCTAAGCCAAAGCTACAGGTGAGAACCGGTAAGTGCCTTCACCTGAGGTTATGTGCTGTATTTGTGTTGCAGTATCAGCAGAAAACATCTGGTTTTCTGTGCTCAGTAGTTCTGTAGGTTTTTTCATTATAAATTTTAGTAGCTGAACAGGTTATAATATGGCATCTAAAGACATTGACATTAGTGTTTGTATGTTCATTTGTAACATCTTAACGCATTTAAGATGGAGACCAACCACTTTTCCTGTGATTTAGGGGGAGACCAGTTTGGATAAATCCCTTCGTTATTGTATTGTTTTGTTTTACAACATATGTGATAACAGAATGTTAAATAACATACAAATCTATGAAAGACAGATGAAAAATAGATGATGCAAAGGGTTTTTATGGTATGGAATGATACCATTCACCACTTAAGTAAATCAGTATATATAATATATATATATA
>NW_023339707.1:11816963-11829737 GCF_004916995.1 Morone saxatilis
TATGTATGTATATATGTATATGCTACACAACACATCACAGCTACTGTAGGCACTACTAAGTACTAGGTACTGTAGCCTGAAACCTGAGCAGATGCAAGAGCCATGTTAGAGGCCACATGACCACAACGTAGGCATGGGTCAGCACTTACATCACGTAAAATGAGGAGGACCTAACAATTCCAGCCAATGGCACGGAAGCATCAATCAACACTGACATGATAACAGGACAACACTGAACATATAAACACGCTTTGAACATAAGATGCCACATTATAACTTGTTAAAATGCTCAAATCAAATAAATGCTCATAAAAATCTAGCTAAGAAACTAGATGCCTTTCATGGACACACTGCCCTCTCTCTCTCTCTCTCTAAATATTGCTACCAAAACATATTCTATGATGGCATTCTTATGATTAATGTTTAAACTCTACAAAGCTTTTGTCAAATCAACTCCAGGGTCTTTACCTAATTAAAGTGCTCAAGTGAATGAGACAAGACATTGGTCCAAACTCTACACAAACACACTATATAATCAAGAAAACAAAACGACAAAAGCATAAGGCAAACAGACAACAGAGATGCTGTTCAGGCACCAAACAATGTGCCTGACTGTGCTTCACACTACATCTGTTCAGTCTCAAGTATTGGTGTTGTCTCAGGGAGGGGCCACCAGACTGAGAGAGCGTGTTATTGGCTCCTCCGCTGGCCAGCAGAGACACCCAGTGGGGAAATCTGTGTATTACCACTTATTCCAAACATTTATATCACAGTACATTTTCCACATTATACTCCTAAAACATACATTGTCATACAATATTATACATTAAAAATTAAAAAAGGCTTTAGTTTTTACGCTTTAGTTCACAAAAAGACATCAAAGTGTAGATTGTAGTGCTTATGAAATGATGCCCGTAGTGGTCACAATTTGAGGAATGTACAATTAAACCCAAACATCATCCTCTTAGGGATGAAGTATGACAAATCCACAGTGCGGCATGGCAGTGAACCTCTTACTCAACGCACAGTAACAAGGGTAGAGATATATTCTTGTAGGACAGTAAAATGTCTCATCTCTGTATTACTGAACAAACAGCTGTGCAGGTGGAGCAGACAAAGCAAGGTGTCCTCTCTCCTCTTCCTCCTCCACATCAGAAGAGGATCTGTATCTATGGTGCGTTGCCACGGCTTCCCCTGGGTAACGCTGCTCTATTTTTAAAGAGGCAGGGTCACCAGGAGCTCTCATTCAGTGGCAGACAACACACTGACGCGCGTGCACATCTGCACGTACACACAGACAAAACTCACGTTTCCAATTCCTTCCTGCCTCTTGAACACAGACAGACAGCGTGAAGCTCATAAAACACAAGCCACTCTGCTTATCTCTGCTCGTGCACCGCCACCTCTGTCCTTCTACGGCATTGATTAAAATGGAAACGCTTGATTTAAATGATTGATTAAAATAGAAAAGCTTTGTCTAGGCCAGCTGCGACTGGAACAGCACAGAGATGACGTGTGCAGTGCTTGTTGGCAACAACTCCAGAGCCTTGTTTGTCGAGGAAAGGGGCTGTTTAAAAGAAAAGTGCTGCTCTGTATTAAGGCTCAGAGATTCTCTAATGATAGTGGGTGTCTGTGCTTCGGTGTTCGCTGGGAAAGAATGAAGAGGTGAAGCCTTTCCCCTCACACGACTGTGCTGTATATACACGATTTACTGTGACATCTTGGACTATTGCACAACACATATGTACAGTATTCTACATTAGTGGGGAAGTAGGGATAGAAGGAGATCCACAGTTTTATAACGACCCTACTTTGACTAGTTATTATTGCTGATGCATGATAGGCACAATAAACTTAAAGATGTAATGTGCTTGTAACACTGTTCACACTATCAGAATCACACATTACATACTGTTATGGACGCAAATTTGTTTTCTAGATGAGGATTGTTCTCATACGGTGATACACAGGTTTTTTTCTGAGTCTCCTTCCATCCTATCCCCACAAATAACAATCCTCTACAGCTGAACCAGAAAAAGATGAGGATCGCCTAGATCTAGGAACATCCAACTGTCTCAAAAATAACCTTCTCCAAACTGGTGATCACATGGGATTATGGTTCAGTACAACCTAAAGCATTTTAGCATTGCACACTCCGTAACCTTGGCCAGAACTTATTACAAAACAAATCCTGTATCTGAGCCCTCAGTGAGCCTTTCAAAGCCTCATTCCTTCCTCTGTTCCTGTCTCTGTCCGTCAATCTCTGCCCCTGTAATACCTTAACATCATATCTGGTGGGACTCACACTTTCATGATCCCCTCATTACAGCTGAGATTGACAGACAGTTATCGGCACAGATCCTACGGCGGGGAAGAAGGGAAGAACCACAGGCAAGGAGCGATGGAGCAGAAAAGGGAGGGATAGAGGGATTCAGTTCTGGGGGTTAAGGTGGGATGAACGCTGCAACAATGACCAGTGGATTTTCTCTCCCTCTTGATTTCCTCTGTTCCTCCCTTTCTTCCTCTGTCTCCCTCTCTCCAAGCAGGACCGGGGTTTAGTGGATGGAAGGATCTATGAGCTCAGTGGATCATAGCTCAGACTCGGGCGAGCCGATGTTCTGGTAGCCCGTCTTGGTGCTGGTGCCATAGTTGGTGTTGGTCATCTCCTGTGTGCCGCCGGGGCCTAAGTAAGCACGGTGGGCGGGCATCGGTGAAGGAGCCTCGCTGGGGTTCTTGCTGAGGATGAAGCGCTGCTCGTCCTGCTCTTCGAGGTTGGAGATGTCCTTCATCATGCCTTTACGGTAGGAGACTGACAGCTTGTTGGAGCCGTCTGATATCAGGTTGAAGTGGCGGACGATGTAGACGATGGGTAAAGGCAGCATGGCCACCACGATGAGGGAGTAGGCCATGGCTAAAGCCCAGGGAGGGTAGCTATGGAAACTCTCTGCGCCCTGGCAAAGAAAAAGGGAAGAGGATGAAAAAAAGTTAAAAAAGAGAGGAAAGAGGAGAAGGGCATTTATAGAGTAATCATCTACTTTGCCTCTTTGTTTATCTACTTTCTATCTAATTTTGTTATTTCAGTGAACACACAAACACAAGAGAAACTAAACACTAACCTCAGCCTCCACCCAAGCGTTGTATCCTGCAGGACTGATGGACATCTCAATGACTGTGGCGACAATGAGCACCACCAGGATAGCTGGCGACACATACCTCCACATGTAGTAGTAGAAGGAGTATGGCCTGAAACCAAGCATGTCCTCCAGGTCCTGCATGAACCTGTGAGGAAAGGAAATAAAGAGTGGGAAGGAATTATTATTTACGGTCTAAACCCAATTGGCCGTGCCAATGAGCAAACATTCACAATACCAGAGTCCTGGAATTGGACACCTTAGATGGACTGCAATGGCTGGATGTCTTCCTCACCACAAAGGAGAAAATCAAAAGCTTAACTAATGGTTTTTATTGCAGCCCCCTCAGCACCCCTACTTCCCTTCCTGTGTCCATGCAGACACTGTATAGTGAGAAGTAAATTGAGATTTTGGACATTTATTTATCATTGTGCATCATTACTCACAGGTTAATCTATCAAATCTGATCCATTGCGTTGATAATTGCACTCAGAATGCTCAGGATGCTTAAATAAAGTGGCAACAATAAATATCTTGCAATTTTAGATACAGACAAAGCTTCTACAGCCATGCTAATAGCTATGTGAGGCTGCATTTAGACACAGCGTTGCTTTGAGCTAAATGGCAATGTCACACAATGACAAAGTTATGTTAATTTTTATATTTAGCAAGAAATGTTTACTCTGTTCACCATTTTAGTTTGCCGTGTTAGCTGCTCTGTATTGCTGAACAATGCCAACGTTTACTAATATCACTAAACACAAAGACTGAGGCTGATGGGAATCATGAACGTCTAAACAACCTGTATTACTATCCTTTCGAGCCATAGTGTGGCTAAAATTATTTAGATTTTTTGTGAATTTGAAATGAAGTAGACAGCAGTATATGGCAAGTTTTGAAACAGATCACATACTGCAGTTCTTTTCCCAAACTCACCAGACACTGGAAATGTCTAGAGGCACTAAACATGCCGGCTGAAAATGAATTATTTCCAAAAATGACTTCATACATATTCAGTTGAGTTACCTCTTAGTGCCATAGATCCAGGCTACAGAGATGTTCTCCAGAATCACAACCACAGTGAGAGGCAAACCAGCTGAGTAGTCGTCAAACATGGCAACAAAGTAGTTGCCTGAACGCTGCACAAACAACAGACCTAACAGGAAGGCTATTATACAGCAGGCCACTGACAAAAAGAAGAAGAAACATCCAGTAAAAATCACAAATATCTCAATTGCATACAAGAGATTTGAGTTAGAGTTGAGACAGTTAGCTCACCACACAGGATCTCTTTGCGGATCTTGAAAGCATCCAGTATGGGTGTGGTGATGCCGGTCATGGTGCCGATCATGCTTCCCAGACCCAAGTTAATGAGCATGAAGAAGAACATGACAGACCAGAAGGGACTGGCAGGGAAATGTGTCATGGCCTCTGTGAAGGCGATGAACGCCAGACCAGTTCCCTGAACCGCCTGGAGGACAGACAGAAGACGAGTTACAGTGGTTAAAGGAAATGAGTGATCCTATGTGGAAAATCATCCATTTTTTTGTTCATTAACTCTAGTGCAGCCATTTAAGGCTCAAAGTATAAAAGTAAAAAGTATGCTTAAGTAAAGGACGGCTGTTTCTGTTCAAAGCTAATTGAAACTTCAAATAGGGTTGATCTCCCTCGTCTGTTTCGTCTTTTACATCATTTTCATAATGCCACAACAACAACAACAACAACAATCATAATAATAATAATAGTAGTAGTAGTATTGGTTATAATTCCCCTCAAATACATTCAAACTAAAGTAATGAGCCTGTTTTGAAAACATGGAAAGTACAGAAAAATAAATACATAACTAAGTAAGGTAATGATACATAATAAACTAATTAAGTACAGTAACAAAGTATTTACTATTTACTTCCCACCTCTGACAAACCATATAACTGTGTTATGAAAGAGGAAACTATGGATTGTGGGTATAGCTTAACTCCATCACCTGCAAAGTAGTTTTATTTTCCTACTCATTGATGAAGCTCTTATAAGCAATTACCTGTTTAGCCTTGACAGTGATGAGCAAACTTACAGTGAAGCAATAAAGGCTTTAAACTATGGCCATGGAAAATGCTAATCCCCAGTTGGAGGACACCTCAAACTTATTTACCACGATTCAAAATCAATTGATCAATTGTCAAACTGATTGATTGATAAATTGCTAATCATTGTAGCTGTAGAGGAAACACTACTTTGCTTAGCATCATGGTATTTTTAATCTAACCTTTCTTCTATTACTTTTTATCTGTATCTTGTTGTGTAATAATCTCTTAAACATAAACTACATCTTGATAGTAAAACACACTTCTGATTATTCAGAAATCATCAACGAACATTTCGTTCTCAGAGCTCGTGAACTCTTCCATTCTGACCTTGTTGAGTTCGTCCTCCAGCAAACAGGCGTCCAGGCCCATCTGGCCAAAGCTGTCCTCCTTCACTGTCTTAATGACGGCGTACATTTCTGCGTAGTCCTCTGAAGACAGGTGGGAGAAGTTGATGTGAGGCGGGATGAGCTCTTTGCTTAGCACACCTGTGTTTAGAAAGCCCAGGATCTTCTCTGCATTGCTGCGCACAGGAAATTAGAGATGCGGAGAAAAGGGATGTGTTAGTGAGTGACGGCTGGCAAAGGGAGACCGGTCAGGTTTGTTACAGTAAGACGTACTCACTCGACAACACACTTCTCGTTCATGACGTTCGCCTTGAACCCCAGGACAGCAAACACAACTAAAGTGGCCAGGATGGAGGTAACAAAGTTGATGATGGAGACCAGCGCTGCATCAAAGTGGCAGTTGTTGTCTCGCTTGTTGTAGCTGGAGAAAGCGATGACGCCTCCGAAGCCCAGACCGAGGGCGAAGAAGACCTGCGTAGCTGCTTCTCTCCAAACCTGTGGCTCCAACATCTTTTCCAGCTGGAGGAGAAGAAAGGGAAATGTCAAAGATTAGTCACAGATACGGTCATATTTATTGTCATTTATGCTCTTTAAACCCTCTTGAACATTGATAGTCTCCCCTCATATTTCATATATATTCTCTATCAGACTGATGACACCATGTTTTGTACATTATTCTATATGTCATCCTCTTGAAAGTCAGCACATTCGGTATTAAAGAAATCCATGCATTTATTTATTTTGCAATATATCTTGTACTGTGAGGTGAACTTTCAACTTCATTAGAAAACTGATGATGACTTGAGGCCAAAAGTAAAACTCACAGTTTATTGCAAAAGCACTAAATCCACTGGCTGGCTCTTTCTATTGTTTTCTACTTCTCCTTTGACATTTGACATCAGCAGACTACAAAATAATTCACATTACATGATATTATAGAGCAAATAAAAAAGTTAATTTATTTTTTGTCACAGTAAGTAATGATGCTATTCAGTATCAATTTGTGTATGTAGTTAAAGGTATTCACCACTAGAGGGAGACATCAACCCAACACATGAAAACATGAGGACATTGATGACAATTTCGTATGAGTGGATCTGAATGGCCTTGGTGGTAAAGCAGCTGAACAGCTTGCATAGACAAACTGTCACTTTTGTTGCACATCTGTTTGGCAGTGAACAGTCCATGAATGAATGAATACCAAAACAGCAGCAAGTTTAAACACAATTTTCACCCTCCAGCTTACCAATAATATATTTTATAGGACCACAGAAATTCACTACAGACTGCAATCCTGCTGAGGCAATCCTGTTCAGGAATTGCTTCTTTTTTGGTCAAAACCTGCCGATTTTCTCTCACCTTAGGGGTGAACATGTGGGCGATGCCGTCCACTGCTCCCTTCAGCAGCAAACCTCGCACCAGGAAACAGAAAAGCACCACATACGGGAAGAGAGAGCTGAAGTACATCACCTAAGAGAGAGAGAGAGAGAGAGAGAGAGAGAGTCAAGTACATTATACAGTGTTGCCATGGTCACGCTTTCCATGTGAGGCCTCTCACATGGATGAGGACCAGACTGCAACCATGCACACACACACACGCACACACACACACGATGAATCAATCTCAAAACTGCTTTGTGTTTGCTTGGCACTGAATCTGTGAAATCTTACCAAATGTGGAGTGGACTTTGAGTGGGTTTTGAGAGATGAGTCAAAATCCTTCCTACAGCATTTCGGGGAAGCATTGCAGTACTGACTATGATAATTGGATTACTAAGTTTAGTGTTCAAAAAACCGTGTCAAACCTTGGCGATCCTCGTATTTTCCTATTGAAAATGTGGGCTGGATGTTGCGCTGTGGTATATGACTCACTCCCTGGATCAAGATTACAGGATGTTGTTCCAGTTGTTGCCAAAAGGAGCATTTTCCATCTGCATCCTGAACCAGTCTTTGCTTGGTTCAGTTTAAGCTTATTAATGTTGCATGTGTCTCTTTTCCATAATATAGATGAGATCCAAAAATAGACTAATGCTGATGACAGGCTTGAGCATTTTACCTTTGACTGAAAAGCATTAGCAAAGTGAATAAAACTGATATGGATGAATGATCGATTAAAAATAGAATTGTAAAGCTTCTGAGCTTTTGTCAGAATTATTTATTGTCTGCCTCTTTATCCAGTATATGGTTTGGTAATCTCTATAGTTTGCGGGATCGGCCCCTGCTGTAAAGCCATGGAGACCCCATACCTTCCCAGAGGACTGGATGCCCTTGATGACAGCCAGGCAGACCAGGATCCAAGCTACCAGCAGGCACAGGGTCATCTTCCAGTTCAGGCCGCCTGTGTCATCGATGGAGCTGGTGATGTTGAGAGTCTGGCGGTACCAGAAGTAAGTGGTGGCTGAGCTCTTCTCACACTCCGGCACCACGACTACAACAGCAACGAGGAAAGAGAGAGAAATGGAATAAACAGTGCTATTACAGTGGAGTATGCACACATACAATTTGTTGTTTTACAGAAAACTTTACATATTTAATTTTACCTGTCATATAAATGTATTTTAAAATAGCCAGTGGTGGAAGAAGTACTTTTGAAATTACTTGTAAAAGTGACAAAACCAAAATACCATGTCCTCCTGACTAAAAGTACAAAAGTATGAGCAGCAAAAGGTACTTAAAAGTACTAAAAGTAACACATCATGCAGAAAGGTTCATTTTAAAATGTTGATTATTGTATGATGTATTATTACTGGTGCATTTGTGTGTGTGTGTGTAAGCAGTATTTTAATGATGTTGCTAGTCAATGTTTAGATCATTAATACAAATAATAATAACACTGTTGTGTGCTTAAATTGTAATACCAACTCATATTTTTGAATCTACTACTGAATCTATCAACATAATCAGCATACAGTGCAAAAACTTCTATCCTAACAACTATGTTTTTTTTTGATTAAGTGCAACATTATTCTCTCTCATTTTCTAATATTTCAAGATACTGAAACTAATTTCTAGAAAATTATCTCTCTGCATTGTCAGATTGTTCTACTTTTCAGACTCAATAACTGACAAAAAATACCTGCTAATATGGAGATTTCTGAGTGTTTTAAATGTTTAAAAGATTTTTGAAACATGTTTGCTTACTTGCAGTATTCATATTCTCTGCCTTTGCTGGTGCAGATCTGTGTTTATTGGTGCATTACCGCCACCCGTTGTTAGTGAAATAGTGTGAAACCATTGACGAGACTGTGGAGCATGTCACTCAGGTCTGTGTGCATGTGCCTCTGCATGTGCATGCACGAGACAAGGAAAAGGGGGCACCCACTCAGTGAAACATTGCTATATTGCAGTATTAGTCAAAAACTCCACAGAGTACCTTTAATATGCAAAGTAACAAGTACCGCTAACTGTTAGATAACTGTAGTGGAGTAGGAAGTACAATAGTACAAGGAGCAAAACAACTATAAGTGCTTCATAATTGCATAATTCCACCACTGCACATAGCTTAACTAAATCCTATTGGACGCTCCACGGCATCCCCGCTGCATTCATAATCATAAGCAGAGTCGACATCCTGTCCTTGAATGCTAATGAAAGCTAATGCCCTTTACTCTGCCAGAACCTGCATGTGCCTCCACCACAGGCTACCAGCTGCCCAGCCATTCGATGGACTAACGCTGTCAGCTGGGTCGTAGCATCTGAATGGCCTCGCCGACAAAGCTGCTCTGTAGGATGAAGCGCAGGGCAATCTCAGCCATAGAGACAGCACAAACACTTTTCTGTTAGCCTGCAGAGACACTGCTGCTTGACTGCAGAGCCGCAGCAAGGCAAGCTGTTTCAATGCAAAGACACGTTCTGCAGCTTTAAGCACCGTCCTGCATAGAACTGAGCAGCATGTGTGTGTTTGCATCAGCTGAGATACTGAATACAGAATAGTCCTGCAGGACTCTGCAGTATTAATTTTTCCTCTACATTGTGTCTTTTGTTTTGTCAGGTGTTCTTCTCTATTACAGTTTCAGCTGTGTTGTGCACTCACTGGCTTGGGTTCCATTTCTCTCGAAGGGGCATTCAGCCCAAGGCAGTGGATACTGGAAGGACTGGAAGAAATAGAAGATGCTCCAGCCGATAATCACATTATAATATAGGCCAACAAAACCGCAAACCTGAGGGAAGATGAGAAAAAAACAACGTATTACTCTTAAAAACATCACCACACAAATGTACAAACACAAACAGCACAGGGGACAAACAGCATGCAGTTTGTTGAGGCGAACGCCTCTTCTTGAGTCAGGGCACAGCCGCTGAGCATACAGCTTAAGTCAGTGTGTGTATGAATTATTGAGCTGTTTGCTCTCAGCAGCCAAGTCTAGGGTCCTCTATGTGAAGGTATTTATAGTTGCTGAATCTCCCTCTGCCACATCCGGGCTGCCACACGCCTCACTGCCCCAGGCCAGGCATCTCCCTCCTCTCTTTTGCACCAGATTTATGAAATCACTATCAGAAAGACTGACGCAGTAGATCACTGACTGACCGACTCAGCCACTGACTGACTATGTTTTAGGCTGATGACACTGATGGGATGGGGACATGATGGGTCACTACTCCTGCAGATGATGGGGACAGATTATGACACTGATCTGTGCTTGTCTTTGCATGCCGCTTGCTGTAAAACTTCAAGAGGAAGTAATATGAGCAGGCAGAGGCAGTTGTACAGCACGTTTATCGTCTCTGCACATAACATGTCTTACTCTGAGTTGAGAGGTGAAAGAGGGAAAATTACTATCTTGAACACTACATCAATGCAATAACAGTTGTTGATCTTTGTCCTAAATACCCATTGTATTTCTCTAAAGCTGAAGTACAATAATTGTGGTTTTACAATACTGTTTATGGCGTTTTACAAACAATAAGTCCAATAGGTTTATTAGTGGTAATTCAATCATTTATTAATGTTTAACAAATCAGTGATAAGCCATTAAAAACGGTTTGTGAGGCCACAAAGGGCCCCTTTGGTTGGTGTATATCTTTTGTAACTCTAGCTTCATTCATTGTTTACCAGCCTCAATGGCTCGCTGTAAAGTGGAAAAAATATGTCATGGGTTTTTCCACTAATAATAACACATCAAATATTAGTAGGTTATTAATAAATCAGCCTTCCTGCAGAAGGTAGGCACTCAAACATTGTAATCAGTTGGAGACATTAAAGAGACAGGTGTGTGGAGAGAGGCGCTGTAGTCAACTCATGTCACTTGCAATGGATTTCAATGGGAAGTTTTCATTGGGGGAATAGTATAAACTTCTCCAACCACTCGTGCAGCAAACAAATATATTCTTCACTGTGTAAACCACTGAATTACATTGTAATTGACATGATTTCATGCTTTGGTACAGACCTTCATGTACCCCTCATCAGCACATTAGTGACAACCTGTAAACCCTAAAGTTGTGAAGTTGTGATAAAAGGCCCCCTGAATCAACAAAAAATTAAAGTTTCTTGTGGCTTCTTCCTTTAAAAAGTATAAAGTACACACCTGTGTAGATGCATTTCAGGGGAGTATGACTCCCAACGTGAATTTTATCAAGAATCACAGAGCTTAAAATTCTGTGAAAACTGATTTTATAATCTGCAGATTAATTCACTATTAAATAAATAAATAAAATGGACCTTTATTAATCCACCGTAGGAAAAATTCAAGTTACATTCAAGAATGAAGAAAAACTGTTCCAGAACCAGCTCTTTGCAGCTCTATCATGCCTCATTGTAAAGTGCAACCAGTATTAAGAGTTACATGGTTAGTGAGTTCATGGTGTCTCTTACCATCAGACTAGAGACCCCGATGCCTCCCAGCTGTGGGTAGACGTAGTTCCACACCCCGATGCTACCACGCCGGATCCTCTGACCCACCGCCAGCTCCAGGAAGAACAAGGGGATGCCGATGAGGAGGAGCAGAATAAAGTAGGGAACCAGGTATGCACCTGAGACGGAGGAGGGACAGATGATAGTGGCATTACTGAGTGTACAGCTACATTGGTTATCTGAATGATTCTTTGTTTGCAATCCATGCAAGGACAAAAGCATATTATAAAACAGGAGAAAGGACTTTGTTAAATTATATTTGTCAGGCTCTATTTTTGGACTCTCTTCTTTTTTTCCTCTACTGCTCTAATTTTACTCTTTTCTCTTCCTTCTTTCCATCACACTTCTTACTGTTGTTCTTTGTCAGTCAACTTCCATTCAACACTTTGTCAGATGTGTCCATCTTTTTTGCAGAAGGACAATAGAGAGAAAAGCATCAGGCACTCAAAGACAACAAGTCATGTCCAGTCCTGCTTACGTCAAGACATGAAGGGGCACCATGGCGACAAAACCATCCGCATCCAGAGAGGATGGGCTCCAACTGATGCACGGCTGAAAGGAGCAGCCTGTTTCCAGACTAAAAACAAATGACGTTTGACTCAATCAAAAATACTGATCATGTCATGATTGGCCATTAGAGCTAGCAGCAGACAAAGGAAACAAAGATAGGGACACAGTGTCATGTTACATAGTGGTATTATTATCTGGACTGTTAGAAGTGACTGCTGTGTTGCTGCCTACTTTCACTGATCTTTGATGTCTATTCTGGGCAGCAGAGACACAGAACAGAGAAAAGCAAAACATGTTAGTGAGGAGATATTTTGGTAAGCTGTCTGTCTTATTGTTATTCCTTACAGATATGGCACAGTTTTTTGACCCACCAGCAACAAGGAAGTGGTCAGATCATATAGCATACATATAGCATGTAGAGGATGATTCCTGTTAATTTTAACGACACCTTGATCTTTCTTTGGTTGAAAACATATTCTTGAAGAAGGTAGGCTATCATATTTATGGCACAATCATGGAAATACAAAACCAGAATACATTAAGTTTTAAGGATATGGATCTTCATGATTGGCACAATGAGCTCGATGATAACCAGCAGTTTAATAGCTACTGACTGTTTAAGACTGAGTGACTCTCTGACTTGTCATTTTGTTTAGCTCAGCCCTGTGTAAAAAGCAAATCTGTATAAATGTAGGTGTAGTACTCACAATCTGTTCATTTCAGAGAAGAGATATTTATGTGACTATACAGGAGATCAAGGAGGCAAGTATCATTGTATATGACTTTGTCCTAGATTTGTTGATGAGAGAAACCCAACCAATTAGGCACAATCATGCTCCCAGGGGTTGAAC
>NW_023339707.1:11829837-11834937 GCF_004916995.1 Morone saxatilis
AGACCTGCTCTATTTGAAAAGTGTCCTGAGATAACTTCTGTTATGAATTGGTGCTATACAAATAAAATTGAATTGAATTGAATTGGTAGGGGTTCTATAATTTGTCCTAAAAAAAAGTTTACTCGGATGTCTAAAGATGTCTCTTTTTTGTTTTGTCGTGGACTATCTAACATTATTTTGTTTTGTGATAGATTGTTGTTCATTACTTTTAAGATGAGCCTTGGTGATTAAAGACAAAAACCTTTGCTTGACACGAAACCGTGAAAACTAAACAAGGATGGACAAGAGACATCTTGAAACAAGCCTGGACAAGACAATGCAGCATCGCCTACCGAGTCAAAATTCAGTGGGGGATACACACACAAGTACATGCACACACTCTGATTAAAATGATCCAGCTTTGTTATATCATGCATTTCAAATACCCTCTTTACACACACCTCCCACACAAGGTAGAACCAACAATGTCTGAAAGCGCAGGAAATCAGTGTTTACTCTTCCACTTCCTCCATCTTAGTCATCAACACCCTCTCATCTCACCACAATACCAGCAAATCACAATAGCGAAGAGATAAGGCTGAGAAACCTGCAATAAAAGCAAATAAAGACTAAACCTCACTGCGTTATACCAGACCCCCAATGTTCCCTCATCCTGCTGAGGAAAAATGATCTCATCCTGTAGCTGCTGACAGCACAAGTTCGCAAAGTCTGAGAAATGTTGAAGAGACTGGCCCTCTGACTTGCACGATTAGTTGGCTAATTGGCTGACAGGACGCAATTTATCAAGTAGGAGGAGGCTGCAGCTCCGTCAGCAGGCAAACTGAGCAGGACACTGAATGGACATTGAGATCTTAGACACACGAGAATGGTGAGAAAGGTACAGCACACACCGTGATGTGTACAGGAAATTGGTATATACTTAAATGTATGCAAAATGACATGTATAATAATCAAAGTCATGTTTAATGCAAGTAACAATTAATAGACTTTTGTAAAACATACAATTCAACCAAAAGTCAATATGTAATATTGAATCATTCCCATGTATTTCAAGGAATAGTTTGATATTTTGGGAAATAAGATTATTGATTTTTTTTTGGCAAGCGTTAGATGAGAAAATTGATGCCACTTTCTTGTCTGTAAGGGTCAATAGGAAGTTATCACAAGCAGACAGTAAGCTTACTCTCATCTACTCATCTTACTCTCACCAATTAAGTGAATAAGCGCATTTCCTAAACTGTCAAACTATTCCTTTAATCAAAATGAATGAAGATGGAGGCAGAGAAAATTAGAATCTTTATTATATCCTGGATTATTTTAGAAAAGCCAATTTGCTGTGTGTAAGCACAACACTTACTCTTCTGACTGTCTAAAAAAAAGCAGATGGTTAATAGTCCAGAATAATGTAGTACGGTGCTAAAATGTTGTGTCAGTTTGGACAAGTGTTTGGACAATTTTAGGTGGTTGAAACTGTCAACACACTGGTTTGTCCTTGGGCAAAATGTTTACATGCTGGGAAGAGTAATTGTGTTAGTGCTGTGTGTGTGTGTTTGTGTCAAGTACAACAACAGACAGAAAATACATAACAGGACTTATTGACTTTATCTGTTAGAGGAAATAAGAACTTAATTAACTGAAATCGCTGATGTATTTCTGTCTGTAAGGTGATGCAAATGAACGTTTTTATGAGATAGCGCAATACAGCATTAAATTTCACACCAATCACAGACACCAGTGGGCATTCTCAATCAAATTATGTCTCAACAAACAGTTGGCAGGCAAGGAACAGTATCCTGGACAAAACTGCAGACAGGAAAATGCAAATCCCATGCTCAAACAAAAGGATAAAATCAAAATCGTTACATGCTATTAAGTTAACTACTCCCATCTGGCAGCTTATTTCATTGAGGATTTTACAGAACTAATAAAAAGAAGTCACATTAGCAGCGTTGACTCAGCACAACATTTCTCATTGTTAACAATTACTCAGAAGCCTGGGGGGACACATGTTCACCATGGGTGGCCCAATCAGGATCCGACTTCCAAACCTGGGAAGTGTTACTAGGCTTTGCACATTGGGCGACGCAAAAGTTTCAAGTTTCTGTGATTCAGACAGACACTGAACTGTTAAAATGCAAAAAAATCATGTAGACATGTCATCCACCTACCTCCACCGTTCTTCTGGCAAAGGTAGGGGAACCTCCAGACGTTACCCAGGCCCACAGAGAAGCCCACCTGGGCCAGGATGTACTCTAGCTTGTTGTTCCAGGCGGGTCGGCCGTCTTCAGCGTCTGGGTCAGGGGAGGGCAGCAGGGCCTTTACTGGAGCAGTAGATCCAGGACTCAGACCCATGCTCATCTGACTGCTCTTATAGTCCATGGGGTGCTCCAGGGACAGCAGGTCAGCCACTGACTCAGTGACCGGCTCATTGCTGTGCTCCCGCTGGGTCACCTTGGTGTTCTTTGGCATAGCTGCAACACAGGAGCTCCTTCAGGCTAGGTGGTGGAGGCAAGTAGGAGAGCCAAAGGGGACTGACTGGAGGGAGATCAGGAGGAAGCAGGGAAAGAAAGTTGTGCCTTTTTCTTAAATCTGTGAAGAGAAATGGTTGGAGACAGACAGGAAATGTAACTGCTTAGGAATAAGTAAAGTACTTTTTCTGCTAAACCATAAAATGCTATTAAAACAACACTCTCATACAAAGACCCAAGAGTCCCAAGAGAAATTAACAACATTTAAAACTAAGTGAATGACGGAAAACCTTGAACTGGCTCTGTGTCTTGGAAGACAAAAATTTGTGTGATTATTTGTTCAAGACCCTTCACAACATCACAGGAAACAGGTTCAGGAGCTAGACTTTTGACAAGTGACTTTATCAATTTCTGTTCAGAATGGTGTGAACTGCTTTTCCTGTTTTCTACTTTGCACATAAAACATTTCAAAATGTCAGTAAAACTGCAGCACTTGAGAGCCATAAGTGAGGTATTTCAGTAATCCACTTCATTATGGTGAATGAGACCCAAAGATTGAATTACAATCCATTTCACAGCAGAGCCCATTATACTAAAGTTGAGTCATGTGAATAGCATGAACAGCAATGTGTCTGTGTGTGTGTGTGACTGCTGGTCTCAGGAGAATGCAGTATAATAAAACCAAAGCCTCAGATTTCATCAGTTATTAGTGTCCGTATTTGTTTCTCATCATGCAGATTCAACATCTTGTCTGCAGGTTGTTTTAAGATTTCAGAGGCTGTGATGAAAGAGTCTGGTAGTCCAGCGCTCCTGAATGAACTGTATTATTTCCTAAAGAGAAAACCTTTCTGGAAAGTTAGTCCCTCCAAATTCTCTGGCATGTGATACCTTTTCAGAGGCCCTTTGCAAAAATCCCCTAATAAGCCTACAATCCTGTTTGTGCTGCCTCCCTCGAGAGAAACTGGTGTAGATAACAACACAATTTAAGAGTCACTGTGTCAGAAATTATAGAAGGTTTGATTCTCCAGCATAAATGAGGATTTTAAAGTTGTTGTTTAATCAGAGGTGGTGAGCCACCCAGATCCTGACACATCATAACACATGATAACGGGCTAAACGCACTGATTGAAAGAGCACCGATTTAGTATTGCACTCCTAGACTTAGGAAACAAATATGATCAAAATTGATACAGCAGAACCAGAGATATGGTCTTTTTTATTCATTTCCTTATTCCCTGATAAAACATGGTGCTACATTAGTTGCAATGCAACTTGAATGCCTACAGTTCGGTTGGAGATTCAGGTGTGTTATGCTAGCAGTGGCCAATGTAGCCTTGGGCAGAGCTTACTTCGTTATAACTCGAAATAATAGCACCTCTGCTCTTTTATAATGTATAATGAGGAGGTCTTTAGTTCTGGCGAGGTGGCCCACCTCTGCTATTCAACACTGTGGGAAAGCCAGTAAACACTGGAGATTTAATCCTCTTAAATTAAAATGGAAATTTGTAGCTGCAAGCATGAAATACTTGTGCATGAAAAGACACTTGACCCTCGAAGACCCATGAAAACATTGTGAGACAATTAGCATTTACTATACATTAACTCATTAACTAAAGGTCAGCATAACGATGAATGATGCAGACAACCTTGGTTAAGAGAGCAGAAAACAACAGAAACCAGACTTCAGCTGTGTGGGATGGACGAGATCTGTCTTTTCACTCTGGTAGTTCAGGGGCAGAGAATAGAAGCCAGAGGTGTTTGATCTAGAGACAAGGCCTCTAATCTGAAAACAGATGCAGCCGACTGAGAGCAGAGCTGGGTTTTTATTCACTGTGACTTCTGAAGAACGGTTGCCAGCCAGCAGGACTCTAAGCCCACCCAGAGGCCGCACCAGCAGCACGCACATCACATTCCTCAACAGTGGCAATAAGCCCCTGCAGTCACGACACGCAGCAGCTCCTAGCCTCCGAGCTCTGCACAGATCCCAGAACTGCAGTGACCTTTCCAACAGCAGTCTACAACTACACAATAATGAGTCATCATCGAACACTCTCCAAATGAGGTGTGAAGCAATGAAATGCATGTTTGCAAACAAAAAAAGTTTTTCTGGCCAAGCTGCAGAGTTTTGGGGGATATTTTGAGCTCCGAAAGACCGTTCACACAATGTTTTACTTTTCTTATGATTGGAAATATCATTGTCAACTGTCGCAGTTCCCTACAGGTTAGGGTGATGGTGGCCCCCTCAAACACAAATGGCTAATAAGATTCTCACTTTGGCTTTCTAATCATGTGCAGTGAAAGTTTTCGATGTTGATGCAGAATTTCACCAACTTTCAGAGTTTCACAGTATGTGCTGACACAGATGGCACATAACAGAGACAGCAGGGCTTCACACACAGTGCAAGACACTCTTACAGTTTATGACTTAGAAATCATTCTCCATTTTAGGGAAACATAGTGAGTGGCAAGTTTTTTTTTCAGGATGAAAGTGTACTGAAGAGAATAAAATGAAAGAAGAAGAAGATATACTTTATTGATCCCCTAGGGGGAAATTGTTTTTTTCACTCTTTTTTTATACACACACACACACACACACACACACACACACACACACACACACACTGAAATGCAC
>NW_023339707.1:11834962-11836195 GCF_004916995.1 Morone saxatilis
TTTCGGGCGATGAGTTGGAAAAACCCGTTAAACTCGGGGGAACAGGACGGGTTTAGGATTGTGAACCTATTATTGTGACATATTAATTGGACTCCAAAAAGGTTCACAAAAGGCATAAAACTGCAGTCTGTAGGGACTTGGCTTTTGGAACCCGGAGGTTGCCGGTTGGTCCCACAGACAACCAAAATTAATGGGTGTTGGACTGGCAGTTTCACTTGCCTGTGGACTGCCGGATGGTGCCTTGAGCAAGGGCAAACCAACCCCGAAACCTTGCTATTGGGGTAAATGTGGCAAAAGCCCCATCCACTTCCACCATCTCTCTCTTTGATGTCCACATGTGTATTTGAAAGTTGTGTGTGTGTTTGTGTATAAAAAAAGAGTGGAAAAAAAACAATTTTCCCCTTAGGGGATCAATTAAAAAGTATATCTTCTTCTATCGTTCTTCGTTGTTTGGACGCTTCAGAATAAGTGTGTGTTAAGCCGTAAATTAAGAATTAAACTCCAGGATTTTACACACGTGTTAGATAGATAGGATAAGATAGATAGATAAGATTAGATAGATAGATAGATAAGAATTAGATAGAATTAGAATAGATAGGATTAGACTTTATAATTCCGCGAAGGAAATTTGCTCGTCATAGGCAAGCCATAAAAACAATAGAATAAAATACTTAGATAGAAAAGATAAAAAGATAAAATAGATAAAGGTGAAAAAGTTGACCAGCGCCTCATGAGCAGGTTTCGGGGTTAGGTTGCCTTGCTCAAGGGCACCTCGGCAGTGCACAGGAGGTGAAACTGGCACCTCTCCAGCTACCAGTCCACACTCCATATTTTGTTGTCTGTGGGACTTGAACGGGCGACCCTCCAGTTCCCAAGCCAAGTCCCTACAGACTGAGCTACTGCCGCCTGCAACGGTGGAATGGAAAAAGGTGATACAGAGAGTGCTGTATGTATTTACTTTTCACAGAAATGGGAGTGGTGCTAAGAGACCCCCAGATGTGCGTTTCCTGGAACCATATGATCCAAATTCTCCATAGACAGTTTGGTGTTAATGATGTAACAGCACAGGTTGTCTGTTTCTCCTACAAAGATATGCTCTCACTTTTATCTGTCTGGTTGCTAAGCAATGGCTCTTCCTGCAAAACTGGAATCCCATCTCTGCCGCAGCATCAGTGGTCGCCTATCTCTCCTCTCACCATCTCAAACGGACGGACTTGATATCCCCTGAGGGTC
>NW_023339707.1:11836233-11854577 GCF_004916995.1 Morone saxatilis
TGATGGTCTGTTGTGGGATCTATTGCAGCCATCACAGACAGATTCAATTCTAGAAAATGGTGTCACTGTAAAATATATGGTTTGGACAGATGCCACCCAGTATTGATGAATTCCTTTGCCCCCCACCAGTGGGATTTGATCCTGAACAACACATTGATTCTGACAGGTATAAAGCAGCACCTGCATGGCCACGTTAAGGCATCCTCAGGCCCATATATTTACCACAGCTTGAGGAGTGACTCTCTGCATGGGTATAACCTCTGATGTCTTGTCAAGGTCAAATGAATCACCTAATAACAGCAATGCAGAGACGCAAACAACGCAGACACAAGTCAGCGGGTGATCATCAGTCCCACAGAATTTGACATATTCGAGCCAAATGTGGACACACATGGCGCGGCGTCGTCAAAAACGGAGGATTAATGAGCGACGCTCACCGTCAATGTTGCGGCGAAATCAGCATCTGTCAGGTGATGAGGTGAAAGCTGACGCTCGTCTCTATCAAGTCAATTCAAAATTGTATTTTATTTTTTGGGAGGGAGGATGGGGGGGTTATCGCTGGTTACTGGAGCGATTCACGACAAACCATTTAATCGTTACAGAGAAACAAACGCACATCTAAAACGGTGAAATTGCAAAAAATGCTTACAAGACCGTCACTCTTACCTTGTGTGTTGTGCAGAACGGGTTACAACGTCCGAGTCTGTGTATGAATCCAAAGTGATGTTCGGTATCTTCATTCAGGCACTGGCTCCGTGTGCAACATCTCTGCGCTCAAAGGGATGCGATATCACACAGCTTCCAGTCACACAGGGCGCATAGTGCGTAAAGTCTGACGCAGGAGCTCAACGCTTGCCACAAGTTTGCTTTACTGTAATCACATTAACTGGAGCAGGTAATGGCTTATTGCAACTGTTTATCTCACTCCGGCGGTTCAGCGATGTTCTGCAGCTCTGCTAAAAGAGCAGCTGCTCGCACCTCTGGTCTCTGGTTTCCACGTGGTTATGGCTGTGTTGTGGGATAAATCAGCTCCCCATAGGATGAAGAAATTACTATGGAAAGTCACTCACGACGAAGTCTGACGCAGGTTTGACTCACCCGCTCGTGCGCACGTCAGCAGTTGATCTTAAAAAAAACAACTACATCTGCAGTGTTCACAGGACGGTAATAAGGGCGTCACACAGGTAGCCTGCAATCAGAATGCATCAAACTAATGACTTGTATACTGATTGTGCAAAGGGTGTTTGGGTTGAACAAAATGCTTCCCCAGCAGCCTTAATGAAAACTGAATGACGATTATTATTATTATTATTACTACTACTAATTTATGCAGAATTAATACAAGAAATTAACATCTCAGTTTCCCCACATTGCTTTTTATGCTGGAAGCATAAGCATATGGAAGCTACCTTGACACAGTTTACCTCCATTACAGAGGAGGTGCCAGATGTTAATACCTAATAGACATGTCAGACTGTGCTGTTGTGCCCACAGTAATGTAACAGGCGTAAAAAGACAGTGCTTCCTAATGGACGTTTCTCAAGTGCAAATAATTTGTGGCACAGTCATTTTTCTCTCTGACACCAGCAATTTATTCTGCCCTTGGCTCTGTCTGCCATGGCTCCACACTCCATATTTCTTCTCCTGGCTCTCTGGGTAGCTTTTTATTTTCACAAAATAGACAACAGAGAAGTTTGCATGAGCTTGTTTTTGCTATTTTGGTATGTAATTGTTTTCCCAAATGATAATTATTTAGACAACTCAAAGGTGAGATTTCGCAACTCAGACCATCGTTTAATTCAGAGTGTCAGGTGTTTCAGAGAGCAGCTCATGGCAAACAACGACACAGATCCTGTTTGAGGGGTTAGAGTATTTTGAGCTTGAATGTGTTACTAATGTGTCAGACACTGAAAGATATCCAGAGTGACAGTTTGCTTTTCTACTGATAACATGGGGACTGTCATCAGAGCATAGTAGCCCAAAGTTTGTGAGTTTCACAAAGTGTTAGTGTCAGATTTTGTTGTTGTTGTTGTTGTTTCATCGTGTCCGACTCTGTAAAAAAGAATCCCAAAACATATAGGACATCCCAACCCTGCTGTAGGTACTAACCCCGGGGCAATCCTCAGCTTCCATCACAAGACGCCCCCAAAACACACAATCCCTCCCTTCCTCCCAACTCACGCACCCACACAAGTAATTCTGCATCAACTGACAACATATATGCACAGTATTCTGTCTCCTTCAATTCACTCATGTGACTCACTTTCCAAGGGCTGACTGCTGGGATCAGTTGCCATGGCAACCACCGATCATATGATGGTTACTCACCCTGTGAGCATTTTTCTTTTCTTTTCTAGTCCCCCCCCACCCCTCCTCCCTTCTCCAGCACCTACTGGTGTTCTGCAGTACAGCTGTGAATGAGCCACTGAAATAAAGTCCAAAGCACAACTTATCACTGGGTCGGTTTTCCTGCCTGTGCTTCATCGCTGCTGATATGTGACTCAACTCGCAAAAACACGTAGTTTATCACACCTCTAAATTATGCAACATGAGACACAATGTGTCCTGTGTCCTGATCGTAGCTAGAATCCTGCTGCAGTATTACTCACTTTAAAGCCTCATGAATAACCGCAGATCAGAATTGTCAGAGAGGTGGCACTGGATGAGGGCCTGTGGATAGGGAAAAAAAACAAACATATTTAATGTCTGATAAATGGTGCCACACGAGAAATTTCACTCACAGTACAATAAAGCTCTCCATCACTACAGCTCTGACCTGAAACATCTTGACCTTGAGCTGAGTGATTTTATTTTTATTCGTCTCACACAGCAGAGTGTATATGTAGAGGGAGAAGCTGCAGTGAGGCCTGTGGATTCAGCCTCAATATTTCACATGTTGTTAAATTGGAGCACAGAATGGAGGGGTAATGAGCCACCAGACTGGGCTGTGATTTACTGGGCATATTAAGACCATCTATAAGGGCTTAGTTCTGTGAAGTTGGACAGCTAAAGACCCGGTAAATAGAGAAGAGACAGACAGCACACTGAGTCTGACATCAGTCATATCTATTAATATAATCCAAGAGTGCACCATCAAATATTATTTCTGGATGTGAAAACTGACATTGGAACAGGTGGGAGATAACATGTGCCATGAGATTGCTCAAAGGGATTCAATGTTATTCTTCAGCTTGGAGGAAACTTGTGAATGGTAGATATGTTTATATATCCGATAATATTGTGAGAATCCTATTCACCATCAGTGGATGGCCCTTATCTCCAGCCTCAGGAGAGCCAGGTTGCCAGGTCACAAGTTACTGACGAACACCGGCGGCCTAAATCTGATCCGTGTCTCGGGGGGTGTTTCTGTGCAGCTGAGCCTCATCAGCACTCACAATTCACCTTCCTCTCTCTGCTCCCCCCATCTTTGCCTGATTATTGGTGCAGTCCCAACTCTGTCAATGTACTGACACCTTTGCCTACTCCCTTCTGGGTGTGAGAGTGCTGCCATAGGAAAGAGATGGGCAAAAAGAGGAGGGAGAGATGCTTCAGCCAGTTCCCTGACTGACTGACTACCTGCTGCTTTTCTGTCCATGAATAAAAAAAAAGACAAGGCTGCAGGGCAGTTGTAACCACACTGGCTCAACTGTCCTGATGCAACAGCACTGAAAAGGTGGTTCTTTGTTCACTAAAACTGACTATATGCACTATAATGTTGCCGGACAGATATCTCATTAAGTATTCCTCCACTGCCCTTTGCCTGTTTCCCTTTAATCTCCCATCCCTGCTGTTCTAGTGACAAGAGGTTCATTAGTACTCTGGTAAAGCTTCACTCTTCTTCCATAGATAAAGAAACATACAAAAAAGTCACGACCGTGAGAGGTGAAGCGGAGTATCGACACCTGTGATGAATGTGCAGTGGCAAAATCAATGGCAGAGATTTGGCCTTGAGACCATGTAATAAACATAAAGTTAAGGTGATGACTCATGATGGCTGTGATGTTTCAACGTGAGAAACCATAAAGAGTTTCTCTATAGACAACAGACAGCATTTAGGTGTGGTTTAATAGCCACTGAATTTGAGACTGAGGAGGAGTATGAAGAGGTCTGGCCTTCACCCACAAGAATAGACAGTAAAACTGTTTGATAACTCTATGCAGGGAGAGTGAATTTACAACAGAAATAGCTTTTATGAGCTCGGAGAGCTGACACTTAGTCTGTTAACATTTGAGGCAAATAAAACTACAAAACTATTTCAGCATTCAAACATGTGGCAGAAACTTCATATGTATGTAGAAATATATCATTTGTCCATCACATTCACGGCCCCTCTTCATATTGTCCTATTCATTATTCATTTAAAATGAAAAGACTGCTTTGTAGAGGTTGAGTTCTGTAATGATGATGGTTATTATAAGGGCTTGTTCAAATTGAGAATAAATACAGCACTGCAAACCACTCATGCTAAATTCCTCCATTAGTGCCTTATGCCCTTTGGTTGTCAATATAGCATGTGTGTGTGGGTGTGTGAGGAGAGGGGGCTGCTGGAAATAGATCAGACAACTTATCATGCAGGATTACCACATCACTGATCACTCTATTCTCTGAAGAATATGTGATGCAATTATTGTGCTGTGTCTTCGTAGCAATTGATATTATAGTACAATATACGGCCTGATTGTGTATTTCATTTGCAAAAGGCAGAAACAAATTGGAAAGTTTCATTTCCTGGGAGCATAATAAACAAATTGTGAAATGAAATGTCACAATTCTTGTTTTTAGTTTGCAGTGCTTCCACCAGCCGCCTTAACAAATTATGTGTTAATTGGTCATTTTCATACAGTGTAACAAGCTGTAAAGGTCATAGTGTAAAGTAAGGCTCAGAGAGGGTTAATGTCCTCCCTGTAGATTTTGGTGATATAGTGTGAACACTGGCCCTCCTTGTCCTGCCCTCCATTATACCAGATGGCTGCTCAGAGCCCTGCTGTTCGAGGCTGTAGAGTAAAGAAATACGCAAACAGTCAAGACTTCCTGCTAGCTCGTATAGATCAATGTGCATTCATCCTCATCGTGCATAATGAAAACTCGTTGAGCCTTGTTGATATTAATAGGCATGAGCTGGTTTGCCTGGATGGAAACAACACAACAATTAAGAGAGCTGTTCCTGTTAATAACAAAATGTGAACTCACATCATTTATAGTTCTGATTATAGTTCTTGCTTTATTACGCAGTATGGATACATATACAACTCTGAATATCTCAGCAGTGAGGTATATCTGTGACCAGAGGACCGTTTTTTAAACACAGTGACATGATATACCTAAACCCCAGAGACCCAGTCAGTGGCCTGTGAAAACTCCACCTCAGACTGTGGACACTTCTCTGCCACCTCACGATGACTAATCCATGGCGAGTGGTGCCAGGAGGGCACTACAGCGCTTAAAGAAACAGAGCATACACCGTCTTTTATGTAACGACATAAAAGACCGTGAACAAAATGTTTGCACTCCGGCTGTTATGACCCTGTCAGCTGCATTCTTGTCATAAATGTGCACTCACCGGGGACGACCAGGTTAGGTTTTTGTGTATGTGTGTATGTTGTGGGTGTATATTTGTGTGTGCATTTTATGGCTGTATTAACCAATCTCCCTGCTTTTCTACCGTCTCTGTCTTTTGGTTAACCAGCCTCAACCACAGCAGATGCTGCAGTGCCATTAAGAAAAGGGGAGGTAATGAGGTCTTTCTTTGTCATACTTTTGTAAAACCCATGTTACAACCAGAGCAGTTCCACTAACATCCTATTAATTAAATTTCCATAATTGGCCCCACTGTGCCGCCACTACAATGGATGTAAAGTGAAATTTAAATAACACAACATGCCATATCTGTATTAGGAATCCAATCTTGGATAACATTATTTCACTCAGCTATAGAAAACCTATGCAGTGAAGCTTATTTATTCATGGATGAACATCTAATGGACCTATAAAGGCCACTGCTCACAAACAAACCACAGGGTGACTCATGTTCCTCTGCCTCTCATACCTCAGCCGGCATGCTGTAGGGACTTCAGTGCTGAAACTAAGCTGCCTAAGACAGAAAGTCAGATTCTGCACAAAATTAGATTTAGTCTTTTTATACAGCATTTGGAAGAAGAGGATATACAAATGGCCCATTTAAATCCTGCCAGTCTTGTGAATTTAAAAATATTGTGCAGATATTATTCTTAGTTTCAGACTGCACTATACAGAGCTCTTTGTGTGTTTTGGCTTTTGTTAATGCAGAGTGGTCTTTGCATATGTCCACTTTTAACACAACAAGCTAATTCAAAACTGATGCAGTTCCTAAGTAACATGACAGAAATGTAAACTGACCTCCAATCTGATCTCCAAATGGTCACTTACAGCGTACTGCATTGTTTAGTCTGTGCATCATGTATGTACACCCCAGTGACCACTTATTAGGTACGCCTCCACAATCTAAGGCAATCCAGTACAGCAGCTCTACAACATACTCAACCTTTATGCATATTATAATGGACCTTTATATTGCTAAAACTTTCAGAGGTGATAATTCAACTGTATGTTTATTACTGAGGTCATAGTTAGTGGTGGTGCTGCATTATATTGAGATGTGTTTCTAATACTCCACTCTGTAAATGAGGGTGAGGAAAACATTAGTAACATCTCTCAATATTATGTTGTCCAGTTCAGCACCTCTGGAAACTACAGCCTCAGCTGAATAACTGACATTAAGTTGATTATAATCTTTGTAAATGCAAAATTTATGGCTGAGCTGTTGTATTGGATTGCATTAGATTTTGAGGGTGTACCTAATGTTGTCGCCACTGAGTGCACTCTTAACCTGAAAGAGATCCACTATGATATTATTGCGCCATCTACTGGTTAGGACTGTAGCAGCACCAAATATTGTGAATTTAAAGACCAACCAGTGCTGACAGATTATTTCAGTACAGTGAGTATCTTCTTTATACCTGCAGTGTGAAATAAGAATACAGGAAGTGGTCAGAGAAAACCTGCCCACATTTATTTTACAAAAAGATGTTTACTTTGTAATGTTGTTTTATTTACAGTGGATTACGTAGTCTGTTATTCTATGAGATCAGTAAATGACAAATATTGATTAGCCATTTTCCACAGGTTTGAACAATCAGTCTCATGTCTCAGAACGATTAACATGGTAATCCTCTCTCCTCCCTCCATCTCCTCTCCGGCTGTCGAGGCAGGCTGCTGAGACCTCTGCTGCGGAGGGAGGGCTTCGCTGCCATCTGGGCTGCAGCAGGGAGTGGCAACCAAGACACCAGGCACCAGACACACGTTCAACCTTTATGTACCATCTTACCATCAGTAAGATGCATGGAGGAATAAGAGCCTCTTTTTAAAGTCTCTGCGGGGCTTACGATCCGGGATAACATGAGAGGACAAAAAAATCAATGCATCAATATAAGAAAGGGAGCATGTAAGTGTGGTGTTGATATAAATCAAAGGCAACATTAATTAAAACATTCAGTTACAACAAATAGATGCCTAATACGTTGTTCGAAACTGCTCAACGTTGCAGAGTACCTAGCTTCAAGGTCTGTTGTGAA
The DNA here is from genome assembly GCF_004916995.1 of Morone saxatilis. NCBI lineage: Eukaryota > Metazoa > Chordata > Actinopteri > Moronidae > Morone > Morone saxatilis. The sequence continues at coordinate 11,843,844 of NW_023339707.1, forward strand.
TTATTCTGGGGTGACAACACTGTATCTAACAATGGGCCTGTGTTCACTTTAGGAACCTGCAGAAAAAAGCTGTTCTTCAGAGTGAGCCTGAAAGGCTCAGAAGGTGATAGTGTATTCAGAAGGGCTCAATAAATAAAGAAAAGCCAATTATGCTTTCTTCTCTAAAAGAAGAGAATACAGCAGGCTGTGCCACTAAAATAATGAGTTATGATTCTAATAGTAGTGTGACAGGGAGCAAAATGAGCATGCATGTGCGCACAAATATATAGAGTATACATAAAGTAAAGTAAGACTCTATCTGGTTTATAAGGTCTGTTGTTTTCAGCTGCCCTGCTCCCCAACCTGCTTCCCACTTCATGTATAGATTCATGTCTTCATCAGTAACAAGGCCAGCAGTCACTGTGATAAATTCTGCTGTTGTTCATACGCTCTCAAACAGAGTCTGGCCGGCTGCCAGCTCCATCAGCAGACAGCTCAGTCTGTGAACCTCCTCTTCCTTCTCTTTCTCTCCCTCTCCTGGAGACAAACGACCTCATCTCTGCCATCGCTCTGTGGCCATCATCGATTATCCCTGCTCGCTGTCTCATTCTCTCCTTGTCGCACCATCACCCCCTTCTACCTCACTCTCATTTGATTCCTTGTCTTCTTCATGCCCTGTGTCATTATCGATTCGATTGCAAGGTGGCAAGAGCTTGATGTCTCATTTGCAGTGTGCTCTCGTTTTAATACAGCAATAGCAAAGCATTCCTGCAGGCTAAAAGCAAAGCTATTATCAACAGGAGTGATCACCTATATATTAACATGTTTTTCACAAGCTGTTGGTTCGGCAGGATGGTTCAAATGATTAAGCGAGAGTGTCATTCTTGCTGTAAAGATGCTTAACTTTGGGGTCAGCAGCATGTTGCCTAAGTTAAAATCAGCCACTGCAGCCATGAAAGCTGGCAACAGTCTGCCATTAAAACCATAAACAACAGAGTAAAGGGTGAAATGACCTGGTCATAAAATCTGGCTAGTCTCTGGGTTTGATGTACAGTTCTGGGCTCTATAAAAACTGCCTTTGCTCTGAGCTCCACGGCCATTAGTGGGAATGATTATCGCCATATATTTCAACCTGTAGTCGCCTACTGAAGTTTTAGGTAATAGCAACTCCAAGGCCTTGCTCGTGACAGTAGGGAAAACAAATGATTATTATAAGAGGGTAAAGGTAATTGGCCATAATTCACAAGGCCCACAAAAGAGTTTCTGGCCGTAATCAAAGCTGGTTTCCATACACTGAAGGTGCCTGTTTGACAGGCCGTTTGTCTGGCTGCATGAAGTTATTACACTCCCAGCTCTCCGTATACGTGCCAACTTTAAGAGGAAAATGATTTTAAGTTGTACGATTCTGATAATACTATTTTACCACAATATCTGAAAAAATGTTCAGGCTCCAGAACATTTATCAATTACAAGATCTTGTTCTATACATTTAGAGAACACACAAGTGAAATGCAACACCGGAGGAAGCATTCAGATCCTTTAGTACAACTACCTCAAATTTATTCTTGATTACAGCACTTGATTAAATGCACTTAGTTTCATTCCACCATTGATGAAATGTTCAAAGGTGAATACCTGATTAAAGTTGCCAAATTAGTACACCTGCTAATAATCTACTGAGCTGGATTTTCACCCTTCATATATGATCATATAAGCTGTAACCATCTACAGTTAAAGACAAAGAGCAATGGCGAACATTTGTATTCACTGCTCATAAATTAGAAACAGTGGATACAAGTGCAAGACATTCAATTCTGGTTGATATGACCGTTAATCACCACTAGATGGTATCATTAATGTCACTGTGCCTCAGGAAGTGACATACATGTAATGATGATGACTAGCTGGCTTGAAGCTTGAAAGTCCATCCACATTACAAATGTCAGTGCATTGCTGCTCACTGCTCAACAGTTCAGAAATACAAGCTGCATGTTGCACTGTGGGATCAGTTGTCTTTCTTCAAACCAGGATGTGATTATCTCCATAGACACAATACATGTACCAGTTTCCTGAATCTTAAATTAATGCTCTGGCTGACTGTGAAGAGACATTTTGTGTTTCATTACACAGCAAGTAGACTAAATGGGCATACACGCTCACATCTGATATCCCAGATATCTAAGACTATATTCCAGGGCTGAAGTTAGCAGGCCAGACAAAACAAACACTTGTTTCTGGCTGTAACTATAGATAGCATAAAATTAATTTAGGCAATAGAAGTCATATTACTTGTGTGTGAAGGAAATATTCTAGCTTCCTAATAAAACAGCAAGGAACTGCACACTCTTAAAAGTAAGACAATAAAAATGAATAGTGTCTTCTTCTTAAAAAAAATAACACTTACTTTGTCAAAACACATGGACACACACAGACTTCATTAAGCACAGTTGCTTTTTGAGACACAAAGTCCGCTGCTCTCTATTCTTTTTCCTTGGGGTCAAAGGTAAAGCCCTGACCTGGTGAGGCCAACATCCCCTTGTTAATAAAACAATAAACAGCAGTCTTCTCTCAATAAGCCCCCCTAGTCAGCACCCTCCCCAGCAGGGTTAGCTTTCTGAAACCCGCACTTTCATCCCCTTTACAAACTACAACTAGCATATAAGCATTGAAGGGGGCATACACATACCCAAGCATGATGTTGTTCATCATTCCAACCCGACCAATATAAGGCTCACAATCATGATGTATGATACATCCTGTTTACACATGAGTGCTAAAAGGGAGTTTAATAAGACTTTATTTACTCTCTGCCCACCATATGTGATGTTCCCGAGTGTTTGAAATCTAAGATCAGTCACAGAGGGGGGGGGGCCTGTGGCTCCCAGGACACCTAATACTCTGCGTGCTCCAGGGCCGGTGAGAAGAAAAAGAGCACAATTGGATTAGATACCAAAATAGGGTCAGTGTTTGTTTTAATCAGTCTGGTGACACAGGGAGCTCTTGAAAGCATCGGTAAAGAGAGCCTGGAGAGAGAGAAAACGAGAGAAAGAGGAAGGGAGAGGGAGAAAGTAAAGGAGACAGATAGTGAAAGAGAAGGAGAAAGGGAAAAAGAGAGACAGAGAGGGCAGCCGGGGTGATTGGTCCCCAGGCTATGGCTGGATAATGGAGACTAGAGGCTGGAGGGGAAGCTGTCTGGGAGGTGGCTGGCCTTTCAGAGTTCACTGTCAGGTCTCCAAACCAAGGGGACAGTGGTCACTTCCAGCATCCCAACATTTGACAGACATGTGGTGTAGTTCGTATGTGGTTTGTTTTCCACACAACACCAAACAAATAATCTGACAAAGAGTGTATGTGAAGAAATAAGTGTCTGTGAAATTGATAATTTATCTGCTAACAATGATTTAGATCAACAACAGCCATTGCTTTGTTGGTTTTGTGTTGACGGATATTCAAATAAAGTTGCTGCAAAAACCTTTGAAATCTGAGGCTTGGAATGTCAACTGTCCTGTCTTAGTCTGGGCTATCTGATTACCAAACGTTTTTGTAATCTTAGGCACACTAGATAAGAAGTTTATAAAGTGAGAGTGCTGAAGCTTATGACTGAGAAAGATACACTATCAGGCAGAGTCAGAGCTAGTGTAAGGGCTAGGCTTTGGTTTTTTTTTTCCATCTAGGTTGTTGTAAGATTACACTCCCTCGCCAAGTCAGTGAATTGTGGCTCTTGGGGAACGAATCGTGGTCGCAGCTGACTAGACTTTCCATGGCAGGGCTTAAAATCCTTACTGGGATACACCACTGAATTTCAGATGTCAAAAATGATTTTCCTATGTCCCGGGACAAATTCGGCCCCCCCGAATTTGTCCTGAGGGGGGGGACTTACTATTGTTTCCTATGGACAGAAAGAAAAAAAAAAACAGAATTCTTGCCCATAATCTGTGATGTTACATCTCAGCTGCATGAAAAATGAACAGCAAAAGACAGGAAGGTCGGTGGATTTTTGATCAAATAGATGTATTTTCTGGTTCATTACCGACCTCAAAGTCAGTCTCCAATTTATGGTCAGTGGAGGAGCTCCAGACTGTGGATCTAAGTGGTATTACAGATTAATGTTTTAGCTGTCTGGCTTTGTGGGTTACTTGCTAATTTAGTTCCAAAATACCCATTGAGCCATGACATATATAAATACTTAAAATGAGTGCTATTTCCCTTTCAATGCCACCCATGTACAGTCCACTGACCTAAGAGTTTAGATACACATACAGTAAGGAAAGTTAAAACAAGATAGTAGCAAAATACAATCATTATACATATTCATCATATCATATAAGTTATTCCTGTGTAAAGTTGCACAGAATGAATTGTAGTGTCATATCTTTTAGTCTAGTTGTTTTTCTGCTTTGTAAGCAAGTGCATGTTTATGTGCATGGCTCTATAAATATACAGTATATTTGTGTGTCACAAAAAGTGTCCTAACTCCTGCATATCCATCAGCCTTCTCCGTGGTGTTTGGTAATGGTATCCCCTGGTCGGAAGTGCAAATCCAGCTGCTGCGAAGTGGCCATAAATTAGATTTTCTGAAACTTTGTGCAGACGGGGTCTCCAGTGTGTCATTTACTGGAGCGCTCCAGCCCCGCTGCAGCTTTCATTATCATTACCTAAATCCCTTAAACTTCGCTGATCAATTGTCACATACCTAAAATTATCTCAGTTGTGCATCAGCTCTTCGTGCTGCAGGGCTGCTTCCATACAAGTCAACGCAAAAAAAAAGTTAGTTTTAGTTTAACTTAAACCTCCAGCAGTGCAATTAATCTCTTTCTAAAAAGCAGAGACATGTTGAAAACATTACAACTCGTGCTTTTGCTCTCTGAGCCCAGAAGTTAGTGTGATGTGCCTGCTGAAAGCTTTTTCAAATCACAGAGAAATCAACTGAGTAAGTTCAGATTTTTGCAGCTGCTTTCTATTCCTCAATGTGCAGAGTAATTCCAAACAGTTTATTTTCTATCCAGCCACTTCAGCCCCCAAGGTCATTTGCTTTTTCTCTTTCTAAACAGGCAGAATTCGCACATGTCCTTTCTTGGTGGAACTCCACTCAGTCTAATTTGCTATGCTGGTCTGTTCTTCCCCAGCAGAGTTGTGACAGTCTCATTCAGATGTGTCAGAGATCCTTTAATTTACAGACCTCATCTTTTGCCTGAGATCCTCTGATAACAAAATAACAGGACCAGTTTCAGCTGCATGAAGCCTTTCACACAGATTACACAGTTAACAGCTGAACATTCAGTGTACTGACAAGTTATTTTATAAAGTTTTAGAGACTGCACAAACAGCAAAGCACAGGAATACCTTTTCGCTGTGTGAGTTATATGCACTTAAATGTTTGTGCATATAAATACTATAATTGCAGCTATGTCCTGCATGATAAAAATACATTTTAAAGCGTAGGATGACTCAGAGCACAGACAAAACACTAGCCACCATGCTAGCTAGCTTCAGAGAGCTGTGGGTGAAGGAGGGCATTATGGCCAGTGTCTGGGTGGCTGTTTGGGGGGTCATGCTCTGTGCCCAAGCCCTCGGGGCACCAGTAGCAGGATGGGCCCGAGCATCCGCTGAGAGGATGACCCCAGCTATCCCTGTGGAGTTTGGCTTGTACAGCTGTATCTGATTGGACAGGAACAAAGGACTGCGCTGCACCAGGGGGTTTGGCATTCAGCAGATATAAGAACTGATCCTCTTAAACAAGACTCTCTATTCCTATATTTTCACTAAGAATTTGATCTGTATTTCCAACACTGAAAATGATGGGAGAATGTGTTTAAATATGCAAAAAGTGAATTTTCCCAGCAGTGGTCAAGTTAATGTATATTTTCAGACTCATTTTCTGAGTATTGTTGTTTGCATTGTTCTATAAGCAGGACTTCTATCTATCTATCTATCTGTGTTATTCGGGGTTATTACATGATTTATTACTGCCTGTACTGCCTGGAAAATCCACTACAGACAAGTATCTTGGAGGAGATTGCACACGTTGACTCGTTTGAACCTATTAAATATCACACTCCAACAAATCCTTCTGACACCACTGATAGCAACAGAGAAATATGAGCAACTTAAATCGGTTATAATTTTTGCAACTGTCATCTCTTCCCTCAGCTGAACTCGCAAGAACAGACTGATTTACTGTAAGTAGCTCCGAAGAAAATCGCGTTGTTCTTCCGCCGACTTTCATAAGTATTTATCCAGAATATAGCTGACAGGTTTCTTACCAAAAATGTGAGAAAGCTGGTCGGCTACCGGAGACCTCCTGTGCGTCAGGAGTCTTCTCATTTGATGCGCTGGAGACGGAGGCCGCTGCCAAAGCCGCAGGTCCTGTCTGGAGCCTCAGGATTACAGACCTGTGAGTGTCTGTCTGTCTGTCTGTATGTCTGTCACAGTGCCAGAGAAATCCCACAGATTGTCACACACACCGGCGTAAAGGCTGCGACCTTTGGTGAGAACTGATCAACAATATCTCAATAAAAGTCCATTTTGCTTTGAGAAATGTGGGCTACGTTTTCCCCCAACGAAGGTCATGATTATAGTTTTATAGCTATAGGGTTAACTGTAAATGTACATGTATGAAAACAGTTTCTATTTTAAAAAAGTGGTCTCTCCCTATTTTGTAATATTCCGTAAAATCAAAAAGAGGAGAGGAAATAAGTCATTCCCCTTTATTTTTAAACAGGGAGTAGATCATTACTTTTTACAACTTTATGTTGTAGCTTATAACAACTTAAAGCTTTTTGTGCACATAGCCTATAAAGCACAATAATATTTTTTATTTTCTGTTTCGTTTATGTATAAGTTTCTGATTTATTTAATTGTAATTACTCTCACTGCAGGCAACAACTATATATATAGCTATACATTTCAGAATGAATATCAGCTCTCAATTCTTCGTCCTAAAATAATTAGATAATTAGACAACAATAATCTTTCTTGTCGCTGTGGAAATCACAGTTAACATAATAAATAACAATATTACATTTTTGAAAATTAGCCAATAATATTTATCATTCGTTCGTTTTCTTGCTCTTATTCATTTTTAGCCTTATTTGTCAGGAACTGTGAGTTGATATGAATGTTCAACCCTGCAGTCGAAAGAAGAAGCTAGTTTCCTTCAATCACCAGTGAAAAACGATCTTAATTTATCTCCAAAGAATAATGGCTAAATGAATCTATACTGGAGATGTAACAAAATGATTTTATACGCCTGTAATATACGATTATTTCCACCCAATGCTTTTGATCACTCTGATATAAACGATGAAAAACAAAAGCAAAGTTAAAGTATTAATGGTACAACTGATTTTAAAACAAAATACAAACTCATTGGTGAATTTTATACACAGTTTAAACATCCATTTATTATTTAGTCTATTCTATCTTAATTACAAACCAAATGTATGTTTATATTTTCGCTCTTTTCTCTGTAATGTAACACTAACAGCCGGATGTTAGGTTTGGTTGAATTAAATGATATATATACCTTTATCTGGATAATAATGATCAGAAATAAATAAATAAATGTTATAACAACTAATTTAAATGTTCATTAAATCATTAAACCAAACTTGTTTTATTTTTCTATTTTTAATTGATTTATTTTAAGTGTCCATTATTGTTGACTGACAGGTGGACATCAGATTTCTTCCAGGACGGACGCAGGTGCAACATGTCTTGATCCTATGGACATCTACTCACCGGAAACCCGCAGTGTCTGCCGGACAGGAGGACCTGAGGAGGTTCCTGTCCTCTGGCTCTGGATAATGGAAATCCCATGATCTCCAGTCCGTGCTGTTTATCGCTGCTCCACCACCTCTAATTCAATCCGAGACCCCGGGTCACAGGCACAACAACAGAAACTGCATCAATAAGATTAGAGCTAAAGTGGTCCCACAATTCCTCCTGCCTTTACCTTGTTACATGAGCGTACTTTCCCCTCGATATCCTGGCAGAACTTTAACCTTGGCCAATAATCAATAATCAATGCAAACGAATCGCCGAGGCTATAATGCACATAAAGGAATGTAGGCTATGCCTCCACCACAGGGAAATAGTCTTTATTAATAGTTTCTAATCCTAAATCATCTTATTTCCATTCATTTTAAAGAAGATGATCTCTAGCTATCTTATATTTTGACTTCAACACCAATATCTTTACGGTTACCTAAAACAGGCTGGATGATATAAAGGATAAAAGCTGGACTTTGAAAGGGCCTATATTGCTTTTAACAATAAAAATTAAATTTGATATGTAGCCACATATGCTAAGAGTTAACAAAAGCAACGACCTAAATTTGTTCTAAGGGAAATTGCAGCCTATTTTTCAGTCTACTCCGTTACGCATGCGTCACCGCGCATCAGGGCCTGTTCGTCAACGCTTCCCAGTCCGCTCTAAAACACATTTAGGGATTATTTATTTTTAGCTCTGGCGTGTGTCTGTGTATCGGGGGCCGAGCTGATACATCCAGATGGTTTTGCTAAGGTGCGTGTTTACGGATTCCTGGAGATTGGGAGTAAGGAGCGAGGCTGCACCGGTCTGTCCTTCATTAAGAGCCAGTCAGAGCAGAGAGGCATTTATCACGACAGACTGAGCTTTCATAACCCGGTGTTCCCGCACACACACACACACACACACACACACACACACACACAGAGAGCATTTTCTCTCTGTGCTACTGTGCCAAGCAAGCCTCCTCATTCAGCTCCCTGTAAGCAATCTCAAAAAGGTTAAGTGCTCATACTAAACTGCTAAAATGGCCGAGCCAAGCTAGCACCTGTGAGGGGTGCTTCGGCTTGTTGCTATGACAACAGTCAGTGGAAGTTGTAGAGCAATTTTTTATTTTATTTTTCTGATGCAAAACTGTGTCATAGGTCTGGCATGAAGACTTGGATTTATGAGGAAAAGGTAAAAAGCAATCTGAGTGAACCGACAGTGTATCTGTTTTGGGCCTTTATGGTGGGCTAGCTCTGTCTTGGGTTTGACCAAGCTTAAGTGCTCCCAATTTCAAAAACTACAGTAAGAAAGCAATACACAGTGTGCACTGCAGCAGAAAGTATTTTATGATAAATCAGCCATAGGAGAACTATGTCCAAATTTAAATTAACAAAGGGTGCAGGACTTTTCATTGTTAGTGTGTCTGCACTGTCAAACATCAAGGTCCTTTGGTTTGAAGATCACCAGGGGGTTAATTGAGTAGCTTAATATGTCACAAGCTTTCCAGCAGTGAAATGAATGGAAAAACTTTTCCTTTTTAATGTTTTAAGGTCTTGCAGAGCAGTTGGGAAAATAATAGTTTCATACAGTTAAATCTACCATCTACCATCTATTATGAGTAACCTTGGTCTTTTCTTCTGACAGATACGTACCCAGCTCCTCTCGTGTGTGTTGTGGCTGTGGATCCTGACTTCCTGCTAACACTCACTGGGCTCCAGTGTGCTCCATGACGCCTCGTACGAGGTCAGATAGAGGACAGCAACCCCACTTCCCATTTCCATTCGAAACCTCAACCCCCATCGCTACAGCACACCAGCTTACGCTTCCCAGAATGCACCTCTCCAGCTGGCTGACCCCGGGGTCGGCAGCTGTCAATCACGCCCTCAGCTGGCTCTGCAGCTTCTGGACATAGACTGGAGGATGTGAGGGAGGCCTCTGAGAGGAGCCCTGGCTCTGCATATGGGATCATCTCTGTGCATTCATGGCGGGTAATTAAATTAGCTATCCTTCTCCTATTCTAATGCAAACCTCAGGTTGAATCGCCACCCTGTACGTGAGAGGAAAGGCCCCAGGCGGTTATACCCAGACAAAGACAGCCAACTTGAATGAAGTACAGAGTTGTACTTCATTCTCGCTGGCTGTCTATGTTGATGATCATCTGGCAGGTCGATCATAGTAACTTCTCCATCTACACGCTGTTGGTCGATCACGCAGATAACCACTGGAAAAGGTCAGAAATTTGTTTACTCTTGGCACAAATATCCGACATCATTCACTATTATAACACCTCTAAATTATTATATGACCATATATAACTTTTAAATTTCTGACTTTATGCTATAAAGTGCAGGAAAATTACTTAAGTCACTTGATTACAGTTGTGTCTGTGTGTGTACACATGCAAGCCTGTGTGTATGTGCCATTAAGTTATGTGTGTGTGTGTGTGTAAGAGAGAGGATGTAAGGTGTAACAGGGTGTGACAAAGCCCTGCGGACTGACAGCTAGGCTGGGAGGATGTAGTGCAGGGAGGGGTGGAAGTGGCTCCCTAGCCCGAGGGCTGCAGGGTGCACGGTGAGAGTGCAGGGTCACCTTTATCCACGCTGTCTGTGCCCAGAGCCGGGAGGCGGCAGGGGGAGACCTGGGACTCCCAACAGGCTGAACTGATTTCCTGTGCAGGGTCATGCCCAGGACAGGCTTGGGGGACAAGGGTTTAGGGCCACGGGGGAGCAGAGAGTGGAGCTGGTCATGGTATGGACAGCGAGTTGTTGCTATTTTCTGCCATTTCCCTGCTTTTAACCGCCGCTTCTTTCACTGCAAGTGGGAGAAGACAAAACGCACACATCTCTCTCTCTGAGGTAGGATTTAGTCATAATTTAACATAATGTACTTATTTTATAAAGAATAATCATGTTTTGTTTGATGTGGCAGAGATTTCAATGTCTATTTTATCCTGAAAGTTGGACTTCTCAGTGCATGCATGAATGGACCCCCCCCCCCCC
>NW_023339707.1:11854647-11856596 GCF_004916995.1 Morone saxatilis
CAAGTATAATTAAACAAGCCACAGCACACAGGCGTCCACATAGGAGACTTTGATTCCTCAGCAAATAACATACCCATAATCCTCTACATCTTATGCTCTCTTGATGCAGTATTCATATAAACACTGTTACCTGCGGCGGCTCTGAGATCATAGCGCAGACGTTCTTCCTCTTGCCCACATTTCTGGAATGCATTTACTCAGCTGGATTCATGAATTCAAGAGTGCTCTGCCGCCTCGGGCTACAGAGGACATGCTTGTCACGAGATTTGAGAAACATATCCGTGTTCCCCCTGTGTGTACATCTTAAAACTTATACTCCTCTAACAGAATTATGAGGTTTTTAATGGTGGTCAGCCAGACAGCTTGATAAATGCTGGCAACTACACCTAGGCTGGAGTTTACGGGGATGAATACACTCAGGAGTGTGGGAGGGTAAAAGGTGGCACTGTGGTTGTGATTAACATGACAGTGCTGACTTTCTTAGCCCTTTGCGCTCTACTGACCCAAACATGTTAATCTAAGTCATGTTACTCATAAATGTCATTAGGCCTTATATCTAAGGTCACTAATCATTTTAAACTAAAAGGAGCTCTTCCTTTCCATGCAAGCAGCCATGTCTTTGCAATTTGTGTCCAGATGAAGACTGGAATTTTCATTTAGTTCACAACTACACTTTTATGATCCTCTTGGTAAAGATAGGAATGTAGTGTGAGAGCATTATCTGCACATTGAAGCAGGGATAAGACTGTCATTGTAATTTAAAAATGTTTTCCTGTTCTCTTTTTAACAGGAACAGTTGCTAGTTTTTGCATCTCTCCTCTTTTTTGTTATTGAAATTGTGATGTACGTTTGTACAAATAACACTTCAAGCAAGAATCTCAGCTCACTTGGAGCCATCATTCACAATTCCTTATTTCTTTCTTCTTATACTTGGATCTGTAACGCGCACTGCTGACACTTTGATATTTCAGAGCTCAAAATGGAATCAAATGGGGCTTATGAGGCCTCTCAGCCCAAATGGACCTCATGTTTACACACTTGTCCATCAGCTGAACAGCGTGCGGCCTCAGGTATCCAGAGAGATGGTGAGATGTCCCCAAAACCAACGGTATCGTGTCTGAACCTGGTAAGTGCACTATGTTTAGACGAGGTTTGTCTAGATCGGAGATAACATGTCAGTATCAAAAGCCTTATATCTTACTGCTGAGTCAAACTCTTTCTGAGGATAGTCAGTCAGTTTTTGAACAGCATGTTAAAAATTAATAACATCTTGTGCTCTGCGCTATGGACGAAGCTTATTTTTCTGCTTTTACTTTAGATATTGTTAACATGTTTATATTGACTCTTATCAAAACAGTTGTCAGCTGAGTTCAAGTAAAAGTCCCACAAAGATTTCAGCTTTATATTGCAATAATTAAAACTGCATATTTCACTGCAAGCAGGGGCATGTTATGACCTTCATAACTGTTGTTTTGCTGTTTCCATCATTTCTAAAAGACAGTCAGTATTATTCAGTACAACCACAGGAAATCAGCACCATAGTTTAGAGTTGAATGTCAAGGAAACGGCAGTGAATTACAGTAGGCCTACACGTCGGGCAGACGCATCGGTACAGTGAGAAATAAGTATTTTGTATTTATTCTGTTTGATCAATCTAGAAATAATAACCTATGTTTCGACCTAGCTTTGTTGCTCTTGGATGTCGCAATATGCTCAAGATTGCCGATCGAATAATCCTTTTCTTTAAATTTTTTTTTTAAATTAATAATAGGCTTTTTAGTAGATAACAGCCTCCAAAATGTAAAACTTCTCCATTTAGCTGTAAATCTGTTGAGGATGAATATTATTAAAGCATATAGCCTATATCTTTATATATATATATATATATGTATATATATATATATATTTTTTTTTTTTTTGATGAACGCCGACGTATTTTACACGGAAAT
>NW_023339707.1:11856696-11857643 GCF_004916995.1 Morone saxatilis
TTTTTTTTTTTTTTGATGAACGCCGACGTATTTTACACGGAAATTATATTATTTTAGGCTGTTTCTGTTTTTTTAAAAAGGCCAGAGAAACAATATAATAAATTACCTCAACAACGCTTTCATATTTAGTTTATATTAATATTAATATTTAACGATTATATTTGCGTATAGATTGGTGTCTAATTTATTATCAATATGTGCTTGACCTCGGTAGTCTGTTGAACTGATTTCCACATGCTTTGTAATCGCATTAGTGTTTTTTATTTTTCATTCTTTTTGCATGCGCCTTTTTTAATGGTCAGAAATGTGTGTTACACAGTGAGAGTAGCATTTTTTTATGTGACTTGTAAGTCAGTGTCCTCCCTTTTCTGGTTGAGAAGGACGCATACGTTCTTTAATGCCAATATGCATCGAAATCTAATGGGAAGAACAAATATATGAACTATTTAAAAGTCGAACGCTTTATTTTTCATGCTGCATGCCGCTTTTAAACGCATGAATCATGCAGAAATGTTTAGCAAAGGGAAATGAGGAAAAAGTAACTAAAGAAACAAAATGTAGGCCCAGTCTTTATGCCAAAATGTGTGCAAAATAGAAAAATTAGTAAAATTAAATTAAATAGCTACTAGAATAAAATAAAGAAATACCCCAAACAAAAAAAGCAAAACAAAGATAAATAACAGACGGTTTCATCGTGGCCTTCAGTGTAATGAAAGTAGGCTAAAAGTTTTTATTCGGTCAGTTTTCTGTGCGTAAACGGCTGTGTGCCTGCTGTCTGCGTCTCCTGTCCTGCTTCATTTGTTGATTAGGCCCATAACAATATATGAAATAGGAATTAAATGGTTAATTGGAGGGACAGAAACCACACGTGATTGAATTTTTGGCGGATTATATCAGACTGCTGGATGCTGTAATAGACACCACCAACACACACACACTCTCTCTCT
>NW_023339707.1:11857657-11891301 GCF_004916995.1 Morone saxatilis
TCTCTTTCTCTCTGTCTCTCTGTCGCTCACACACACATGCACGCACACTCACACACACAGTCCAATCCCGGTTTCACGGGTCTTTGTTTCTGATCTGTTAAATCCCACCCACTTGACATGAACACAGAAGAGAAAAAAAACCTCTCACTCAGGCGCCCACACTATCAGCGCCCAGTCGCTGTTGTCTCTGCTGCCTGCTGGAGCCGTAAGATGGACACGGAGAGTTGTTTGCCTTTCTCTTCGCAGACCAGCAGGAGGACGCCGGAAAACTCTCCGAGACTGGAGCACGGCGGCTCCGGCTCCTTTCTCCCCTGCGATGAGCTGCAGAAACCCTCGCACCTTCCTCCTCCTCCTCTTCCTCACCGCCTCAGCCTGCGCGGGGATCTGTACGCCGCCGCCGCCGCCATGGGGAGGTTTGGTGATGCTGCGGCGGACTTTACGCACGGCGCAGCCCCGGCGAATCCACCCGCCTCGCCGTCTAAACACAGCAAGTACTTGGACAGTATGAACCAGGATCAAAAGGGGACAGCGATAAGCGGCAAGCCGGTGTTTTATGAAAACAGCTCGGAAGGTAAGTTAGAGAAAAGTTGTGTTACAAAAAAGTAAAAGTAGGAGCAACAAGATCTTTTTAAGTTCTACTAATAATAACGATGACCTTTTTTGATTGTTTTTATTTTTGTCTGAGCTATCTTGACAATACACTGTAGGTTTTTAATCAGACATACAGTGTACACTTAAGTGGCATTAAGAAAAAAATGTAATTTATGCCTAATTTAATTGAAGACAAAATTGGCATGAGCATATTTTTTTTTCCAGTTTTGACATTTCAAAAATAAAATAATGGCCGTCCTGCACAGGATGTGGGTGTAAAAAACTAAATTGATGAATGGAGGAATAAAATATGAGAATAATCTTAATCCTTTGCAACACCTTGTTGATTTTTGTAAGAAATTAAATAACACAAATCCGGTGGATCAGTTTTCCAAATAAGCCAGTTTTTTTGTTGCAGTTTGCAGGCTTTGTTTTTAAACTTCATTTCAATTAATTACACTAAAGTGTTACTGGATTTTTACTGGTTATGCAAATTAAAGCATGGTTGTGATAAAAATGTCAGCAAGTTTTCTTTCACTTGACAGTCCATGATGTAAAGTGCGAGAGGTTAAAGGTCAGTCTGGCTGCAAGTTGGGTGTGTCATTAGGCTACTAGTCAGCCATCAGCTTTTTCGGACAACTTTCTGCTTGATATTCTTATATTTTAGTCCTAAGACGTCCTCCAATTTTTTCACATTCTCTTAATATAAGTTTTTGTCATGTAAAAAACATCAAAATCAGAATTGACTTCGAATTTTGCAAGCAGGCGTGTGCTGTCAGAAATATTAACCTGTAAATGTCCATCTTGGGAAGAAAAGTGACTGACTGTATATGTTGAACTGAAGCCTGGAGAAATGATGTGGTCTTTCACTTTATTTATTGGTGTTGATGATTTTGCAAAGCAACAGAGGATATGAGCCCTGATAAGGTCTTTGTGATATCTGTGTCCAGAATAATATACAACAGCTTGATTCATGTTACTGCCAAAGACAGCCCATAGACTTTTTTCACAATTAGTTATGATAATGATATCAGCTTGTCCTGGCTGAAAGTAGGCCTTTATTACTTTTCTTTTAAGTTCAGTCTAAATAAACAAAGGAAGGCATGTAGGGTTTCCCTATTCCTCTGTCTCTCTCTCTCTCTCTCTCTCTCTCTCTCATACACACACACACACATGCTTGTACATGTGTGCACAATTGTTTAGTGTTTAATTTATTTTGTAAATTACTACTTATATTACTGTAATTGAGATGTGCCTGTATGCACGTGTAGAATGGATACCGTGTGTGTGTGTGTGTGCGCGCATATTCTTTATTTGTGTGTTTTTGAGTTTGGGTTCGTACACCTTCAAAGGAAGACACGTCTTCCTGCTTAGTCTACAGTGGGAGGAAAGTACAGAGAAGGTGGGACAGGCCAGCGCGTTTAAAACCCTTCACATACTTTGAAGTTTTAATTTAGTTTGCAATATTGTTGTTTGCAATAAATTCTTGCAACTGTAAAACAGAAGTAGAACATTTTTTATCAACGGTTGAATTGTTTTTTATAAAAGTGTTTTCAAATGAATTGCTCGATTTTAATAATGCAAACTCATATTTTTTCACAAAAGTAACCAAAAGTTTTCTCACTATTTTTACAAATAAAACGAGGTCAGAATGTCAAAAACAACTCTTCTTATGCGTTTTACTCATCAGGGAGATTTAACGCTTGATTGTCTTTATTAAGATGTTTTATTCTACATTTGCTGCTAGATTCTAGTTTACATATGTTCCCAGTGGGAGATTTGTTGTTTTGTATATCGCAGACAAAATTTATCCACGGGCAAAATATATTTTTTTATCTTATTCATCATTTCGATATAGAAATATGGTACACACACACCAGTACAATTTATCTCTCCATAAAAATAAAAAAATCCCTTTTTAAATCCTTTTTTTGAACTTAGCAGCATGAGCTCCAGTTCAAACCTTGCTATTAAAGGCTGAGATCATCATAATTTTTATTATTATTCATCTGTTATAATAACTACAGCAGATGGATTTAAAACCAGTGAATATTCTATCTCTATCTATATATTATATATCCAGAAGCAGGATGGAACATATGTTATAAAGACTTAAGTATCGTTTTGGCAAATTGAAAACCTTAATGTACAGAGCAAGAAGTCTGGAAAAGAAGCATCTTAAATTTCTACCACGACTCTTTCAGCATATTAGAATTGATCCTCATGTTCACAGCGTGATATTCCTATCTATACATTTTGAATGTATCCTCTATTTGCCTTTTCCCGCATTTCACATAGATCTCCAGTTACACTGGAGTAGAGGCAGAGCGGATGTGGGTGTTTGACAGGGTAAAAGCTATACAATGTCCTGCGGCCCCAGTTTGCAATCTTAACGGAGAATATTTTTGTGAGGTGGGATCTAATGGACATGAGGAAATTAATGTTGCAATGAAAAGTGCTCTCTGTTGGGCCCCATATTGAATTAGGAGAATAGCAAAGTAGTGTCTCAGTTGCCCCCAGTGAGCGAGTTCCTGCAGATAGATGGAGAGAGAGTTTTGTTTTGGAGATCAGGGTTAAACATAATGAACATGGACAACAACATCCAAACACTGCGGGAGGGAACAGCCCTTTCCATGGTCTGTTAACAGGAAGGGAAATAATGATTTCAGATTTCCCCTCACTGCTGAATATAAAGGGCAGAATGGTTGTTATTAATTCAAACAATTATGTGCTTTATCAGATATAACTTTATGATTTTTTTTTTTTAAATAACCCAGCTCTGTATCCTAGTTGCCTTATTCTTAATGTAAATTTATTGACATAGACAAAAGGTTTGCCATAGAATGAACTTTATTTGGAAGCTGACCTTAAACATTTATTTTCTCCTTTTCCAAATGAAACAAATCAAATCTTGTTTTTCCCCTATTGCCTTGTGGGTTTAATTCAAGCCAATTCACAGAGAGTTCACTGCCTAAATATGGCTTGTCTGAGCTAATCAAATTAAAACGCTGTTTGGCTGATTTAGTGTTGTGTGTTGCTTTTCTCAGGCGTCTTACAGTTCAGCCACTTATGGCACTTTGAGTTTGGGAATCAAATTGAGAAGCATAAAAAACAATCAAGAGATTAACGGTTTTCTGTGATACCTCACACACAAAATGTTTGCTGTGACAACCTGTTTAATTTAATTTTGTGTTTAGAATTATAATGCGTTGTGAACCATACCCAAATGTGCTGGTTAAAAAAAAGACATAATGTTATTCCTCTGGCAGTGAAAATAGGAGCGATTCATCATTCAGTTGCAAAGCACTGACCTTTTCTGTATATACATTCTGCATTTCTCATCCTCTTATTTGGGATTTCTTCACAATTTCAAAAGATATTTAAGTTGGCTATGTGAATGGTGTTTACTGGGGAGTCCTGCATCATTTTTCTGTGACCCTGTAAAATGAATTAATCAGGTGTAATAAAAAAATATTTTTATTTAACCACAAAAGCTTAATTGAGATTTAAAAAAAAAAAAATGTTTTCAAGAGTGTCCTGGCCAACATGGGCAGCAGTAAAAATGGGTTCCAGATTAAAAAAAAGTAAAACAGACTAAATATGACAGACAGATCAGGCAATGGTAAACTCTTAAACAAAGACTGACAATTGCCAAAATTTAAAATAAAACCAGAAGCCTAAAAACATTAGAATATTAAAATGGTAAACAGCTGTCTAAAACCCTCAAACAATAAGTTGTTAATGATGAACTGACAATAAAAAAGGCTAGAATTTGAATATGAATTAACATTTATTTTGAAATACAACTGTCTACCTTTTTCTGTGTGCCCTCCTCAGTCAGAGAGAAGGGAACTCCGAAGACCATGGGCTATCCTGGTATTGGCTCGGACTGTTGTAGCAAGCTGAAAGAGCCAGGCGGCGGTTTACATGGGGACTCTATCGCTGACTCCATTGATTTATCGGGCAAGAACAAGAAGCGGCGCAATCGCACCACCTTCAGCACCTTTCAGCTGGAGGAGCTGGAGAAAGTGTTTCAGAAGACACACTATCCTGACGTGTACGCACGGGAGCAGCTGGCCCTGAGGACTGAGCTCACTGAGGCTCGGGTTCAGGTGTGTGATAGAGCCTCATGTTTCACACTATTTCATTTTTGAGTTTCTGACCTTAACAAGACCTGTTTTCTTCTAAAACTTTCCTGTTATACTGTATTTTTCTATTTGAAAGGTCTGGTTCCAGAATCGTAGAGCCAAGTGGAGGAAACGGGAACGCTATGGGAAGATCCAGGAGGTCCGCAACCACTTTGCTACATATGACATCTCTCTTCTTCCTCGCCATGACACATACCAGGTAGGCCACTGCCAATCATAAATGCCACACATGTTTTAGTTGTACACGTAAGCATTATTATAAGCATTTCCATGTTAATTATATTAAATTCAATATCGATCATCTCCAAAATCTCCCCCATCCAGATGCAGGGCAACTTGTGGCCAGGGGCGGCTTCAGGAGGAGGCGGTGGTTCAGGTGCCGGCTGCGTCCTAGGAGCTGACTCCATCCCCTCGTCCTGCATGAGTCCATACCCTCACCCCCACAGCAATCTGCAGGGCTTCATGGGCATGCCCCCATCCCCCAGCCATCCCCACCACCACCACCCACCTCACCATCCGGGCATCAACGGCCTCTACTCGCTCCACAGCTTCCCAGGAGGCCTCGGGTCCCCTTCCATTGAGGGGCCGGAGACTGAATACAAGCCGACGGGCCTGGTGGCGCTGCGGATGAAAGCCAAAGAGCCAGGCAGCATCCTCTCCTGGCCTACATGACCACAACAGTGCCAGCTCCCCATTATGCACTGACTGAGCCAAAGCATATTACATTCCTGACGCATAGTCAGTCAGGTGGGTGTACACACCCACCTAAGCATATGACTCAAATATTTCCTCTTAACATTTATATAAGCCAACTTGGAGACTTTTCACAATTCAGAAGATCTTGGAATAAGAATTGAGGGCAACTTGACTTCTTGCACGAAAACCCAGCGTATTAATTGGAACTTCAATGTTTTCAGTTTTAGTTTGATATCACAATGCTGAGACCAAAGAGGAAAATTATTTAAGCATGTAAAAACTGTAATTATCATATTAATCATTGTTTTTTTTGTCTGTTGTGCTTTATAGTGTGACCAGTAATAAAGGCCTCCATCTAAAGCATCTGTCTTATTCAGTAAAAAACTATTGTTGGGAAAAAGAGATGAAGAGAAAACAGTCTCAGCCGGGAATTGTTTTAGCCTTGACATGACTCTTTTAAAAAACGATAACCAAAGAGAGTTGACCAAAAGTCTGTGTCGCAAATGTAACTAGGAATGTTGTTGTGAAGCAAAAATGCTTCTCAGACTGTGGTTGCCATAAACACAAAGATTTCTGCTGTGCAGGAAGTGAGCTTCTTTGTATTCGAGGAGTACACAGAGAGACCGTACACGTGCAGCCCACTTGGCCTCACTTCAAGAGGCCTTCAGGTGGCACCTCATGTATCAGGAGCGAGTGGCAGGTTCATTAATGGAAAGCTAACTGAGCGACCACACTTCACTATTGATGATAAAGTGTAGAGCCTCCCACAGACGGCTGCTTTCACATCGAGGCAGGCATTTCTCATTCACATCTGGCATCAGTGGTAAACCCGACCAACTGAGTAATGAGTTACAGTTTAATAGAAGAAATTGGGTTACTGTAGCCTAGAGCGTATTAGTTTGCTAATATTGGTCACTGAAGCAAGTTTATCTGCTTTCTGCTTTTATTTATAAATACATATGTGTTCATGTATTGTCTTTTTAAAGACAAATATGACATAGATATGTTGCTGTGGCATACAGAAGTCTCACGTGTATGCTGAATGCATTCCTAATAATTGTTTTCAGGAAATCTCCTTGTTGTGCTTTACCCCAAACGATTTACTTTATTGTCAAGGAAACACTGAATTGCATGGTACATCCCATCTGGTGTAAATTACTAAATACCAACATATTCATGTCAGATGTGCAAACATTTCAATCTGTGTGAGATTGAAAATGCAACTTGACAAGAGAAAAAAAGAAAGGTTCCACTGGTGGACAAAGCCCTCCCAAGCTCCACTTACTCCCCAGGAGTGTACATGGCTTACGGCAGAATATATTGGCTCTTCTTTCCCTTTGCTTGCTTCACCATGACAGCCATGCTGTGGTGGATTAGCTGCCATTCCCTGAGTCTGTGCCGGGGTTTTGTGGGAGCCACTAACATGTGGTTCCAATAGAAGAAACCCATCAGAAACACTTTCCACACCCACAGCTTCAAATTCCAGCCAGGCCCTGGGAGACAGCAGCCCTTACTGCAGTTACATAGCCCCCCTGATTAAATCCCAGATTAAGTGGAGAAGATAAGAAGACCTGTCAGTAGGGATAAGGGATTGAGGCGATGGCCATCTTTAGGAAAGCTGGAGAAATGGCAGATGGAGGATCAGTACTAAATTTCAATATTTATTTTTATATAGGAAGCAGCAAATGTATCTGTGCATAAACAAAAGAGGAAACTGTAAATAAATAAATGCAGTACGGTTTATTCCACTTAAAATAAGGACAGAAACTAATGACCTCATCTTATAATAGGCAGTCATAAGTTTGGATTAAGTTGTCTTTAAAGTTACAATGGTGTGGTACAAACTTTGATCTGTATTGACTCAATATATCAGGCTACAAAGGTTTTATATGATTTGTCAGAAAAGAAATTAAAACTGTTGAGTTAAGTCTGCACAATGAATGGGGCAGTTATTAACTAAGCATCACTCTGTGTGTCAGGGTCATTGGGTGAAGACTGTCACTAAAAGCTGGAAATTACTATACCCTTAGCCTCATTAATGGACAAAAAAATATGATTTAATGCTCATTAAAATCTGTAACGCTGCCTGCTGGCCACTGTTCTGAGCTTTGATCTCAGCGAGATTTATCTCGGCCTTGAAGTGCAGCTATTGTGACACAACGGATCCTCGTATTTGAAGTAGTCCAACAGCATTAACATGTCCCGCTAAGCTTAACAATGTGGTGGCACAGTGTGGCCAGCTCAGTTACAGCGGAGTGAGGCAAGTCCAACACAGTCTGTCGTTAAGGATTTGGCTGCTTCCAGACATTTATCAGTCGAACTTCATTCAACAGTTCATCTGCAACAAACAACAACCCGTCATATTAATAATGCCACATTTAGTTGACTATACTTGTACAGTGTGCACAAAATGTTTTTTTTTTTACACATATCCAAAAGAGCATAAGCATAATTCAAGCAAAAGTTTGACTCAGAAATAGGGAGAACTCCATTAAAGGAGGCGCAAAAGCCAAATAAGTCATCCATTTTCATTTTACTTTCAATTTATACCTTCAAAAAAGAAACTCTTGTATCTAAAAGTAAAGAAAATGTCAGAAGTAACCTATATAAAAGGCCCTAAGACATATAATGGCAGTACTTAACTTGGCTACTTAATTAGGCTACTTATTAACTTAAAAGACTTTTATTTTATTTTTTCATCCTTATTAAAGTCCTACAGTTAGGACTGGAGCTTGGCTACTGTATACACCTGAGATTATACATGACAACTGGTTTATTAGCAGCTCGCTTCGCCCACATACCCTCAGAGAAAGGCCATCTTACTATCCAAGGTCATTTTTAAGGATTAGATAAGGGCTTATGTGCTACTGTACCCTTTGAGCTGCTGTTCAAACACTGCCACCTTGTGGTTTTAGTCAAAACCACATTTTATTAATTTTATTCCCCTCCTGTGAAATTTTACATTAGTTTGTTACAAAGTCTGGTCATTTAAGATGAGTGTGCACTGTCAATAATAATGAAGTCAAAACAGGAGCGGCTCACAAAATGATAAATAATAAATTAACTGTAAATGTTTAAATAAATACCACCATGTCGTGCTGATATTTGTTCAGTATTGTGAGACCACTGATGGCTTTATCCACCGCCTTCACTTCGTTACAGCATGTGAAAAATACATTTTTATTTTAAAACTCTCAGCGGATGATTGACAGGCGCTTTCAAGTTTTCCACCCACTTTTCCAGCCAATCAGGTGGAAGGGGCGGACCGTCGCGCTAATCTTTACAAAATGGCGACTGTTGTTGTTTTGCCGCAGGGTCAGTGAATAAATCCGTTTTTCATTGCAATACTTTTCTGCACTAAATTGCAGAAACAGCTCTAAATAAAAGCCCAGGCGTCCCAAGGGTCGGCTCCGTGTGGACTGAAATGAAAGGTAAAGAGCGGTCGCCGATTAAAAAACGCTCCCGGGCCCTGGACGATATTCGAGACAGGGGAGGATGCCACCCGACCAGCAAGAAAATGGGGGCTCTCTCCGTTTCCAGTGGGAGTAATAATGGAAATAGCTCGACCAAGAGCGACGGCGGCTCGACGAGAAGGAGTCTGCTCGGCGAAAAAAGAGACCGAGACTTCGACGGCCACAGCCGGACGGGAAACAACCACAGTTTGTCGGCTGCGGTTAGCTCCGTCGGTAAGAACCACAACCTGAGCCTGACGCTGGATTTAGCCTCGCCGAGGACCGCCTCACGGGGGGAGCAGCGGGTCCAGCCGCCCAGCGCCGAGAGTGAGTACAAAACCCTCAAAATAAGCGACCTCGGCACGCAGCTGAGCGACGAAGACATAGAGGACGGACTCTTTCACGAGTTTAAGAAATTCGGCGACGTGAGCGTGAAGATCAGCCGCAGCAACGACGAGCGGATAGCCTTCGTGAATTTCAGGAAGCCGGAGGACGCCCGGGCTGCGAAGCACGCCAGGGGACGGCTGGTGCTGTACGACCGTCCGCTTAAAATAGAGGCGGTGTACATTAACAGGAGGAGAAGCCGCTCGCCTGTGGAGAGAGACTTGTATGGTGCAGCTCAAAGCCATAGACATTTGCAGAGACCCCTCTCGCCCACCGGGCTCGGATACAGAGACTACCGGCTGCAGCAGCTTGCCTTGGGACGGCTCCCCCCTCCCCCGCCGCCCCCTTTGCCCAGAGAGCTGGAGCGGGACAGGGAGTTTGCTCTGTTTGAAGCCAGGGCACGTCCGGCTTTCATTGCAGAGCGAGCAGCCTTTCGTGAGGAGGATTTTATATCTCCAGAAGATGACCAAAGAGCCAATAGGACGTTGTTTTTAGGCAACCTGGACATAACTGTTACAGAAGCAGACCTGCGGAGGGCTTTTGACAGGTTTGGGGTCATAACAGAAGTAGACATTAAAAGACCCACAAGGGGACAAATCAGCACATATGGGTTTCTGAAATTTGAGAACCTTGACATGGCTCA
This sequence comes from Morone saxatilis, assembly GCF_004916995.1. Lineage (NCBI taxonomy): Eukaryota > Metazoa > Chordata > Actinopteri > Moronidae > Morone > Morone saxatilis. Next base: position 11,867,572 of record NW_023339707.1, read on the forward strand.
CCGGGCTAAGCTTAGTATGTCTGGAAAAGTAGTGGGCCGCAACCCCATAAAGATAGGTTATGGGAAAGCAACTCCCACCACACGCCTGTGGGTGGGTGGACTTGGACCGTGGGTTCCTTTAGCCGCCCTGGCAAGAGAATTTGATCGCTTTGGCACTATAAGGACCATTGACTACAGAAAGGGGGACACTTGGGCCTACATTCAGTATGAAAGTTTGGACGCTGCACAAGCGGCATGCACGCACATGAGGGGCTTCCCACTAGGAGGTCCCGAGCGGAGACTTAGAGTTGACTTTGCTGACACTGAGCATCGTTACCAGCAGCAGTTTCTGCAGCCTCTCCCAATACCTCCGTTTGACATGGTGGCTGAGTCGTTTGTCCACCGGGCCACTCCTGAACCTCTGAGGGTCAGAGAACGGACTCCACCGCCACTTCACTTCAGGGAGAGAGAGCTCTTTCCTGGAACTGAGTGGCCCAACCCGGCCATTCGTGATCGGGTACGTGCCTCGCCCTTTGAGCCTCTGGAGCACTTGGAACGTGAGCGGCGGGCACGGGAGCCCTGGTCTTTGGAACGAGAGCTGCAAGGACGGGAACCTGCTCGCAAGCGGCGTGTGATGGAGGATGGACGACATATAGACCACTCCCCCGACAGCACTGAGAGGACAGTAAGGCGCAGACGTGCTTCTCCAGATGGTAGTCCTGGGGGTAGCAGCAGAGATGGAGGGCGCTTCAGTGACTCAGAGCGCCCTCTGCGGGGCGAGAGACCCTCCCCCGTACGAGAACATCACAGCAGCCTGGAAAGAGGTGGGGCTGAACGGAGACTCAAAACCCAGAGTCTCTCTGACAAGGGACCTTCAAGTAGCAGCGTTTCAGCAGTTGGAGAGCGAAAGCGCAAAGCAGGCGATGGCGGTAAGGGGCCGGCCAAGAGAGAACGTTCTGAGAGCAGTGCCAAGGGAGGCCAGCCGTCCAAACCAGACGGCACCAAACTTGGTTTGGCCTGGCACGGCATGCTGTTACTCAAGAACAGCAACTTCCCGGCCAACATGCACCTGCTGGAGGGCGATCACAACGTAGCCAGCGAGCTGCTTGTTGACGGCACAACGGGGAGGCAGGTGAGCGAGCTAAAGATCACCCAGCGTCTCCGTCTGGACCAGCCCAAGCTTGACGAGGTGTCCCGGCGCATCAAGGTGGCGGGTCCCGGTGGCTACGCCATCCTGCTGGCAGTTCCTGGGGCCACAGAGGATACATCTTCGTCCGACCCTGCAGCATCAACTCAGCGGCCGCTTCGCAACCTGGTGTCCTACCTCAACCAAAAACAAGCAGCTGGAGTCATCAGCCTGCCTGTGGGAGGGAGCAGAGATAAAGACAACACAGGGGTTCTTCATGCTTTCCCTCCCTGTGATTTCTCCCAGCAGTTCCTGGATTCCTCTGCCAAAGCTCTGGCTAAAAGTGAAGAGGACTATCTGGTCATGATTGTGGTTCGTGGAGCATCTTGAAAAAAATCAGAACACACTAAGTTCAAGTATTGTTAAAAAAAAAAAAAAAACCTGCTGTATGTCAGTAACTATTGCATGCTGTGTGTTCTGCATTATGGGGTACACTAGTATGGTTCTTGAGTGTTTGTATGTTGCCATGTAATCTACTAAAAGGACAAACAGTGCCCTCCTACAAAACTGAAAGGATGTGTGTTTTTGAAATTATTTTTAAAGGGTGTGTGAATTGCTCACAAGGTCATAAACTGACAGTAATTCAGTCAGAATACTGGAGAACAGTAAATATGAGGAGCATTTGCTTGAATAAATTTCAATTTCATTTAAGAAGAGATAAGTCATATAGAACACATTTTTGGTTCATTTAACAGGTTGTAAGATCTTAACGTTCCATCTCTATTACAAGAAAAGAAGTAGAGAATTTAGAAATGCAATGAATGGACACAATAACGCCTCCACAACAATAAAACCACAAACTACGGCCTCACAAGCTCCTATGGTGTTGAAGACACATCTCTGACACAGTGTTAACAAAAGGCTGAAAATGAAAAGCTTAACAGAGGTCACATATGTTTCTGGGCTATTGTACGTTATTGCCTTAGTTTGTATAGGTGGTGTTATTGTGTCTACCTCTTCTGCAGGTATTTACATGAGGGGAATCAGAAAACATCCTTTTTTCAAAGCTTTGAACCTCAGTGCAATAATATTTCTACTATAATCACTTTTTGATGGGTGGAGAGAAAGGTGTGGCATTTTTAAATAGAAGGTTTTCAGTAAAGGTGTAGTGAATGATTTGGTACTGCAGTTACAAAGCTAATCTCTCTCCGGGAAGATTTTGACGGTCAAAAAAACGTCTCACAACTCTTCTTCAGCACACCACGCTCCCTTCACCAGATATGTTGTTTTGGCTAGCTCGCCTTCCTCAGGTAACCACCCTGATCACAACAAGATAGCTTAAACGGTTCGGTGAATGGAGTTTGGTGTGCTGATGAGTAGTTGTGCGACGTGTTTTAATTCTTATGGACCGTCTCTAGATACACGTCACACATTTCAGTTACCGATGTTAGGTTTGAAAAAATTACAAATTATGTTCAGGTTCACGGTTTGAATTTGAGTGTATCTTTTTATTATTGTGTTCCTCAATATTGGAACACCAAATTGCAAGATAGACAATGAACTCAGTGTGTGTGCACTGGTAAAACTAAATTGTTATGTCAAGTCTTTGTGGAATGCTGAATACTAACAGATGTGAGACAGGGAACATAACATACGCATAGCATAGTAAAGCAAATACTAACATGTTTTTCATATTTTTTACTTCATATTTTATTTTGTGCATCCCTACCTTAGAAATGGTTGTGTAATGTGATCTATGAAAAACTACATTAGTAATGGATAAAAAGCTTAGAGAGTTTTGTGTTGTTTCATTTATTGCTCTAAAACCAGTAGGTCCTCCAAGAATAATAATATTCAGTATCAGTAAAATGTTGGTACAAAGTAACAAAAACCTGCTATTTGTTCAGTAAGTAGGTCTGTGTCATTTTAAAGTGTTAGAAACACTTTAACAGTTAATGTTTGAATTTAAATATTAGAGGTTTAAATTGGACAATATTTTACTCATGCCTGCCAACATGTTTCCAAGGCCTACTTACCGTATTTTGTTTTGCCATTGTATGTTTGTCATGCAATAGTAACAGACCCTGGATTATGATTTGCTGAGTTTGGTTTAATATGTATTGAAAACAATATGTCGGAGAAATGTTATATGTGTGAACACCACACCCACTTCAACGTTGGACTTTTGAGGAGACGAGTGCAGAGCTGAAACCACTGCAGAGAAGGCAACCTAGTGTTTGTGAGTCCTCACTAATGAGGCAGCTTTTAAGTTGTGTGTCCCATCTGCACCTGTGATGACTTCTGTTTTAAATGGAAAATTGAGCAATGTACACTTTGATGTCATGGGAAAGGAAAATCCGTAGAGCCCATGCGAAGCTGTTCACATACCTGCAAGTGCGTTTGGGCACTTAATGTGACCGATTATCAATAAATTGTTCATTTGAAGGGAAACATGTTTCTTCGATGGAAGTCAATTGAAGAAACAAGCTGCCATGCCTTATTGTGTTTCGAAGGAGTTGTCACTTGAAATTTTGTTTCTGCACACGAAAAAGGGAGACAATTTGCAGTTTGTTTAGCACCAGTGAAGAGAGACCCCTGTTTCGTGTGAGGATCGCTGTTTGCTTACAGGCCTGTTCTGGGCTCCTAAGTTGCCAATCTAAATTACTCCCCTCATGTTCCCCTGTTATACCCTCAACTGTTCCTGTTGGCATGTGAACACCCGATCAGGACCGAGGAGCCTCCACTGCCCCCTTGTTTACAGCCAGAATCCAGTTTGCAGTGTGAAATGGTGGCAGATGCAGACAGCGTCGCAGTTCGGGAGTCGAGGGCCGGAGCAAACAACAGCACGTGCCGGTATCCTGTTGTCTTCCCCGGTCATTACTCTAAAGGTTTCATGTGCTTTGTTCCTGGTCCTGAATAGGAGCTGAGGAAATCCCATCACCGCCTGTCACACACTCCACTCGGGAGATTGTGGGTGACACCGCTCTGAAATTTCCATAGAATCTACAGTTCAGGCTCTCTCGCTGCAGAGGCCAAGCTGAACCACTGGGCTGATTTGTCTTTATTATACTTTGCCCAGTTATGATTTGATTTGACTTAATGTTTGGCTCAGGGAAGAGGATTGGCCCAACCCTCAGCTAGGAATATTGTTTTCCCCCCCATCTTTGTGTTCTCCTCTGATTGAACCCTCTCCGAGGAGACGAGTGAAGCGTTGGCTGTGCTGAAGCTGTACTCCATCGTCATCTGAGGTCTGCTGCAGCATGGAAATTAAATACGAACAGGGCAAATTGTTTACCCTTTTTGACACCGCTGGAAGGAATCCACACTGCGGACCCCGCCCCTCCCCCAAATTCTTCTAGGAGATCTGTTTGTTTAAGTTTATGGCCACTTTACGCAGGAAAGAAAATTTTCCATTTCCTTCTACCATCCATTTTAGTCATGTTAGTGTGAAAACAAATGCTGTGTTCTGTGCTGAGAAGGACCCCTTACCTCACTAGAGAAACATTGCCATCTTGAGGACCACGGAGCTCCTGCTTTCTCCCCCTCACAGTGTACCTGACAAATCACACTAATGCACACCAGACATCCAGGACAGAGCTGGTATCACTATATGACTGCTGTGTACAAACGGCATGAGGGTGAGTAAAGAGACAAAGTGCTGCCTGCCAGATCTGTATCGGTGGCTTAGGCAGCAGTGGTAAGTATAAAGTGTCAACACCACATTTTTTAATATAACAAATGCAAAATGGGACACTAGTAGCCAAAGTCATTGCTGACCTTATCTCCACTGATGGCAGTTGGCATGAATCCAATTGTGTAAAATAATATGATGATTTACTGCCCACAATAACCTATTGAAGATAGTGCTGCAGCTGAAGAACAAAATTATAACATTTTCTCAAATAGATAACATTTAAATAGCCTTGATAATACACTCATGTAGATGCTTTTGTTTACATTCTTTGCAAAATTGATGTTAAAGTTTGAAATGAAATTGGGTGATTTTTGTACAGTCAGTTACAGGCTACAGCTGCTGTTGAAGCTCCTGCCTACAGTAGGGAAAAAAATCATTTTTAGGTGATTTTGCAGCCTTAGTAGAGCTTTAAAACCAAATGGGGATTACTATCATTCACTTAAAGATTAATAATATGTTAATATGATGTGGTCTGTGAGAAAACTCTTGTAGTACTAATTGATTTACGGCAAACCAAAAAGCAGCTTCAAACCACTGTATTCTTTTTTTCATCATTAATATTGGACATATTTCAATAAGCCACTCATGATATATATGTAATGTTATTGATCCTGCTTAAAGAAACCTTTATTAGATTATTTCTTGCTCAAGCCTAAAGCATTATTTTCACAAATGTAATTTAAAGGAATTATAATAACAGAAGAAAATTGCTTCTGCCACAAAACTGTCTTTTGCATAAAGAAATGTAAACAACTACAGGTCCCAGTATTAGTTCATGAGAGATTTAAGGGAAGTCCAGACCTGGACCCTATACAATCATCACATGCCAACAGTTAGCATTCAAAATGTAGTTTGTGAAAATAAAATCCATCCGTGGCCAATACTTGTTTAATCTGTCAGCCAGCACTTCTCTTCAAGTCACTTGTCAAACTGACACAGTGTCTAATAATGCAGAGTTAATGAAAACCAGAGGGACATGCAACTAAACACTCACTCATCAATATATTTAGCAGCAATAGAATGCTTTGTAAGGAGTTCAAAAATAAAGAAATATTCACTCAAGGTTAAAAGAAAAGATATACATTAGTCATTGATTTACAGGCAGGACTTTTGTCTTGACACAGTGTTAAGAAAATAGGCAAATTTTTACCTTCTTGAAACATGGAATTGTAAAATTTTACAAATGTTAAAGGTTACTTGGTGAAATCAGTTTACCTACATGAAGAGAAATTAAAACAGCTCATAAAGTTCATCATTATAATATACAGACACCGCATCAAAGTGTCACCAGTGTTTTCTTTCCAAATAAGGGTTATAACCTATAATCCTTTGCAAAGGTACCACATTATAATTTTGTTAGTAAGATATCTTGGGATGGTCAAATTACCTCAGTTTGACACATCTCAGGTTATAATATTTGCTCCTGCATTACTACTAGAAAGATCATCTGATCTGTGACGAACAGTAATTTATAAAAACAATTTCTGCTCTCCTGCTGATTGCAGTGCAGTTTATTGCAGTATAAAGACCTCACTTGGATATTGTATGTTGACCAGCATTAACATATCTAAAAGCAAGAGATTTATTTCATTAACAAGCATTTTCAAATAATTTACACTGTCATAAGTGGAAATGTAAAACATGTCTGTATTTTTCGTTTACAGACTTCCACTGGGCCGCAGTTGGTGCATCAGTTTGTTTCCAGGGTGCCGATCAACACACCATCAGGTGTCGTCTACTGTAAGTAACCCGTTTGTTTTGATTAACGGTACATTAACAATATGAAATGACATAAAATGTGGAACCCTTTTTTCTACAAAGTGAAATAATGACAAACATTTGTTGGCTCTATTTTTAAATCCAAGATGAAAATAAATGTAATATGTAGATAAATGATGTTGTTTCTTCACTTCAGTGTGCTTTAAAAGTATACATGGTGTGTCAATAAAACTTGTTAAAGATGTTGCAAGTTGTGTGTGTGTTTTGTTTTCAGAAAGACAGAAACTGGCCGAGTATCAGTGCATTTATTGCCGAGTTGTCTGAATCACACAAGAACAGAATTGAGTCACATGTCAGTTTATTACAGCTGACTGAGCACTGTTACAAGGTTTAAAAATGAACTCTAAGGGCTCAGAGCAGGATATCTATCATTGGTTAAGCATATTCTCTAAAGTATCAGTTCACAAATCTAGGATCCAGAGTAGTGACAAAACAGTGCAACAATACAAGATCAAACGCCATCGAACAGAACTCAGTTCCTTATCAGAGGTGTTTGAGACATAGACAGATAAAAATCATTTCAAGATATTTCTCAAACATACAGTTCCTTAAAATATGCAGATAACTAACAAGTAAAATAACCAAACCAAAATCTACTTTTAAAGCATCAAATACTTTTCATAAAAAGATTTATTATGGTACAAAATATTCAGTGGTCCTCAATCACAAAAGCATACTGGTGGTGAATGCAACTCATGAGCCAAAAGAGCTTTTGTGCATGACTGTCGTTATTGAAACAATACAAAGAGCCTTGCTCAGTATTGTGAAAGTGAGTTGAGGGGGAATAATTTGGTACTAATTGAGACAGCATTCTTTGAGTAGAAGCGTCCCTCTGCCACAAGAGGGCAGCGTAACAAAACTAATTTTGGGCTGTCATCATGACTTGGAGATGTCTGAATAATGGGTGTTCATAGTGGTTTGAATGATATAAACTGTCCAAACTGTTTTTTTTACTAACAATAACCTTCAAGTTGTAGGTAGGTTTTCTAATGTGTCTTTGGCTGACATCACAGGAAAGTTAGTAAAGATACAATACAGTACCTTGTAAGGCAAACTGGTGAAAACACAAAATCCTCTGCTACATAAAAACAACCAACAGACTCAGACACATATAAACACAATATAATTATAGGTTGCATTACCAATAATTGGCTGCCTGCAGGCACTGTAAAAGCTGGGCAACAGTTTCCTTCTAGTCCAGTTGGGGCACTGTGCATCTTCTTCTATATGGGCAACTGCAGCAAAAAATCTTCATAACACAGTTGGTTTAGAGATTTACAGACATACAAGGTCGACAAAATGACACTTAACCACGCACACTCACACATAAACCCCTACTATATCAGCTCCATCGCCCCTCAGCCCAACTGTGATCAATATTTAGGAAACATCTAAACAAACAGGATTACTCTTTCAGGAGCTGTTATCTTTGCTACAGTTAAAATGATGTGCAAGTGAGCTGTTAATGACAGGAAAATCTCTCTCTGTGTGCACTTGCATAGAACAGCTCATAAACGATGAGCTAGGCGTGACCGTTTTCTCATCTGCAGATGCTGCCGAGTAACTGGAGTTATTTAAATGTGTATTATCATTACTGACCCATAGACGGAGAAAGGCAGTTGGTTTGTCATAGTATCTAAAATGTCACAACTGAGATTTTGATTTTAAAAAAGTAGAAAAAATGAAGTGTGTTTGTTTGCACTAAAGACTGCAGGTGCAAACACTGTAAACAGGTTAAAATGCCCTAAAATGTGATTACAGTTGAAGCACTCACACAGGTTGAATTTTGAGGTGTCAGTTGAAGTATTAGAGCTGAAAGCATGTGAAAATTTCAGTTTCATGTTTGTTTGTGGTCAGAAGCTATTTGTATGCGAGTGCTGAATGTGGTTAATCAGCTGAAGTGAGGAGATAAAGTCAAACTGTCAATTGCAGCATTAGAAATTACCGATGAAACTTAAGTTAAACGTTGAACAATAAAAGAAAGATAAGTACGAATACTACAAAGTACAAGAGATAGTAGAGTTGGTATGTAAATAGTGGCAGCAGTTTAAATGTCAGTTTAAATCTAAGAGATCAGAAGCAGTTGAGAGGGTTACTTAATGTGAAATCAGTGAGAGAAGTTAAAGGGTCAGTTTTTGTGCAAGTGCTCAACAAAGCTGAGATTTTAGTTTAACTTCCGACTGCCTTTGAATGCTTCATTTCCAGAAGTCAGTGTCACCAGCACAATTATTATCATAGTGTTATTATTAACACATGCATTATAGCTCCTGAAGTTTAAAGCTTCGAATGCAATTCCAGAAAGAAATATCTTAAAAAACTGAACTAATGTTGTTAGGTACAAAGGGTAGTATCAAGATGAAAGTATAGGTATAAAGGGGATAAAGAGGAAAATAAAATGGCCATATTGTCGGTGAGGGGAAAAAAATGGAAGAAAGATATCCAAAAATCTGAACAGAAGCACAGATGTCCTGAATGAGCTATATGTTTTGAAGTTTTGAATGGTGACTCTATTTGAAAGTAGTAGACGGATAAAAAAGCGTCTAGAACATTAATAATAAAGATATAAATACTTGAATACGAGTGTCCATCACCAAAAGCGAGCACACCAGTTATACCTTCAAATGCTAGCGCATGCCGTACAATCTACAGTAATCTTGTTGGGCCAAGAGATACTACAGAATCACTTGCTGCTTTTTGGCTTTGAGGAGCAGATTACACATCGTGTCACAGAAGCAGGCTGCCATTAAGTGGTTGCTTGTTATCTTAAGTTTCTGGCAGTTAACAGTCAGAGGAAATGTCATGCAGCGTAATCACAACTTGGCCCAAAGTGCATATCAGTGAGTACAGGTTTACAGATACAGGTAAAGGCTTCCAGTGAAATCAGGTGAAAAGTATTTCTTCATGGCATATGTGCTTCCATTAATGTCATCACGGAAAAACAATAGTTGAAGACTAAAAGGATTTTCTAGATCAACTGCATAGGTTAGTTAGTGAAAAGTTGCTGCAAAGTGAATGCAGTTTGGTGTTGGATTAGAAAACAGATTTAGATTATGTTTTATAAATTTATGGTTGCAAAGCTGCTAGTATTAAAATGTGCTGGATGATGTATGTACGGGATTATCTTCGGTTTGGATTCATGTACCTCTGATAAGAACAGGAATAGGGGATAAAATATTTTGCACTAAAATTTTGGCTTTTTAAAAGTTCAGCATAATCATCTATTCACCAACATCCCAACTACTGTTTGTTCTTAGACATCTTAGGCAGGTCATAACCTCCTCGGCCCGTGTTACTTTCCAGCTGAAATTAAGGGTCACTTGAGGCCCCGACTTTAAGCTTGAGTCCAAGGTCCAAGGTATGCAGGCCTATGGCAAGTTATGAGCATGCTGATTCAAGATCGAAGGCCTTCCCTGGGTTTCATTCCTACACAGCGCCGTTCTGTAGGCGGTCGGGGGTGAAGCAGCCGTTGGTCTTACAGCTGCTTTCAGCTCTCTTGTCCCGGGTCAGTTTGTTCCTGGCCTTCCAGCGCTGAGCCAGCGGCTCCAAGAACAGGGAGAGGGAGGAGAGCAGATAGCAGAGCCCAGCCAGGTAGAAAGAACAGTCGTAAGTCTGAGTGTAGTCGTACAGGAACCCTGCAAAACACAAACAACACAGGGACACTCCTAGAGTCTGTCTATTTATTGGTGAATACACTGAGCATGTTTAATTTATGGTAACATAACTTCTATATATCATGTAGAGACGAGTTGAGGAGGAAGAAGGCTGAAAGTGCTTTATTAGTGTATTAGTGTTTTATTTTTAACATTTCTTTCTATTTGTGTGTATAAATCGTAAAAACAATATATAACTCTAACAATATTAGAATATGTATCATTAATGATTTTTTTATTTCTATAAGTGCTTATGTAATTTTTCTTGTTTTTTGGCTTCTTAGAGACTTTATACTTAGTTAAATTGTCAGAATGATAAGTCGGACTTGTAAGTTAGGTAGCCTAACCTTTCTAACAAGGCACACTTTATAAAGCATTTGTAAGATGTAGCTAATTGTTTTATAATGGCCAATGACAGATCATTATTAGTCCATTAATAAGAACAACCTTTGGGTTGCCAGGTTGTAAAAAAAATCCTTATGGCCTTCTAGCAAAACAGTTGTTTTATTTGTTTATCTCTTTATTTCAAAAGGACCTCACTTCTTTATTTATTACTTATTAACATTTAACTGTAGATTTGATTACAGCTTATAACACCTTTATAAAGCATTAATAAATTATTTAACAATTAATTAACCAATAATGAAGCTGTTAATTACAACAAAACCCTTTACAAAAGTTTCCTTAGCGGAAGGTGGTGGTTGGCCCAGAAAATACCCTTTGAGGACACTTATGTTGTCCATCAATTTAAAGTGGTGTTTTTCCCGATAATGGATATTTAACATGTTTAAAGTAAACCCTTTATGTTTCACATTTGACATATTCACATTACAGCACGGCGAGGGATCACCTTTTTATTATGCATGACCTCAGTGTAAACTATACTGCAGGTGACTCATAACTTCCTGTGTTTCTGTGTTAGTTTTCTTTGCATAAGCCACTCTGACATTTTACTTCACACAAGTGAACCTTGAGCCAGAAAATAAGCAGGTATGACCACAATAAAGCCACGGCTGAGCCAGTTAACAGACAGTTGGCTATCGTGAGGAGATGGACCAACAACAAGAATGTTATCACGCCCTGTGGCCTAAAGGAGGGATCATAGTTTGCTTAACGTCAGTTTCTTAGTTGAACTGCAGGGATGGTAAACAGAGCCACATGCTATTTCCGTATTACCCTAAAGGGGGCCATTAGTCACATTCCAACCCAGAAATACATAAGCTACATAGAGGGGATTGCCTAACACAGTGGGCAGGGACCATGTCATTCGCTTAAGGGGTCCCCACCCTCCACAATTTTAACTAGGGCTAAATGTTACCTGTAAGGACATATTCACAGAAAAAAAAAAAGGATGAATATTTGATTATCACAATAAGATTTGCTGTGTTTTTCTGTGCAGTTCACAAAGTGAGTCAAACCCAGCCATGAACACAACACTGTTTTTCTAAAGGTCTGACTTGACTGGCTTGTAGGCAGGATGAAATTTGACCCAGTAACCCCTGCATGTATTTTTGTCAAAGCAACTCCAAAAACCCAGTCTGCATTGAGGGCGGCACTAACTGTAGGTTGTTTTTCTCCTTTACGTTTCAGTTTTCACACTCCTTAGTAACAGCATGCACAAAGACAGGCACACACACACTTGGGGGCTCTGCAAGGAATTCAGGGCCCCATGAAAATATGTGCACCCCCCAAAAAAATATACGTTCATAAGAAAGGCTTATCAACCCCTGCACTGATCCCCCCCTCACCCCTCACCCCTCACTCCCTACCCCCCAACACTCATTCACTCTTTTATGGACACACACACACAATAACACACAGAAACATGTGAACAAACTTCACCTTGCCCTCTGTGGCACAAATCACTTTTGATCAGTAATGTCACAGCTAATGCTCCCATGCACATGTAGTGTATATGTATGTGTTTGTTATTTATGCAGGAAAAGTGGGTTAACACATATCTGACTCCTGAGGGTTTTCCATGACATGATCAACTTACCTGCTAGAGGAGGCCCTGTGAGGCAACCCAGGCCGACAAAGAACATGGAGAAGCCCATGGAGTTGTTGAGCTTCTCCGACCCCACGAGATCTACCTGCAGGCAGAATAAAACATTCAGACACGCCGGCTTGTAACTGCCATTTTCATTCTTATTTGCATTTTACAATGTGAAGATAACATTTCCCAGACCATAAAATCATGCTAAATGAATAGCTACTAGGAAGCTGAAAACATTTTACAACCAGTATGATGTAAAAAAGAACAAAAAAACAAAACAGTTTAAGTCCAAAACGATGGATTACTTAAAATATCTGCAAGTTACTTTATACACGTCATGTCATGAAAGGAATGAAAACCGACTTGAGACAACTTCAAACACTATAAAATACGGTAAGTTTTGGAAAATGTGTGTGTATTTTTGAAATAAATTATCTAAAACATGACAAAAACACAAACTCTGTGTTTTAATATCTGAATAAGTCATCACAACATAAACTGAAAGGAAAAAAACCAAACACATTTAACCAGGCCGGTTGTCCCTGAGCAGTGCCTTTGCACGGCATGGACGTGGGATTTGTTAAAGTAATGTAAAAAATAAAGATAAATGAGCTAATTAACTTTAGTAAGCTGGTTATCTAATGCAAATTTTACTCAATGATCAGAATCCTGCATCCTGTTTGCATATCCTGCGTGTGTCAGTCATTGGGGGAGCAGTATGTGAATCCCACCTAACCCGGTAAATAAGACGTGATTGTACTTCAGCAGAGAGCAAACAATATGTTAAGTGCAAATGTCCCTGCCTCCAGGATCTCAGCTTTTTTTTTCTTTTAGACCGAGTTTTAAAGTGTCAGACCAGAGCTGCATGACCACCCTGCCAGAAATCGTGTAAGTGTCGTATCGGTGTGGGGGAGGCTTTGAGACAAGGGGTACATAGCTACAGTGGGTTGAACAAATGCTAATACAGCATGCCATAGTCAGGATGCTTAAGTCAAGGCTACAAGCTAACTTTTTGGGGCTATTAGTTTAAAACATTCAATGCTGTGACATGGGAATAAAAACCTCACTGAGAGCTAGCCCCACAAAAGTGTGCTAAATGCAAAACCAGACAAAAAACGGTTATAACAGAATATAGTATATTTCACTGCTTTTCAAACATTACTTCAGATGCAACAGAAAACATTAATAACTGAGATTTTGTTGTTGTCGAGTTCTAACTTCTGTGCTGAAATACCTGTCAACCAATTTGGAAGAGACTCAGGTTCCAGGCGTTTGGTTTGAAACTTATTTTGTTCATATTTGTATTACAGATGGCACTTTAAAAAGAAAAAAAATTTTCAGGAAACAGATTTTCTTCAGCAGGCCGAGACAAGTGTTAATACAGTTTTTTATTTAACCGAAGAAGAAAAATGGTTTGACTAGTCTTCCATTCACATTGAGGAAAAAAAACACTGATCACACATTAACACCTAGAGGCATTTCCCGGCCTTTGTGACCACACCATCACCAAGTGAAAACACACCACATACTGTACATCCGTTTTCAGGTGTGACATGAACCGACGTTACTGGATACTCGCTGACTTAATAGGATGTTCCACCCATAAAAGACATTTGGGAAACATCTCCAACGCTCGGCTTAAAGGATACCTCTCCCTTTCAGTGCGTGACATGATGATGTAATTAAACCACTTTTACATGGTGCAAAAGTCCCCATACACAAATACAGTTATTGTGAATTCGCCAGATTAGAGAGTCTGATACTGCAGGGGTCTCGCATGGTAAATAAACTACAGGTTTATAACATAGTGAGAGTGACGCTGGTTAGATTTGTGAAAAGTCAAATATATTGAGATTGATTCTGCAACATTCACCTGCTTTCATTCATCTTTATAAAATTTTTAAACAGAGCTACTTTTACTCTCTGTCCTGCAAGGTATCATGATGAAGAAACCATGACGGTATTTTGTTCTGTTACACAATTTTATCATTTTTATTATTTTATTTTATTATTACTATTTGAGACATTTCTTAGACCTTTGATTTCATTTCCTGATGAAAGTGATGTAACAGATTATTTTATGGGTCTGTAATTTCCTAACAATTTGATTGCAAGTTCCCTGGAAAGAATGATGTAATTTGGAACTCTACCATAATATATTGTACAGAGTGTCAGACGTCCACCATGTTTACTGTCATTAAAATGAACAGACATTTCTGATAACTGGCTGCTAGAAAATAACTCTATACAGCTCTCTCAACTCAGTATTTGTATTCTGTTGGAGCACTAGAGCTCATTAATACTTTGCATCAGCAGTTTATGTTTAATTCTTAAAATGCATTAGGAAACACGTTGTGCTTCTCTGCACCAGCCATGACTTTGTGGCGAGAACACTTTCCATTTGTCGATGCATCACTAAATATGATTTATTAATCACCACACCCTCTGATCTATAATCAGAGGGTGTGGCCAGCCCTACGGCACTTAGTGCTGTTGCACCTACGTGAGCCAAAATATCAGGTGCACCTGGAGCTGCCACTCAGTCTGCCAAAAACCTATTGTCTGAAAACAAATCTGTTCAGTTTATCTGCTGTGAGCTGAACAAATGACTACTGATTACAGTAGCAATAAATTGCAATAGATATTTTGGATTTACCAACTGAATTCCATCTCCCTACAATAAGTACCAAATTAGCCTGCTCAGTCCATTCCTACAAAAAAAGTTCAGATATTTTCTCGGAAATTCTATAAAACTATGAGACCTGTAAGGTTAAGCAATACTGAACATTATAACCCTACTAGTAATAGTACACATGCATGCCCATATTCAAATAGGATGGACTCCTTACTAAAACAGGCAGCAGCAGAGCCATGTATCCACCACAGAAGATGGCAAAGAAGATGGCATAAACCATCAGCAGGATGTAGGAGGTTGCCAGTGGGGAGAGCAGGTTGACTAGGCCACAGAGGATCAGGTAGGCCTTGTGGTAGTGGTATTTATGGAACAGGTTCCTGTCTGTCACCCAGCCCGAGGCCAGCTGGGCAATGGTCTCTGTGATACCTGCAACAGAGGCGGAAAGGTGGTTTGAATAGGTGGATGAGAAACAGGGACAGAGTGAAGAGTGAACAACGGTGGTAAAAGTGAGATTCACATAATTTTACTGTAAGGTGAGAACGAGTTTCAGTAAAAACCTGCAGCTTTCGCAGTTCGATGATTTGATATGGCAGTTACTATTATAGATAGGATGTTGGTGATACTACAGATACATTTATACATTTTATTCTTTAATTGTCTTATCATTTGTTTTTAAATGTATGTACCCAGCTTCTAGGAAAGCAGTACTGATACTGAGTGGATTATCCTAGTTAAAGAAAGTAAAGTAAGATGTTTTTAACTGTTTCTTAAAGGCAGGAATAAGAGAAGAGAGGCAGACTGGGGAATGCATACAATAAAATATTCAGGTAGTAACAGGAAGCTGCTCTTTGGTAATGGAGTTTTTGATGGAATCCAAAAGACAACAAGAGCAACTCTTCACCTTTAGATAAAAATGTCTTCAATAATCAAGAAGGTTCAGATTTAACCTTTTATTCTGTTAGCTTCGTAGGGTTCACAGATGCATTAAAGAGTTGTGAGCATGCTAGCATTTAGCTCAAAGCACTGCCGACAGTCTCCCAGAGCTTCTAACATGGCTGTAGACCCTTAGTCGTTGTAATTTTGATGAATCCGCCATTTAAGTTCCACATACTTTCAACCATCACGGTTGGTGTGTCATCGCTCCATTTAATCTCCATTCACCTACTTCGACATCTTGCCGCCCCCTCCAATCTAAGATAATTTAATGCAGATGTTTCCTGAACTATGAAATTCATAAAACACTGATAGAGCAGACCACAGTGGTCAGAGGCTGACAGTCCTGACTGCATAAAGACTACAAAAAGAGTTTAATGCCAAAGTCAGCCACTGTACATTGTAGTTCACCTGCATCTAAGGAAATCTCTAAAGGCATCAACCCAAAGTTACACCAAAGACCTGTGAGCATACCCAATCCTGTTCCTTTAAAATGCAGTAATCTTATGCTTAAAAAAAGGAGTTGTAGTGTGCGTGTGTGTGTGTGTGTGTGTGTGGGTGTGTGTTTAGGTGGGGAAAAGAAAGCATGTGAGGGAAGAACGACACTGCAGCAAAACTAGACAGGCCTGCATTATTTTTAATGTCACGTCTATTTCAAATTTTTCCTGTTCTCTGTAACAAATATATTTCAGACACAACGTATCTATTTGTTTACAGCTGTATAACACTGGTACCACCCACGCAAACTACTCATTATGCACTCCATCCCATCTGATTGATTGTTTGCTCCAGTCGGGTATGATGACTGGGCAGATATGTGCTGCTCTCTGCTGAGGTCAACTGGAACACGATAGGCAGTGCGGAAACTGCAGTGGCGTATTGACCGTCGCAGGAATAGCTACAAGCAGGCAGCGCTGAGCCATTGATCAATGAAACAAACTGGTTCTATGCAGATCAGAGTTACCCATCCTTTGCTTAGCCTCAGCACCACAACTGCACAGGCTGCAGCCACTGAGACACTCAGCTTGAACAGATGACAATGCTGCTGAATATGGATGGCTTTGCATACATTGGTGTGCATTACCACGTGTGCATGTTAACTTTTATTGTGAATAAAGATTGCATTAATCTACATAAATTAACATGGGGATGTAATTAATGATGATCAGGTACATCTTCACTTTTCGAGGCTTTGAATGAAGTTCAAATGAATAAACAATTGAATGCCGTGTCAGTGAACACCTCTGCTTTCCTTACATAACAGAATCTGGAGCCTTGTGCTCCTCCAAGGTTAGAAAGATGACATGAGGCAGCTGTGGTGTGTTTATGTGTCCTCCTCTAGTGACCCAAGACAGTGTCCCGGGGTGTCCCCTGCTTGCATACAGACGAGTTGTGAGTTTGTTTGTGTGTTTTAGCCTCAGCAGGTTGGTCCAGGCCTGCAGCTGTTCCTATCCAAATTAAACACAGTGCGGTTTAAATTTGGCCTCTCCAAGTAGCACCTTAAGCCAACTGCATCAGACATTAGCTCTGTACATTTCTGCCCATAGCACTGCCAGGTATGAAAGGTGTATGTGAATCTCTGGGCATTAACAGACCATGTGCGAGTTGCAAGGCATGGAAAGATGCCATTCCTTTTGCTTCAAAGAGGGACATTTTGTCACTACATTAAAGCAAAGGGTTATAAAAGGCATGTTGGTTTTCCCAGCTTTTCTGAGGTTGCAGTTGGCTTGTCTTGCCTCTTCTTTTGTGCGTATTGCCGCCTCAGTGCTCCTCTGCTAAGTATCAGCCACTTTAGAACTGGACTCAAACAAAATTGGGAGCCCCTCTTGTCACCACGCCAGCAAATTTACTCAGTTAGCTGTTGCTTAGCGACTTCATTTAGCTCCAGTGTTGGTGGCTGAGGGTTGACGAACAGACTGACCCGGACGATAGTGGCCTCCCTCCCTCAGCTGAGTCAATGGGCCTCTATGACAAGCGCTGGGTCTGGAAAAGAGGGACAGCAGGACACTGGCATGGCGGCTTTTTGGTGTGGGTAGCACCCCATTTCTCCAGCTCTGTGTCTTTTTCTCTCTCCTTACAGGCCACATGACCAGAAAATGTGACAGAACAAACGTGTCTGAGTGAAAAGAATCTGTCAGTCTTGCTGCTTGTTGGCACGGACTGCTGGCACAAAGCTCATAAGTAACCTCACAGACCATCAGAAAAAACTCAGACACCTCTATCCTTTTTGTACAGATTGGTTTAAGAGTCCATAAAGCATACCTGTCAATAATTGGAATGTATCATGTGTAATTTTATACAATGTTTTTTGATTCCAGTCTAGTTTTGGCTATATGCACAAATGTTTTCATCCCAGCTGTTTTTTGTGTTTTCTTTTTTTCATTTCCCCTCATTTTCTCTACTTCTTTCTTCTTTTCTTTTACTTTAAAATTACAATTAGTTTTTTTCAAAAAGCTCAAAATGCATCACTGAAACAGTCTTTCAGGCAATCTAAAACCATTTCTTCAAAATAATTGAAGAATAATTCAAACAATTATTTCACATAGAAGAGATAAAAAATGTAAGAAATGTAATTTAAATGTCAGCACTTGTGTATGACAGCAGCTTCTCTCCCTTTATTACATCCTAAAGTAGGGATGGGAATTGATACCAATGCCATTATTGACTATCCTTAGCCCTCCGATCCTTCATGGATTCCCTTATTGATTCCTGATGAATTTTCTGTGTGGAAAAAATTAGGCTTCCACAGGTTCAGTGTTCAGGTTTCAGTGTCAACATTATTGTTAGGTCTGCATCTGCCTCAGGTGTGCAAAAGCTCCACTGTTAAAACTCTGTTTACTTTAAAATCAGTTCTAAACTGCCCAGTTGTGAAGCAGTGGCATTCGTGTGTAGAGTGTCTAATGCATGGCAACAATTGTAATTTAGGCTCATGATGTATAGAAGACATTATAACGAGCACTTCTTCATAAAATGAAACCACACTTTGGGCCGTTTCTTCCTCTCCGCTATAGCAATTTCTTGACGTCACTGTTTTGCAATGTGCAACTGTCAGAAAAAACATACAGAAATTGATACAATTCTAATGGATCAGACCATTGAGAACTGGTTCCTTGGAACTGGGTCTTGATCCCTATCCTAAAGTAAGTGTTAACAGATGTGTTTCAGACCATGTAACTGTCATTATTCTTATTTAAAAGACACCTTTCATCAAAGGTGATACAATATCTGTCTGCTGAGGACTGATTACCAAGAGATGGATTACAACAGAAGCATGTAACACATCAATGCAAAACCCCATCTGGAACATTTCAATTATTCACAAAGCCTGACCAAACACCCTTAAAGAATTACATGCACATGTGGTCAAAATGTTAATGCTGTTTTCTGTTCATATGCAGAGGCCTCATCAATGGCATACTGCTGAACCCACCCGCCCTGGCCAGTAGACCAAAGTTCAGCTTTTATGTAAGCACATTCATTACATAAGACTGCAGAGTCTGAGCAGCTCACAAATAATTAATGCCTAGAAGTTGACTGAGGACTTTTTTTTATATTGCTTCTTAAACCCAGTGTTAAAGAAACCTAAACCTCCATCCTTTCAGTCAATGTGAAATCCCTGATGGAAGCCCCATTTAAAGACAAACGGCAGCAATCAACTGTGTGTTCAATCAGCTGTCTGTCAGATTTATAAAGAGCGTCAGGTTTATCATTTGTCTTTACACTTTATCCAAATTTCAGTCAAACACATAACTGGTTTCTAAACTAGAAGATGAGAATAGGTGAGTGGTGGAATGAGGAGTCAGACACCACACTTGGATGCATTGTACTTTTAGTTTTGTATGTTATAAAATCCCCAACTCTGAGATTAAAATGATGTTTTGTTATAAAGTCAATGTGCAGTTTTTCCAGATTTAAAATTACAGCTGTGAGGCCGCTAATGATAACTTCTTTTAGAAGGACATGCTTTGACAACTCTGTCGTTGGCTGCTGAGTTAATTCTGTTCTATATATGTCAAATGATTACCTGAATGATGGCTAGAAGCTGAACAATTTAGGTTTTAACAATAACTCTTTTTAGTTAGTGTTGCTGAAATTTCATCTTCAGGATCCTCCACTTTAGAGTAACTTAAAGAGATGTTTGAGCCCCAACTCAACTAGTACCCACTTTAGGAACCATCATTATAGTTTAATTATTTGCTTTATTAAAGATGTTCAAAATATTTATAAAAATATAATTTTAAAAATAAACACTTATTGTCTTGTCATCACAATGACTGTTAAATTATGGATTTCTAGCACAAATATGGAGTTGTCCATATCCATCATTAATAAATGAAATTGTTTTTATTTGATTAAACAAACAAGATGTAATGTTTTAAAGGTAGGGTAGGCAATCCTGTTCAGAAGCACGTTTTGTTATACTGGGTGAAATGGTCCCTCTGTTGTCAGAGGAATCAATTCGTTATGTCTTCAGAAAAAAGAACGGAGAAAATCAGAGCTTCTCTGTCAGCTGCAGGACTGAGAAAACTTTGGACCAATCCGTGCCCTTCGGTCCGAAGAGCAACAACCAAGCAGATGCCTTAATGTCTAGTTCTGCACTCCCACCCCCCTCTGTCCTGCCCTGCTGCACGCCGCACGATGTAGCTGTTGCCGGAAAACAAACAGCCACTTCTCAGCAGAAACGCCAGAGTTACAGAGCGAACAGGTTTCATGCTAAATTCTGAGAAATAACTGAGAAAGTACCGCTTCCACGGTTACTTGTAACGGCTGCCCCGAGAAAAAGGCAAAGAAAAGAAAGCCGGGGAATGAAAAGGCAAGCTAACAAAAAGGCTGCTGGATAAAGCAAGAAGGTCAAACCAGAGTCAACATCAGTGTAGCTTTTGAGCGGTGGAGACAACTGAGGGATCAGCCGAGGTTCGCCTCTTTCCTGCCTGGACAGGTATTTATTTATTTTGGTTTTGGGATGATTTGGTTATTTTCATGAAATATGTAACTTTGTATAGCGTAATGCTAATATTTATGCGTCTCTGTTAGTTTAAAACGGGTCCGGTGACGGCTAGTATTGAAAATATTATATTATATTGAATTTTTAAGATAATTACTCTACCATAGTCGTCAGTGTCTGCATTATTATTGTGATAAAAAGACGTATATATTGGCTTTTACGTTTTACAACTGCGGTGATGTAACGTTAGCTTAACGTTAACGTGCCAGTTTGTACAGCTGAAAGGATCTACAATAATTCATCAGTAACAATACTGATAATGAATTAGAATGTTTATGTATTATTTTAAGCACAAAATATAGATTTCCTCTGGTTCCAGCATCTCAAATAAAAGGATTTTCAGAATATAGTTATATATGTGTGCTTACGTCTGTTAACAAAATAAGAGGACGTCTCTTTGGGCCATAAGAAGTTGTGATGGGCATTTGACTAAATGATTAATTGAGAAAATAGTTGATGAGTGAGTCAATTAAATCAATAATGAAAATAACCTAGCCTTGGAATACACATTATAAAATATGATTATGTAACATAAGATCAAGTCACTAATGAGTATTACATTCATAATATAAATCCCTAAAGGAATATGTGATTTTTTTTTTTCTGTCAGATTAATGAAGACAGAAAATAGAGGCATGTATCCCTCTTAATTAATCTAATTTATGGATCCTCTTAATGATATGTGGAATCTAATAATGATGAGTGATCAGTCGCTGCTCTTCATTTGTTACCCTACATCTTGAGAAAACACCGATAACATCGGTCTATTACAGTATGATACACCCAATAACACTCCCTGTCAATGATGACCACTCGGCTGCTGGACTCAGTGGATGCTCAATTACAGGAAATCTTAAATATCCGCACAAAAACTGCAGGTTCAGTCTCTTAACAACAAACTGATTGGAAAGCCACTATGTTATCAAGTTAGCGTGTAGTCAGATTCAAGCTTAATTGGAATAAATGCTGATTGTTCTCATCAATATCAGCTTTGCAGTCTGTAATTAACAGCTGTAAACAAGCTGAGTGTGTTGAGTTAATGAGGCGTGAGCACCGGGGGAAGCTGAGGGAGTATAGACTGCTGAGAGATGACCTGCACTGCAATAAACACACTGCAAAACGCTGCAGAGAGAGGCATGACATCGAACCAGGGCGACTAAATGCTTCCTACATGCAGGAAGCACTCACTCACTCACTCACTCACTACTGGTAACACAGACATAAAGTGGGCAAGTAAATTATTCCTGAAAAGCACACACCAATTAAAATCTCAAAACTAAATGAGATCTAAAAAGATAAAGAAAACAAGTGCATGTTTGAAATGTGATTTCACGTGGCACACGAGTAGGAGATTTATTGCATAATAAATGCATAAACCCTACAAGACATTTAATAGTTCCTGCAATAACAGATTTCTGCAAAAACAACACCGACATATCTCCCCTTTTCAACTCTATATAGTGGACATTTTTGCAAAGAGCTGCTTATTTACACATCCAGCAGACACGGTGCAACATAAGCATTCGGTTTCTGGTCCAAGGCTAATATTTACTCTCTTTTAGCTCTGTTTTTGGTCTCCACCCACTCCTGAGGGAAATATTTGCTATCTTCAGCTGCTAAATGCTCCACTGTGTTCACCAGCTAGCTACTGGCTAACTTTGTCTGTGTGTCTGCATTTCAGGTGCTGAGCAGGAAGTGTACAGCTGCCTGATGTGGACAAAAATGGCACGTTGAGATGATCCAAAACAGTAAAGTTGTGGACCACAAAACCAAAACAAGGAACTGAAAGATGCTATGAAACTCTTATAATTAGTTTTTTTTTCTTTTCACATCACACACAGTCATTTCCGTTCCATCCATCCATTGTTACTTTAGAAATATTGATTATAGCTGCTTTCCAGACATTTTAAAGGCACAGTTATATTTAACATGTATATGTGATAATTTAAAGGAACACCCAACACAATCCTCCTATCCTCTGGGACCCTCTCCATTCTCTCATACATGTCCGATTGATTTACATCATTGTCATTCTCAATGACCCCTTGTATGCAGTATGAAATTTACATTTGTCATGTTTCTCCACTCATTCATCAGCTTTCTCCTTTAATTTGTCACCCGTTTGTATGTTTTTCAATACTCTGTTACAGGAGTTTTGATCATTTCCCACCAACAACAGAGTGAATACTTAGCTTGAAAATCTAAAATTCAACATGCCAAAGAATATGAAGCAAGCCAATCTGGACTAATTTTCAGAAAATTATTTAAATCTAGCAATTACCAATAAAGACAGGTGTAAAAAAAACTATCATAGGGTCAGAGGTAGAGGGCTCGTCCACTAATTAGAAGGTTGATGATTCGATCCCCGGCTCCTCCGGTTGCATGTTGAAGTGTCCTCGAGCAAGATACTGAACCTCAAATTGCTCCTGATGCTTTGTTATCGGAGTGTGTGTGTGTTAATGGGTGAATGCGGCAAGTAGGGTAAAGTGCTTTGAGTGGTCGGAAAGACTAAGAAGGCGCTATATAAATCCAGTCCATTTACCATTTACAATCAAAAAGTCAACACTGTGGGAGGCTAAATGTGTGGGAAGTGTCTGAATCTACTTTTATTTCACTACTTTGTAGGACTGACTCTAATCAGAGGTAGTGAGCAGGAGAAAATACACTTTGTTGTCCTTGAGCAAGACATGTAATATGATTTTAAACTCAGCAGTATTTCTGAAGAGTCGTCTGGTCCTTTGTACCCACTTTCAGGCCATTTTCACCTCAGATATCTCCAAACTGATCTACATTTGTCCTTGTACCCCCATTTGACAAGATCTTGCCCCAGAAACTCTCATCTCAGGAGATATTTACTGAAGATGATGAATTTTTCATTCTGAAGGTGCAGAGATAGCATTGGGGAGAGTGAAATAACACTGTAATACTTTATT